>NC_080451.1:628846-943269 GCF_028018845.1 Melospiza georgiana
TGATTTACCTTCCTAGGGTTACTGTTAGGCTTGGGCCAAGGACTTTTAAAACCAGGAAGCCCTGTGCTCCAGGCACCCTGCAGCTGTTCAAGGCATCCCAAGGGGAGCGCAAAAGTGACACAACTTGGCTGCCTCCACTGCTATTTCCATGAGACCATCCCGAATCATAGGCTGGTTTTCCTTCCTAGCGTTGAGGTTTGAGTTAGGCCTAGGGTTAGGGTTCTTTCAACCAGAAAGCCCTGAGTTCCAAGAACACAGCAGCTGCGAAGGACTACCCAAGAAGAGCACAAAAGTACCACCACATGCCTGCCTCCACAGCTATTTCCTTGGGGACATCCCTAATTCCTGGCTGATTTGCCTTTCTCGTTGTCGGGTTGGGGTTAGGTAGGCCTTGTGCTAGGATTTTTAAAATCAGGAAGCCCAGACCTCCAGGCACACTGGAGCTGTGAAAGGCAGCCAAAAGGGAGTGCAAAAGTGCCACAACATGGCTGCTTTCACAGCTTTTTCCTTAGGAAGAACCCTAATACCCGGCTGATTTACCTTCCTAGGGTTACTGTTAGGCTTGGGCCAAGGACTTTTAAAACCAGGAAGCCCTGTGCTCCAGGCACACTGCAGCTGTTCAAGGCATCCCAAGGGGAGCGCAAAAGTGACACAACTTGGCTGCCTCCACTGCTATTTCCATGAGACCATCCCCAACCTTAGGCTGGTTTTCCTTCCTAGCGTTGAGGTTTGAGTTAGGCCTAGGGTTAGGGTTCTTTCAACCAGAAAGCCCTGAGTTCCAAGAATACAGCAGCTGCGAAGGACTACCCAAGAAGAGCACAAAAGTACCACCACATGCCTGCCTCCACAGCTATTTCCTTGGGGACATCCCTAATTCCTTGCTGATTTGCCTTTCTCGTTGTCGGGTTGGGGTTAGGTAGGCCTTGTGCTAGGATTTTTAAAATCAGGAAGCCCAGACCTCCAGGCACACTGAAGCTGTGAAAGGCAGCCAAAAGGGATTGCAAAAGTGCCACAACATGGCTGCTTTCACAGCTTTTTCCTTAGGAAGAACCCTAATACCCGGCTGATTTACCTTCCTAGGGTTACTGTTAGGCTTCGGCCTAGGACTTTTAAAACCAGGAAGCCCTGTGCTCCAGGCACACTGCAGCTGTTCAAGGCATCCCAATGGGAGTGCAAAAGTGACACAACTTGGCTGCCTCCACTGCTATTTCCATGAGACCATCCCCAACCTTAGGCTGATTTTCCTTCCTAGCGTTGAGGTTTGAGTTAGGCCTAGGGTTAGAGTTTTAAAACCAGAAAGCCCTGAGTTCCAAGAACACAGCAGCTGCGAAGGACTACCCAAGAAGAGCACAAAAGTACCACAACATGCCTGCCTCCACAGCTATTTCCTTGGGGACATCCCTAATTCCTGGCTGATTTGCCTTTCTCGTCGTCGGGTTGGGGTTAGGTAGGCCTTGTGCTAGGATATTTAAAAGCAGGAAACCCAGACCTCCAAGCACACTGGAGCTGTGAAAGGCATCCAAAAGGGAGTGCAAAAGGGCCACAACATGGCTGCTTTCACAGCTTTTTTCTGTGCACCAACACTATACCTTCTCTGATATATCTCCCTAGGGTTGGGGTTAGGGTTCAGCCTAGGGCTAGGATTTTTTGAACCAGGAAGCCCTGTGTTCCAGGCTTACTGTAGCTGCCAAAGGCATCCCAAAGGGAGCGCAGAAGTGCCACAACATGGCTGCTTTCACAGCTTTTTCCTTAGGAAGAACCCTAATACCCGGCTGATTTACCTTCCTAGGGTTACTGTTAGGCTTGGGCCAAGGACTTTGAAAACCAGGAAGCCCTGTGCTCCAGGCACCCTGCAGCTGTTCAAGGCATCCCAAGGGGAGCGCAAAAGTGACACAACTTGGCTGCCTCCACTGCTATTTCCGTGAGACCATCCCCAACCTTAGGCTGGTTTTCCTTCCTAGCGT
Source organism: Melospiza georgiana (assembly GCF_028018845.1). Taxonomy (NCBI): domain Eukaryota; kingdom Metazoa; phylum Chordata; class Aves; order Passeriformes; family Passerellidae; genus Melospiza; species Melospiza georgiana. The sequence continues at coordinate 630,811 of NC_080451.1, forward strand.
TGAGGTTTGAGTTAGGCCTAGGGTTAGGGTTCTTTTAACCTGAAAGCCCTGAGTTCCAAGAACACAGCAGCTGCGAAGGACTACCCAAGAAGAGCACAAAAGTACCACCACATTCCTGCCTCCACAGCTATTTCCTTGGGGACATCCCTAATTCCTGGCTGATTTGCCTTTCTCGTCGTCGGGTTGGGGTTAGGTAGGCCTTGTGCTAGGATTTTTAAAATCAGGAAGCCCAGAGCTCCAGGCACACTGAAGCTGTGAAAGGCAGCCAAAAGGGATTGCAAAAGTGCCACAACATGGCTGCTTTCACAGCTTTTTCCTTAGGAAGAACCCTAATACCCGGCTGATTTACCTTCCTAGGGTTACTGTTAGGCTTCGGCCTAGGACTTTTAAAACCAGGAAGCCCTGTGCTCCAGGCACACTGCAGCTGTTCAAGGCATCCCAACGGGAGCGCAAAAGTGACACAACTTGCCTGCCTCCACTGCTATTTCCATGTGACCATCCCGAATCATAGGCTGATTTTCCTTCCTAGCGTTGAGGTTTGAGTTAGGCCTAGGGTTAGAGTTTTAAAACCAGAAAGCCCTGAGTTCCAAGAACACAGCAGCTGCGAAGGACTACCCAAGAAGAGCACAAAAGTACCACAACATGCCTGCCTCCACAGCTATTTCCTTGGGGACATCCCTAATTCCTGGCTGATTTGCCTTTCTCGTCGTCGGGTTGGGGTTAGGTAGGCCTTGTGCTAGGATATTTAAAAGCAGGAAACCCAGACCTCCAAGCACACTGGAGCTGTGAAAGGCATCCAAAAGGGAGTGCAAAAGGGCCACAACATGGCTGCTTTCACAGCTTTTTTCTTGGCACCATCACTATACCTTCTCTGATATATCTCCCTAGGGTTAGGGTTAGGGTTCAGCCTAGGGCTAGGATTTTTTGAACCAGGAAGCCCTGTGTTCCAGGCTTACTGTAGCTGCCAAAGGCATCCAAGGGAGCGCAGAAGTGCCACAACATGGCTGCTTTCACAGCTTTTTCCTTAGGAAGAACCCTAATACCCGGCTGATTTACCTTCCTAGGGTTACTGTTAGGCTTGGGCCAAGGACTTTGAAAACCAGGAAGCCCTGTGCTCCAGGCACACTGCAGCTGTTCAAGGCATCCCAAGGGGAGCGCAAAAGTGACACAACTTGGCTGCCTCCACTGCTATTTCCATGAGACCATCCCCAACCTTAGGCTGGTTTTCCTTCCTAGCGTTGAGTTTTGAGTTAGGCCTATGGTTAGTGTTCTTTTAACCTGAAAGCCCTGAGTTCCAAGAACACAGCAGCTGCGAAGGACTACCCAAGAAGAGCACAAAAGTACCACCACATGCCTGCCTCCACAGCTATTTCCTTGGGGACATCCCTAATTCCTGGCTGATACGCCTTTCTCGTTGTCGGGTTGGGGTTAGGTAGGCCTTGTGCTAGGATTTTTAAAATCAGGAAGCCCAGACCTCCAGGCACACTGGAGCTGTGAAAGGCATCCAAAAGGGAGTGCAAAAGTGCCACAACATGGCTGCTTTCACAGCTTTTTCCTTAGGAAGAACCCTAATCCCCAGCTGATTTACCTTCCTAGGGTTACTGTTAGGCTTGGGCCAAGGACTTTGAAAACCAGGAAGCCCTGTGCTCCAGGCACACTGCAGCTGTTCAAGGCATCCCAAGGGGAGCGCAAAAGTGACACAACTTGGCTGCCTCCACTGCTATTTCCATGAGACCATCCCCAACCTTAGGCTGGTTTTCCTTCCTAGCGTTGAGGTTTGAGTTAGGCCTAGGGTTAGGGTTCTTTCAACCAGAAAGCCCTGAGTTCCAAGAATACAGCAGCTGCGAAGGACTACCCAAGAAGAGCACAAAAGTACCACCACATGCCTGCCTCCACAGCTATTTCCTTGGGGACATCCCTAATTCCTGGCTGATTTGCCTTTTTCGTCGTCGGGTTGGGGTTAGGTAGGCCTTGTGCTAGGATTTTTAAAATCAGGAAGCCCAGACCTCCAGGCACACTGGAGCTGTGAAAGGCAGCCAAAAGGGATTGCAAAAGTGCCACAACATGGCTGCTTTCACAGCTTTTTCCTTAGGAAGAACCCTAATACCCGGCTGATTTACCTTCCTAGGGTTACTGTTAGGCTTCGGCCTAGGACTTTTAAAACCAGGAAGCCCTGTGCTCCAGGCACACTGCAGCTGTTCAAGGCATCCCAATGGGAGTGCAAAAGTGACACAACTTGGCTGCCTCCACTGCTATTTCCATGAGACCATCCCGAATCATAGGCTGATTTTCCTTCCTAGCGTTGAGGTTTGAGTTAGGCCTAGGGTTAGAGTTTTTTAACCAGAAAGCCCTGAGTTCCAAGAACACAGCAGCTGCGAAGGACTACCCAAGAAGAGCACAAAAGTACCACAACATGCCTGCCTCCACAGCTATTTCCTTGGGGACATCCCTAATTCCTGGCTGATTTGCCTTTCTCGTCGTTGGGTTGGGGTTAGGTAGGCCTTGTGCTAGGATATTTAAAAGCAGGAAACCCAGACCTCCAAGCACACTGGAGCTGTGAAATGCATCCAAAAGGGAGTGCAAAAGGGCCACAACATGGCTGCTTTCACAGCTTTTTTCTGTGCACCAACACTATACCTTCTCTGATATATCTCCCTAGGGTTAGGGTTCAGCCTACGGCTAGGATTTTTTGAACCAGGAAGCCCTGTGTTCCAGGCTTACTGTAGCTGCCAAAGGCATCCCAAAGGGAGCGCAGAAGTGCCACAACATGGCTGCTTTCACAGCTTTTTCCTTAGGAAGAACCCTAATACCCGGCTGATTTACCTTCCTAGGGTTACTGTTAGGCTTGGGCCAAGGACTTTGAAAACCAGGAAGCCCTGTGCTCCAGGCACACTGCAGCTGTTCAAGGCATCCCAAGGGGAGCGCAAAAGTGACACAACTTGGCTGCCTCCACTGCTATTTCCATGAGACCATCCTGAACCATAGGCTGATTTTCCTTCCTAGCGTTGAGGTTTGAGTTAGGCCTAGGGTTAGGGTTCTTTCAACCAGAAAGCCCTGAGTTCCAAGAATACAGCAGCTGCGAAGGACTACCCAAGAAGAGCACAAAAGTACCACAACATGCCTGCCTCCCCAGCTATTTCATTGGGCACATCCCTAATTCCTGGCTGAGTTGCCTTTCTCGTCGTCGGGTTGGGGTTAGGTAGGCCTTGTGCTAGGATTTTTAAAATCAGGAAGCCCAGACCTCCAGGCACACTGGAGCTGTGAAAGGCAGCCAAAAGGGAGTGCAAAAGTGCCACAACATGGCTGCTTTCACAGCTTTTTCCTTAGGAAGAACCCTAATACCCGGCTGATTTACCTTCCTAGGGTTACTGTTAGGCTTGGGCCAAGGACTTTGAAAACCAGGAAGCCCTGTGCTCCAGGCACACTGCAGCTGTTCAAGGCATCCCAAGGGGAGCGCAAAAGTGACACAACTTGGCTGCCTCCACTGCTATTTCCATGAGACCATCCCGAACCATAGGCTGATTTTCCTTCCTAGCGTTGAGGTTTGAGTTAGGCCTAGGGTTAGAGTTTTAAAACCAGAAAGCCCTGAGTTCCAAGAACACAGCAGCTGCGAAGGACTACCCAAGAAGAGCAAAAAAGTACCACAACATGCCTGCCTCCACAGCTATTTCCTTGGGGACATCCCTAATTCCTGGCTGATTTGCCTTTCTCGTCGTCGGGTTGGGGTTAGGTAGGCCTTGTGCTAGGATATTTAAAAGCAGGAAACCCAGACCTCCAAGCACACTGGAGCTGTGAAAGGCATCCAAAAGGGAGTGCAAAAGGGCCACAACATGGCTGCTTTCACAGCTTTTTTCTTGGCACCATCACTATACCTTCTCTGATATATCTCCCTAGGGTTAGGGTTAGGGTTCAGCCTAGGGCTAGGATTTTTTGAACCAGGAAGCCCTGTGTTCCAGGCTTACTGTAGCTGCCAAAGGCATCCAAGGGAGCGCAGAAGTGCCACAACATGGCTGCTTTCACAGCTTTTTCCTTAGGAAGAACCCTAATACCCGGCTGATTTACCTTCCTAGGGTTACTGTTAGGCTTGGGCCAAGGACTTTGAAAACCAGGAAGCCCTGTGCTCCAGGCACACTGCAGCTGTTCAAGGCATCCCAAGGGGAGCGCAAAAGTGACACAACTTGGCTGCCTCCACTGCTATTTCCATGAGACCATCCCCAACCTTAGGCTGGTTTTCCTTCCTAGCGTTGAGTTTTGAGTTAGGCCTATGGTTAGTGTTCTTTTAACCTGAAAGCCCTGAGTTCCAAGAACACAGCAGCTGCGAAGGACTACCCAAGAAGAGCACAAAAGTACCACCACATGCCTGCCTCCACAGCTATTTCCTTGGGGACATCCCTAATTCCTGGCTGATACGCCTTTCTCGTTGTCGGGTTGGGGTTAGGTAGGCCTTGTGCTAGGATTTTTAAAATCAGGAAGCCCAGACCTCCAGGCACACTGGAGCTGTGAAAGGCATCCAAAAGGGAGTGCAAAAGTGCCACAACATGGCTGCTTTCACAGCTTTTTCCTTAGGAAGAACCCTAATCCCCAGCTGATTTACCTTCCTAGGGTTACTGTTAGGCTTGGGCCAAGGACTTTTAAAACCAGGAAGCCCTGTGCTCCAGGCACACTGCAGCTGTTCAAGGCATCCCAAGGGGAGCGCAAAAGTGACACAACTTGGCTGCCTCCACTGCTATTTCCATGAGACCATCCCCAACCATAGGCTGATTTTCCTTCCTAGCGTTGAGGTTTGAGTTAGGCCTAGGGTTAGGGTTCTTTCAACCAGAAAGCCCTGAGTTCCAAGAATACAGCAGCTGCGAAGGACTACCCAAGAAGAGCACAAAAGTACCACCACATGCCTGCCTCCACAGCTATTTCCTTGGGGACATCCCTAATTCCTGGCTGATTTGCCTTTCTCGTCGTCGGGTTGGGGTTAGGTAGGCCTTGTGCTAGGATTTTTAAAATCAGGAAGCCCAGACCTCCAGGCACACTGGAGCTGTGAAAGGCAGCCAAAAGGGATTGCAAAAGTGCCACAACATGGCTGCTTTCACAGCTTTTTCCTTAGGAAGAACCCTAATACCCGGCTGATTTACCTTCCTAGGGTTACTGTTAGGCTTCGGCCTAGGACTTTTAAAACCAGGAAGCCCTGTGCTCCAGGCACACTGCAGCTGTTCAAGGCATCCCAATGGGAGTGCAAAAGTGACACAACTTGGCTGCCTCCACTGCTATTTCCATGAGACCATCCTGAACCATAGGCTGATTTTCCTTCCTAGCGTTGAGGTTTGAGTTAGGCCTAGGGTTAGAGTTTTAAAACCAGAAAGCCCTGAGTTCCAAGAACACAGCAGCTGCGAAGGACTACCCAAGAAGAGCACAAAAGTACCACAACATGCCTGCCTCCACAGCTATTTCCTTGGGGACATCCCTAATTCCTGGCTGATTTGCCTTTCTCGTCGTCGGGTTGGGGTTAGGTAGGCCTTGTGCTAGGATATTTAAAAGCAGGAAACCCAGACCTCCAAGCACACTGGAGCTGTGAAATGCATCCAAAAGGGAGTGCAAAAGGGCCACAACATGGCTGCTTTCACAGCTTTTTTCTGTGCACCAACACTATACCTTCTCTGATATATCTCCCTAGGGTTAGGGTTCAGCCTAGGGCTAGGATTTTTTGAACCAGGAAGCCCTGTGTTCCAGGCTTACTGTAGCTGCCAAAGGCATCCCAAAGGGGGCGCAGAAGTGCCACAACATGGCTGCTTTCACAGCTTTTTCCTTAGGAAGAACCCTAATACCCGGCTGATTTACCTTCCTAGGGTTACTGTTAGGCTTGGGCCAAGGACTTTGAAAACCAGGAAGCCCTGTGCTCCAGGCACACTGCAGCTGTTCAAGGCATCCCAAGGGGAGCGCAAAAGTGACACAACTTGGCTGCCTCCACTGCTATTTCCATGAGACCATCCCCAACCTTAGGCTGGTTTTCCTTCCTAGCGTTGAGTTTTGAGTTAGGCCTAGGGTTAGGGTTCTTTCAACCAGAAAGCCCTGAGTTCCAAGAATACAGCAGCTGCGAAGGACTACCCAAGAAGAGCACAAAAGTACCACAACATGCCTGCCTCCCCAGCTATTTCATTGGGCACATCCCTAATTCCTGGCTGATTTGCCTTTCTCGTCGTCGGGTTGGGGTTAGGTAGGCCTTGTGCTAGGATTTTTAAAATCAGGAAGCCCAGACCTCCAGGCACACTGGAGCTGTGAAAGGCAGCCAAAAGGGAGTGCAAAAGTGCCACAACATGGCTGCTTTCACAGCTTTTTCCTTAGGAAGAACCCTAATACCCGGCTGATTTACCTTCCTAGGGTTACTGTTAGGCTTGGGCCAAGGACTTTTAAAACCAGGAAGCCCTGTGCTCCAGGCACACTGCAGCTGTTCAAGGCATCCCAACGGGAGCGCAAAAGTGACACAACTTGGCTGCCTCCACTGCTATTTCCATGAGACCATCCCCAACCATAGGCTGATTTTCCTTCCTAGCGTTGAGGTTTGAGTTAGGCCTAGGGTTAGAGTTTTTAACCAGAAAGCCCTGAGTTCCAAGAACACAGCAGATGCGAAGGACTACCCAAGAAGAGCACAAAAGTACCACAACATGCCTGCCTCCACAGCTATTTCCTTGGGGACATCCCTAATTCCTGGCTGATTTGCCTTTCTCGTCGTCGGGTTGGGGTTAGGTAGGCCTTGTGCTAGGATATTTAAAAGCAGGAAACCCAGACCTCCAAGCACACTGGAGCTGTGAAAGGCATCCAAAAGGGAGTGCAAAAGGGCCACAACATGGCTGCTTTCACAGCTTTTTTCTGTGCACCAACACTATACCTTCTCTGATATATCTCCCTAGGGTTGGGGTTAGGGTTCAGCCTAGGGCTAGGATTTTTTGAACCAGGAAGCCCTGTGTTCCAGGCTTACTGTAGCTGCCAAAGGCATCCAAGGGAGCGCAGAAGTGCCACAACATGGCTGCTTTCACAGCTTTTTCCTTAGGAAGAACCCTAATACCCGGCTGATTTACCTTCCTAGGGTTACTGTTAGGCTTGGGCCAAGGACTTTGAAAACCAGGAAGCCCTGTGCTCCAGGCACACTGCAGCTGTTCAAGGCATCCCAAGGGGAGCGCAAAAGTGACACAACTTGGCTGCCTCCACTGCTATTTCCATGAGACCATCCCCAACCTTAGGCTGGTTTTCCTTCCTAGCGTTGAGGTTTGAGTTAGGCCTATGGTTAGTGTTCTTTTAACCTGAAAGCCCTGAGTTCCAAGAACACAGCAGCTGCGAAGGACTACCCAAGAAGAGCACAAAAGTACCACCACATGCCTGCCTCCACAGCTATTTCCTTGGGGACATCCCTAATTCCTGGCTGATACGCCTTTCTCGTTGTCGGGTTGGGGTTAGGTAGGCCTTGTGCTAGGATTTTTAAAATCAGGAAGCCCAGACCTCCAGGCACACTGGAGCTGTGAAAGGCATCCAAAAGGGAGTGCAAAAGTGCCACAACATGGCTGCTTTCACAGCTTTTTCCTTAGGAAGAACCCTAATCCCCAGCTGATTTACCTTCCTAGGGTTACTGTTAGGCTTGGGCCAAGGACTTTGAAAACCAGGAAGCCCTGTGCTCCAGGCACACTGCAGCTGTTCAAGGCATCCCAAGGGGAGCGCAAAAGTGACACAACTTGGCTGCCTCCACTGCTATTTCCATGAGACCATCCCCAACCTTAGGCTGGTTTTCCTTCCTAGCGTTGAGGTTTGAGTTAGGCCTAGGGTTAGGGTTCTTTCAACCAGAAAGCCCTGAGTTCCAAGAATACAGCAGCTGCGAAGGACTACCCAAGAAGAGCACAAAAGTACCACCACATGCCTGCCTCCACAGCTATTTCCTTGGGGACATCCCTAATTCCTGGCTGATTTGCCTTTCTCGTCGTCGGGTTGGGGTTAGGTAGGCCTTGTGCTAGGATTTTTAAAATCAGGAAGCCCAGACCTCCAGGCACACTGGAGCTGTGAAAGGCAGCCAAAAGGGATTGCAAAAGTGCCACAACATGGCTGCTTTCACAGCTTTTTCCTTAGGAAGAACCCTAATACACGGCTGATTTACCTTCCTAGGGTTACTGTTAGGCTTCGGCCTAGGACTTTTAAAACCAGGAAGCCCTGTGCTCCAGGCACACTGCAGCTGTTCAAGGCATCCCAATGGGAGTGCAAAAGTGACACAACTTGGCTGCCTCCACTGCTATTTCCATGAGACCATCCCGAATCATAGGCTGATTTTCCTTCCTAGCGTTGAGGTTTGAGTTAGGCCTAGGGTTAGAGTTTTAAAACCAGAAAGCCCTGAGTTCCAAGAACACAGCAGCTGCGAAGGACTACCCAAGAAGAGCACAAAAGTACCACAACATGCCTGCCTCCACAGCTATTTCCTTGGGGACATCCCTAATTCCTGGCTGATTTGCCTTTCTCGTCGTCGGGTTGGGGTTAGGTAGGCCTTGTGCTAGGATATTTAAAAGCAGGAAACCCAGACCTCCAAGCACACTGGAGCTGTGAAATGCATCCAAAAGGGAGTGCAAAAGGGCCACAACATGGCTGCTTTCACAGCTTTTTTCTGTGCACCAACACTATACCTTCTCTGATATATCTCCCTAGGGTTAGGGTTCAGCCTAGGGCTAGGATTTTTTGAACCAGGAAGCCCTGTGTTCCAGGCTTACTGTAGCTGCCAAAGGCATCCCAAAGGGAGCGCAGAAGTGCCACAACATGGCTGCTTTCACAGCTTTTTCCTTAGGAAGAACCCTAATACCCGGCTGATTTACCTTCCTAGGGTTACTGTTAGGCTTGGGCCAAGGACTTTGAAAACCAGGAAGCCCTGTGCTCCAGGCACCCTGCAGCTGTTCAAGGCATCCCAAGGGGAGCGCAAAAGTGACACAACTTGGCTGCCTCCACTGCTATTTCCATGAGACCATCCTGAACCATAGGCTGATTTTCCTTCCTAGCGTTGAGGTTTGAGTTAGGCCTAGGGTTAGGGTTCTTTCAACCAGAAAGCCCTGAGTTCCAAGAATACAGCAGCTGCGAAGGACTACCCAAGAAGAGCACAAAAGTACCACAACATGCCTGCCTCCCCAGCTATTTCATTGGGCACATCCCTAATTCCTGGCTGATTTGCCTTTCTCGTCGTCGGGTTGGGGTTAGGTAGGCCTTGTGCTAGGATTTTTAAAATCAGGAAGCCCAGACCTCCAGGCACACTGGAGCTGTGAAAGGCAGCCAAAAGGGAGTGCAAAAGTGCCACAACATGGCTGCTTTCACAGCTTTTTCCTTAGGAAGAACCCTAATACCCGGCTGATTTACCTTCCTAGGGTTACTGTTAGGCTTGGGCCAAGGACTTTTAAAACCAGGAAGCCCTGTGCTCCAGGCACACTGCAGCTGTTCAAGGCATCCCAACGGGAGCGCAAAAGTGACACAACTTGGCTGCCTCCACTGCTATTTCCATGAGACCATCCCCAACCATAGGCTGATTTTCCTTCCTAGCGTTGAGGTTTGAGTTAGGCCTAGGGTTAGAGTTTTTTAACCAGAAAGCCCTGAGTTCCAAGAACACAGCAGATGCGAAGGACCACCCAAGAAGAGCACAAAAGTACCACAACATGCCTGCCTCCCCAGCTATTTCCTTGGGGACATCCCTAATTCCTGGCTGATTTGCCTTTCTCGTCGTCGGGTTGGGGTTAGGTAGGCCTTGTGCTAGGATATTTAAAAGCAGGAAACCCAGACCTCCAAGCACACTGGAGCTGTGAAAGGCATCCAAAAGGGAGTGCAAAAGGGCCACAACATGGCTGCTTTCACAGCTTTTTTCTGTGCACCAACACTATACCTTCTCTGATATATCTCCCTAGGGTTGGGGTTAGGGTTCAGCCTAGGGCTAGGATTTTTTGAACCAGGAAGCCCTGTGTTCCAGGCTTACTGTAGCTGCCAAAGGCATCCCAAAGGGAGCGCAGAAGTGCCACAACATGGCTGCTTTCACAGCTTTTTCCTTAGGAAGAACCCTAATACCCGGCTGATTTACCTTCCTAGGGTTACTGTTAGGCTTGGGCCAAGGACTTTTAAAACCAGGAAGCCCTGTGCTCCAGGCACCCTGCAGCTGTTCAAGGCATCCCAAGGGGAGCGCAAAAGTGACACAACTTGGCTGCCTCCACTGCTATTTCCATGAGACCATCCCGAATCATAGGCTGGTTTTCCTTCCTAGCGTTGAGGTTTGAGTTAGGCCTAGGGTTAGGGTTCTTTCAACCAGAAAGCCCTGAGTTCCAAGAACACAGCAGCTGCGAAGGACTACCCAAGAAGAGCACAAAAGTACCACCACATGCCTGCCTCCACAGCTATTTCCTTGGGGACATCCCTAATTCCTGGCTGATTTGCCTTTCTCGTTGTCGGGTTGGGGTTAGGTAGGCCTTGTGCTAGGATTTTTAAAATCAGGAAGCCCAGACCTCCAGGCACACTGGAGCTGTGAAAGGCAGCCAAAAGGGAGTGCAAAAGTGCCACAACATGGCTGCTTTCACAGCTTTTTCCTTAGGAAGAACCCTAATACCCGGCTGATTTACCTTCCTAGGGTTACTGTTAGGCTTGGGCCAAGGACTTTTAAAACCAGGAAGCCCTGTGCTCCAGGCACCCTGCAGCTGTTCAAGGCATCCCAAGGGGAGCGCAAAAGTGACACAACTTGGCTGCCTCCACTGCTATTTCCATGAGACCATCCTGAACCATAGGCTGATTTTCCTTCCTAGCGTTGAGGTTTGAGTTAGGCCTAGGGTTAGGGTTCTTTCAACCAGAAAGCCCTGAGTTCCAAGAATACAGCAGCTGCGAAGGACTACCCAAGAAGAGCACAAAAGTACCACAACATGCCTGCCTCCCCAGCTATTTCATTGGGCACATCCCTAATTCCTGGCTGATTTGCCTTTCTCGTCGTCGGGTTGGGGTTAGGTAGGCCTTGTGCTAGGATTTTTAAAATCAGGAAGCCCAGACCTCCAGGCACACTGGAGCTGTGAAAGGCAGCCAAAAGGGAGTGCAAAAGTGCCACAACATGGCTGCTTTCACAGCTTTTTCCTTAGGAAGAACCCTAATACCCGGCTGATTTAACTTCCTAGGGTTACTGTTAGGCTTGGGCCAAGGACTTTTAAAACCAGGAAGCCCTGTGCTCCAGGCACACTGCAGCTGTTCAAGGCATCCCAACGGGAGCGCAAAAGTGACACAACTTGGCTGCCTCCACTGCTATTTCCATGAGACCATCCCCAACCATAGGCTGATTTTCCTTCCTAGCGTTGAGGTTTGAGTTAGGCCTAGGGTTAGAGTTTTTAACCAGAAAGCCCTGAGTTCCAAGAACACAGCAGATGCGAAGGACCACCCAAGAAGAGCACAAAAGTACCACAACATGCCTGCCTCCACAGCTATTTCCTTGGGGACATCCCTAATTCCTGGCTGATTTGCCTTTCTCGTCGTCGGGTTGGGGTTAGGTAGGCCTTGTGCTAGGATATTTAAAAGCAGGAAACCCAGACCTCCAAGCACACTGGAGCTGTGAAAGGCATCCAAAAGGGAGTGCAAAAGGGCCACAACATGGCTGCTTTCACAGCTTTTTTCTGTGCACCAACACTATACCTTCTCTGATATATCTCCCTAGGGTTGGGGTTAGGGTTCAGCCTAGGGCTAGGATTTTTTGAACCAGGAAGCCCTGTGTTCCAGGCTTACTGTGGCTGCCAAAGGCATCCAAGGGAGCGCAGAAGTGCCACAACATGGCTGCTTTCACAGCTTTTTCCTTAGGAAGAACCCTAATACCCGGCTGATTTACCTTCCTAGGGTTACTGTTAGGCTTGGGCCAAGGACTTTGAAAACCAGGAAGCCCTGTGCTCCAGGCACACTGCAGCTGTTCAAGGCATCCCAAGGGGAGCGCAAAAGTGACACAACTTGGCTGCCTCCACTGCTATTTCCATGAGACCATCCCCAACCTTAGGCTGGTTTTCCTTCCTAGCGTTGAGGTTTGAGTTAGGCCTATGGTTAGTGTTCTTTTAACCTGAAAGCCCTGAGTTCCAAGAACACAGCAGCTGCGAAGGACTACCCAAGAAGAGCACAAAAGTACCACCACATGCCTGCCTCCACAGCTATTTCCTTGGGGACATCCCTAATTCCTGGCTGATACGCCTTTCTCGTTGTCGGGTTGGGGTTAGGTAGGCCTTGTGCTAGGATTTTTAAAATCAGGAAGCCCAGACCTCCAGGCACACTGGAGCTGTGAAAGGCATCCAAAAGGGAGTGCAAAAGTGCCACAACATGGCTGCTTTCACAGCTTTTTCCTTAGGAAGAACCCTAATCCCCAGCTGATTTACCTTCCTAGGGTTACTGTTAGGCTTGGGCCAAGGACTTTGAAAACCAGGAAGCCCTGTGCTCCAGGCACACTGCAGCTGTTCAAGGCATCCCAAGGGGAGCGCAAAAGTGACACAACTTGGCTGCCTCCACTGCTATTTCCATGAGACCATCCCCAACCTTAGGCTGGTTTTCCTTCCTAGCGTTGAGGTTTGAGTTAGGCCTAGGGTTAGGGTTCTTTCAACCAGAAAGCCCTGAGTTCCAAGAATACAGCAGCTGCGAAGGACTACCCAAGAAGAGCACAAAAGTACCACCACATGCCTGCCTCCACAGCTATTTCCTTGGGGACATCCCTAATTCCTGGCTGATTTGCCTTTCTCGTCGTCGGGTTGGGGTTAGGTAGGCCTTGTGCTAGGATTTTTAAAATCAGGAAGCCCAGAACTCCAGGCACACTGGAGCTGTGAAAGGCAGCCAAAAGGGATTGCAAAAGTGCCACAACATGGCTGCTTTCACAGCTTTTTCCTTAGGAAGAACCCTAATACACGGCTGATTTACCTTCCTAGGGTTACTGTTAGGCTTCGGCCTAGGACTTTTAAAACCAGGAAGCCCTGTGCTCCAGGCACACTGCAGCTGTTCAAGGCATCCCAATGGGAGTGCAAAAGTGACACAACTTGGCTGCCTCCACTGCTATTTCCATGAGACCATCCCGAATCATAGGCTGATTTTCCTTCCTAGCGTTGAGGTTTGAGTTAGGCCTAGGGTTAGAGTTTTAAAACCAGAAAGCCCTGAGTTCCAAGAACACAGCAGCTGCGAAGGACTACCCAAGAAGAGCACAAAAGTACCACAACATGCCTGCCTCCACAGCTATTTCCTTGGGGACATCCCTAATTCCTGGCTGATTTGCCTTTCTCGTCGTCGGGTTGGGGTTAGGTAGGCCTTGTGCTAGGATATTTAAAAGCAGGAAACCCAGACCTCCAAGCACACTGGAGCTGTGAAATGCATCCAAAAGGGAGTGCAAAAGGGCCACAACATGGCTGCTTTCACAGCTTTTTTCTGTGCACCAACACTATACCTTCTCTGATATATCTCCCTAGGGTTAGGGTTCAGCCTAGGGCTAGGATTTTTTGAACCAGGAAGCCCTGTGTTCCAGGCTTACTGTAGCTGCCAAAGGCATCCCAAAGGGAGCGCAGAAGTGCCACAACATGGCTGCTTTCACAGCTTTTTCCTTAGGAAGAACCCTAATACCCGGCTGATTTACCTTCCTAGGGTTACTGTTAGGCTTGGGCCAAGGACTTTTAAAACCAGGAAGCCCTGTGCTCCAGGCACCCTGCAGCTGTTCAAGGCATCCCAAGGGGAGCGCAAAAGTGACACAACTTGGCTGCCTCCACTGCTATTTCCATGAGACCATCCTGAACCATAGGCTGATTTTCCTTCCTAGCGTTGAGGTTTGAGTTAGGCCTAGGGTTAGGGTTCTTTCAACCAGAAAGCCCTGAGTTCCAAGAATACAGCAGCTGCGAAGGACTACCCAAGAAGAGCACAAAAGTACCACAACATGCCTGCCTCCCCAGCTATTTCATTGGGCACATCCCTAATTCCTGGCTGATTTGCCTTTCTCGTCGTCGGGTTGGGGTTAGGTAGGCCTTGTGCTAGGATTTTTAAAATCAGGAAGCCCAGACCTCCAGGCACACTGGAGCTGTGAAAGGCAGCCAAAAGGGAGTGCAAAAGTGCCACAACATGGCTGCTTTCACAGCTTTTTCCTTAGGAAGAACCCTAATACCCGGCTGATTTACCTTCCTAGGGTTACTGTTAGGCTTGGGCCAAGGACTTTTAAAACCAGGAAGCCCTGTGCTCCAGGCACACTGCAGCTGTTCAAGGCATCCCAACGGGAGCGCAAAAGTGACACAACTTGGCTGCCTCCACTGCTATTTCCATGAGACCATCCCCAACCATAGGCTGATTTTCCTTCCTAGCGTTGAGGTTTGAGTTAGGCCTAGGGTTAGAGTTTTTTAACCAGAAAGCCCTGAGTTCCAAGAACACAGCAGATGCGAAGGACCACCCAAGAAGAGCACAAAAGTACCACAACATGCCTGCCTCCCCAGCTATTTCCTTGGGGACATCCCTAATTCCTGGCTGATTTGCCTTTCTCGTCGTCGGGTTGGGGTTAGGTAGGCCTTGTGCTAGGATATTTAAAAGCAGGAAACCCAGACCTCCAAGCACACTGGAGCTGTGAAAGGCATCCAAAAGGGAGTGCAAAAGGGCCACAACATGGCTGCTTTCACAGCTTTTTTCTGTGCACCAACACTATACCTTCTCTGATATATCTCCCTAGGGTTGGGGTTAGGGTTCAGCCTAGGGCTAGGATTTTTTGAACCAGGAAGCCCTGTGTTCCAGGCTTACTGTAGCTGCCAAAGGCATCCCAAAGGGAGCGCAGAAGTGCCACAACATGGCTGCTTTCACAGCTTTTTCCTTAGGAAGAACCCTAATACCCGGCTGATTTACCTTCCTAGGGTTACTGTTAGGCTTGGGCCAAGGACTTTTAAAACCAGGAAGCCCTGTGCTCCAGGCACCCTGCAGCTGTTCAAGGCATCCCAAGGGGAGCGCAAAAGTGACACAACTTGGCTGCCTCCACTGCTATTTCCATGAGACCATCCCGAATCATAGGCTGGTTTTCCTTCCTAGCGTTGAGGTTTGAGTTAGGCCTAGGGTTAGGGTTCTTTCAACCAGAAAGCCCTGAGTTCCAAGAACACAGCAGCTGCGAAGGACTACCCAAGAAGAGCACAAAAGTACCACCACATGCCTGCCTCCACAGCTATTTCCTTGGGGACATCCCTAATTCCTGGCTGATTTGCCTTTCTCGTCGTCGGGTTGGGGTTAGGTAGGCCTTGTGCTAGGATTTTTAAAATCAGGAAGCCCAGACCTCCAGGCACACTGGAGCTGTGAAAGGCAGCCAAAAGGGAGTGCAAAAGTGCCACAACATGGCTGCTTTCACAGCTTTTTCCTTAGGAAGAACCCTAATACCCGGCTGATTTACCTTCCTAGGGTTACTGTTAGGCTTGGGCCAAGGACTTTTAAAACCAGGAAGCCCTGTGCTCCAGGCACACTGCAGCTGTTCAAGGCATCCCAAGGGGAGCGCAAAAGTGACACAACTTGGCTGCCTCCACTGCTATTTCCATGAGACCATCCCCAACCTTAGGCTGGTTTTCCTTCCTAGCGTTGAGGTTTGAGTTAGGCCTAGGGTTAGGGTTCTTTCAACCAGAAAGCCCTGAGTTCCAAGAATACAGCAGCTGCGAAGGACTACCCAAGAAGAGCACAAAAGTACCACCACATGCCTGCCTCCACAGCTATTTCCTTGGGGACATCCCTAATTCCTGGCTGATTTGCCTTTCTCGTCGTCGGGTTGGGGTTAGGTAGGCCTTGTGCTAGGATTTTTAAAATCAGGAAGCCCAGACCTCCAGGCACACTGGAGCTGTGAAAGGCAGCCAAAAGGGATTGCAAAAGTGCCACAACATGGCTGCTTTCACAGCTTTTTCCTTAGGAAGAACCCTAATACCCGGCTGATTTACCTTCCTAGGGTTACTGTTAGGCTTCGGCCTAGGACTTTTAAAACCAGGAAGCCCTGTGCTCCAGGCACACTGCAGCTGTTCAAGGCATCCCAATGGGAGTGCAAAAGTGACACAACTTGGCTGCCTCCACTGCTATTTCCATGAGACCATCCCGAATCATAGGCTGATTTTCCTTCCTAGCGTTGAGGTTTGAGTTAGGCCTAGGGTTAGAGTTTTAAAACCAGAAAGCCCTGAGTTCCAAGAACACAGCAGCTGCGAAGGACTACCCAAGAAGAGCACAAAAGTACCACAACATGCCTGCCTCCACAGCTATTTCCTTGGGGACATCCCTAATTCCTGGCTGATTTGCCTTTCTCGTTGTCGGGTTGGGGTTAGGTAGGCCTTGTGCTAGGATATTTAAAAGCAGGAAACCCAGACCTCCAGGCACACTGGAGCTGTGAAAGGCATCCAAAAGGGAGTGCAAAAGGGCCACAACATGGCTGCTTTCACAGCTTTTTTCTTGGCACCATCACTATACCTTCTCTGATATATCTCCCTAGGGTTAGGGTTAGGGTTCAGCCTAGGGCTAGGATTTTTTGAACCAGGAAGCCCTGTGTTCCAGGCTTACTGTAGCTGCCAAAGGCATCCAAGGGAGCGCAGAAGTGCCACAACATGGCTGCTTTCACAGCTTTTTCCTTAGGAAGAACCCTAATACCCGGCTGATTTACCTTCCTAGGGTTACTGTTAGGCTTGGGCCAAGGACTTTGAAAACCAGGAAGCCCTGTGCTCCAGGCACACTGCAGCTGTTCAAGGCATCCCAAGGGGAGCGCAAAAGTGACACAACTTGGCTGCCTCCACTGCTATTTCCATGAGACCATCCCCAACCTTAGGCTGGTTTTCCTTCCTAGCGTTGAGTTTTGAGTTAGGCCTATGGTTAGTGTTCTTTTAACCTGAAAGCCCTGAGTTCCAAGAACACAGCAGCTGCGAAGGACTACCCAAGAAGAGCACAAAAGTACCACAACATGCCTGCCTCCACAGCTATTTCCTTGGGGACATCCCTAATTCCTGGCTGATACGCCTTTCTCGTTGTCGGGTTGGGGTTAGGTAGGCCTTGTGCTAGGATTTTTAAAATCAGGAAGCCCAGACCTCCAGGCACACTGGAGCTGTGAAAGGCATCCAAAAGGGAGTGCAAAAGTGCCACAACATGGCTGCTTTCACAGCTTTTTCCTTAGGAAGAACCCTAATCCCCAGCTGATTTACCTTCCTAGGGTTACTGTTAGGCTTGGGCCAAGGACTTTGAAAACCAGGAAGCCCTGTGCTCCAGGCACACTGCAGCTGTTCAAGGCATCCCAAGGGGAGCGCAAAAGTGACACAACTTGGCTGCCTCCACTGCTATTTCCATGAGACCATCCCCAACCTTAGGCTGGTTTTCCTTCCTAGCGTTGAGGTTTGAGTTAGGCCTAGGGTTAGGGTTCTTTCAACCAGAAAGCCCTGAGTTCCAAGAATACAGCAGCTGCGAAGGACTACCCAAGAAGAGCACAAAAGTACCACCACATGCCTGCCTCCACAGCTATTTCCTTGGGGACATCCCTAATTCCTGGCTGATTTGCCTTTCTCGTCGTCGGGTTGGGGTTAGGTAGGCCTTGTGCTAGGATTTTTAAAATCAGGAAGCCCAGACCTCCAGGCACACTGGAGCTGTGAAAGGCAGCCAAAAGGGATTGCAAAAGTGCCACAACATGGCTGCTTTCACAGCTTTTTCCTTAGGAAGAACCCTAATACCCGGCTGATTTACCTTCCTAGGGTTACTGTTAGGCTTCGGCCTAGGACTTTTAAAACCAGGAAGCCCTGTGCTCCAGGCACACTGCAGCTGTTCAAGGCATCCCAATGGGAGTGCAAAAGTGACACAACTTGGCTGCCTCCACTGCTATTTCCATGAGACCATCCCGAATCATAGGCTGATTTTCCTTCCTAGCGTTGAGGTTTGAGTTAGGCCTAGGGTTAGAGTTTTAAAACCAGAAAGCCCTGAGTTCCAAGAACACAGCAGCTGCGAAGGACTACCCAAGAAGAGCACAAAAGTACCACAACATGCCTGCCTCCACAGCTATTTCCTTGGGGACATCCCTAATTCCTGGCTGATTTGCCTTTCTCGTCGTCGGGTTGGGGTTAGGTAGGCCTTGTGCTAGGATATTTAAAAGCAGGAAACCCAGACCTCCAAGCACACTGGAGCTGTGAAATGCATCCAAAAGGGAGTGCAAAAGGGCCACAACATGGCTGCTTTCACAGCTTTTTTCTTGGCACCAACACTATACCTTCTCTGATATATCTCCCTAGGGTTAGGGTTCAGCCTAGGGCTAGGATTT
Organism: Melospiza georgiana; assembly: GCF_028018845.1. Classification (NCBI taxonomy): domain Eukaryota; kingdom Metazoa; phylum Chordata; class Aves; order Passeriformes; family Passerellidae; genus Melospiza; species Melospiza georgiana. The sequence continues at coordinate 649,067 of NC_080451.1, forward strand.
TTTGAACCAGGAAGCCCTGTGTTCCAGGCTTACTGTAGCTGCCAAAGGCATCCCAAAGGGAGCGCAGAAGTGCCACAACATGGCTGCTTTCACAGCTTTTTCCTTAGGAAGAACCCTAATACCCGGCTGATTTACCTTCCTAGGGTTACTGTTAGGCTTGGGCCAAGGACTTTTAAAACCAGGAAGCCCTGTGCTCCAGGCACCCTGCAGCTGTTCAAGGCATCCCAAGGGGAGCGCAAAAGTGACACAACTTGGCTGCCTCCACTGCTATTTCCATGAGACCATCCTGAACCATAGGCTGATTTTCCTTCCTAGCGTTGAGGTTTGAGTTAGGCCTAGGGTTAGGGTTCTTTCAACCAGAAAGCCCTGAGTTCCAAGAATACAGCAGCTGCGAAGGACTACCCAAGAAGAGCACAAAAGTACCACAACATGCCTGCCTCCCCAGCTATTTCATTGGGCACATCCCTAATTCCTGGCTGATTTGCCTTTCTCGTCGTCGGGTTGGGGTTAGGTAGGCCTTGTGCTAGGATTTTTAAAATCAGGAAGCCCAGACCTCCAGGCACACTGGAGCTGTGAAAGGCAGCCAAAAGGGAGTGCAAAAGTGCCACAACATGGCTGCTTTCACAGCTTTTTCCTTAGGAAGAACCCTAATACCCGGCTGATTTACCTTCCTAGGGTTACTGTTAGGCTTGGGCCAAGGACTTTTAAAACCAGGAAGCCCTGTGCTCCAGGCACACTGCAGCTGTTCAAGGCATCCCAACGGGAGCGCAAAAGTGACACAACTTGGCTGCCTCCACTGCTATTTCCATGAGACCATCCCCAACCATAGGCTGATTTTCCTTCCTAGCGTTGAGGTTTGAGTTAGGCCTAGGGTTAGAGTTTTTTAACCTGAAAGCCCTGAGTTCCAAGAACACAGCAGATGCGAAGGACCACCCAAGAAGAGCACAAAAGTACCACAACATGCCTGCCTCCCCAGCTATTTCCTTGGGGACATCCCTAATTCCTGGCTGATTTGCCTTTCTCGTTGTCGGGTTGGGGTTAGGTAGGCCTTGTGCTAGGATATTTAAAAGCAGGAAACCCAGACCTCCAAGCACACTGGAGCTGTGAAAGGCATCCAAAAGGGAGTGCAAAAGGGCCACAACATGGCTGCTTTCACAGCTTTTTTCTGTGCACCAACACTATACCTTCTCTGATATATCTCCCTAGGGTTGGGGTTAGGGTTCAGCCAAGGGCTAGGATTTTTTGAACCAGGAAGCCCTGTGTTCCAGGCTTACTGTAGCTGCCAAAGGCATCCAAGGGAGCGCAGAAGTGCCACAACATGGCTGCTTTCACAGCTTTTTCCTTAGGAAGAACCCTAATACCCGGCTGATTTACCTTCCTAGGGTTACTGTTAGGCTTGGGCCAAGGACTTTGAAAACCAGGAAGCCCTGTGCTCCAGGCACACTGCAGCTGTTCAAGGCATCCCAACGGGAGCGCAAAAGTGACACAACTTGGCTGCCTCCACTGCTATTTCCATGAGACCATCCCCAACCTTAGGCTGGTTTTCCTTCCTAGCGTTGAGGTTTGAGTTAGGCCTATGGTTAGGGTTCTTTTAACCTGAAAGCCCTGAGTTCCAAGAACACAGCAGCTGCGAAGGACTACCCAAGAAGAGCACAAAAGTACCACCACATGCCTGCCTCCACAGCTATTTCCTTGGGGACATCCCTAATTCCTGGCTGATACGCCTTTCTCGTTGTCGGGTTGGGGTTAGGTAGGCCTTGTGCTAGGATTTTTAAAATCAGGAAGCCCAGACCTCCAGGCACACTGGAGCTGTGAAAGGCATCCAAAAGGGAGTGCAAAAGTGCCACAACATGGCTGCTTTCACAGCTTTTTCCTTAGGAAGAACCCTAATCCCCAGCTGATTTACCTTCCTAGGGTTACTGTTAGGCTTGGGCCAAGGACTTTTAAAACCAGGAAGCCCTGTGCTCCAGGCACACTGCAGCTGTTCAAGGCATCCCAAGGGGAGCGCAAAAGTGACACAACTTGGCTGCCTCCACTGCTATTTCCATGAGACCATCCCCAACCTTAGGCTGGTTTTCCTTCCTAGCGTTGAGGTTTGAGTTAGGCCTAGGGTTAGGGTTCTTTCAACCAGAAAGCCCTGAGTTCCAAGAATACAGCAGCTGCGAAGGACTACCCAAGAAGAGCACAAAAGTACCACCACATGCCTGCCTCCACAGCTATTTCCTTGGGGACATCCCTAATTCCTGGCTGATTTGCCTTTCTCGTCGTCGGGTTGGGGTTAGGTAGGCCTTGTGCTAGGATTTTTAAAATCAGGAAGCCCAGACCTCCAGGCACACTGGAGCTGTGAAAGGCAGCCAAAAGGGATTGCAAAAGTGCCACAACATGGCTGCTTTCACAGCTTTTTCCTTAGGAAGAATTCTAATACCCGGCTGATTTACCTTCCTAGGGTTACTGTTAGGCTTCGGCCTAGGACTTTTAAAACCAGGAAGCCCTGTGCTCCAGGCACACTGCAGCTGTTCAAGGCATCCCAATGGGAGTGCAAAAGTGACACAACTTGGCTGCCTCCACTGCTATTTCCATGAGACCATCCCGAATCATAGGCTGATTTTCCTTCCTAGCGTTGAGGTTTGAGTTAGGCCTAGGGTTAGAGTTTTAAAACCAGAAAGCCCTGAGTTCCAAGAACACAGCAGCTGCGAAGGACTACCCAAGAAGAGCACAAAAGTACCACAACATGCCTGCCTCCACAGCTATTTCCTTGGGGACATCCCTAATTCCTGGCTGATTTGCCTTTCTCGTCGTCGGGTTGGGGTTAGGTAGGACTTGTGCTAGGATATTTAAAAGCAGAAAACCCAGACCTCCAAGCACACTGGAGCTGTGAAAGGCATCCAAAAGGGAGTGCAAAAGGGCCACAACATGGCTGCTTTCACAGCTTTTTTCTGTGCACCAACACTATACCTTCTCTGATATATCTCCCTAGGGTTGGGGTTAGGGTTCAGCCTAGGGCTAGGATTTTTTGAACCAGGAAGCCCTGTGTTCCAGGCTTACTGTAGCTGCCAAAGGCATCCCAAAGGGAGCGCAGAAGTGCCACAACATGGCTGCTTTCACAGCTTTTTCCTTAGGAAGAACCCTAATACCCGGCTGATTTACCTTCCTAGGGTTACTGTTAGGCTTGGGCCAAGGACTTTGAAAACCAGGAAGCCCTGTGCTCCAGGCACCCTGCAGCTGTTCAAGGCATCCCAAGGGGAGCGCAAAAGTGACACAACTTGGCTGCCTCCACTGCTATTTCCATGAGACCATCCCGAATCATAGGCTGGTTTTCCTTCCTAGCGTTGAGGTTTGAGTTAGGCCTAGGGTTAGGGTTCTTTCAACCAGAAAGCCCTGAGTTCCAAGAACACAGCAGCTGCGAAGGACTACCCAAGAAGAGCACAAAAGTACCACCACATGCCTGCCTCCACAGCTATTTCCTTGGGGACATCCCTAATTCCTGGCTGATTTGCCTTTCTCGTTGTCGGGTTGGGGTTAGGTAGGACTTGTGCTAGGATTTTTAAAATCAGGAAGCCCAGACCTCCAGGCACACTGGAGCTGTGAAAGGCAGCCAAAAGGGAGTGCAAAAGTGCCACAACATGGCTGCTTTCACAGCTTTTTCCTTAGGAAGAACCCTAATACCCGGCTGATTTACCTTCCTAGGGTTACTGTTAGGCTTGGGCCAAGGACTTTTAAAACCAGGAAGCCCTGTGCTCCAGGCACACTGCAGCTGTTCAAGGCATCCCAAGGGGAGCGCAAAAGTGACACAACTTGGCTGCCTCCACTGCTATTTCCATGAGACCATCCCCAACCTTAGGCTGGTTTTCCTTCCTAGCGTTGAGGTTTGAGTTAGGCCTAGGGTTAGGGTTCTTTCAACCAGAAACCCCTGAGTTCCAAGAATACAGCAGCTGCGAAGGACTACCCAAGAAGAGCACAAAAGTACCACCACATGCCTGCCTCCACAGCTATTTCCTTGGGGACATCCCTAATTCCTGGCTGATTTGCCTTTCTCGTCGTCGGGTTGGGGTTAGGTAGGCCTTGTGCTAGGATTTTTAAAATCAGGAAGCCCAGACCTCCAGGCACACTGGAGCTGTGAAAGGCATCCAAAAGGGATTGCAAAAGTGCCACAACATGGCTGCTTTCACAGCTTTTTCCTTAGGAAGAACCCTAATACCCGGCTGATTTACCTTCCTAGGGTTACTGTTAGGCTTCGGACTAGGACTTTTAAAACCAGGAAGCCCTGTGCTCCAGGCACACTGCAGCTGTTCAAGGCATCCCAATGGGAGTGCAAAAGTGACACAACTTGGCTGCCTCCACTGCTATTTCCATGAGACCATCCCGAATCATAGGCTGATTTTCCTTCCTAGCGTTGAGGTTTGAGTTAGGCCTAGGGTTAGAGTTTTAAAACCAGAAAGCCCTGAGTTCCAAGAACACAGCAGCTGCGAAGGACTACCCAAGAAGAGCACAAAAGTACCACAACATGCCTGCCTCCACAGCTATTTCCTTGGGGACATCCCTAATTCCTGGCTGATTTGCCTTTCTCGTCGTCGGGTTGGGGTTAGGTAGGCCTTGTGCTAGGATATTTAAAAGCAGGAAACCCAGACCTCCAAGCACACTGGAGCTGTGAAAGGCATCCAAAAGGGAGTGCAAAAGGGCCACAACATGGCTGCTTTCACAGCTTTTTTCTTGGCACCATCACTATACCTTCTCTGATATATCTCCCTAGGGTTAGGGTTAGGGTTCAGCCTAGGGCTAGGATTTTTTGAACCAGGAAGCCCTGTGTTCCAGGCTTACTGTAGCTGCCAAAGGCATCCAAGGGAGCGCAGAAGTGCCACAACATGGCTGCTTTCACAGCTTTTTCCTTAGGAAGAACCCTAATACCCGGCTGATTTACCTTCCTAGGGTTACTGTTAGGCTTGGGCCAAGGACTTTGAAAACCAGGAAGCCCTGTGCTCCAGGCACACTGCAGCTGTTCAAGGCATCCCAAGGGGAGCGCAAAAGTGACACAACTTGGCTGCCTCCACTGCTATTTCCATGAGACCATCCCCAACCTTAGGCTGGTTTTCCTTCCTAGCGTTGAGTTTTGAGTTAGGCCTATGGTTAGTGTTCTTTTAACCTGAAAGCCCTGAGTTCCAAGAACACAGCAGCTGCGAAGGACTACCCAAGAAGAGCACAAAAGTACCACCACATGCCTGCCTCCACAGCTATTTCCTTGGGGACATCCCTAATTCCTGGCTGATACGCCTTTCTCGTTGTCGGGTTGGGGTTAGGTAGGCCTTGTGCTAGGATATTTAAAAGCAGGAAACCCAGACCTCCAAGTACACTGGAGCTGTGAAATGCATCCAAAAGGGAGTGCAAAAGGGCCACAACATGGCTGCTTTCACAGCTTTTTTCTGTGCACCAACACTATACCTTCTCTGATATATCTCCCTAGGGTTAGGGTTCAGCCTAGGGCTAGGATTTTTTGAACCAGGAAGCCCTGTGTTCCAGGCTTACTGTAGCTGCCAAAGGCATCCCAAAGGGAGCGCAGAAGTGCCACAACATGGCTGCTTTCACAGCTTTTTCCTTAGGAAGAACCCTAATACCCGGCTGATTTACCTTCCTAGGGTTACTGTTAGGCTTGGGCCAAGGACTTTTAAAACCAGGAAGCCCTGTGCTCCAGGCACCCTGCAGCTGTTCAAGGCATCCCAAGGGGAGCGCAAAAGTGACACAACTTGGCTGCCTCCACTGCTATTTCCATGAGACCATCCTGAACCATAGGCTGATTTTCCTTCCTAGCGTTGAGGTTTGAGTTAGGCCTAGGGTTAGGGTTCTTTCAACCAGAAAGCCCTGAGTTCCAAGAATACAGCAGCTGCGAAGGACTACCCAAGAAGAGCACAAAAGTACCACAACATGCCTGCCTCCCCAGCTATTTCATTGGGCACATCCCTAATTCCTGGCTGATTTGCCTTTCTCGTCGTCGGGTTGGGGTTAGGTAGGCCTTGTGCTAGGATTTTTAAAATCAGGAAGCCCAGACCTCCAGGCACACTGGAGCTGTGAAAGGCAGCCAAAAGGGAGTGCAAAAGTGCCACAACATGGCTGCTTTCACAGCTTTTTCCTTAGGAAGAACCCTAATACCCGGCTGATTTACCTTCCTAGGGTTACTGTTAGGCTTGGGCCAAGGACTTTGAAAACCCGGAAGCCCTGTGCTCCAGGCACACTGCAGCTGTTCAAGGCATCCCAAGGGGAGCGCAAAAGTGACACAACTTGGCTGCCTCCACTGCTATTTCCATGAGACCATCCCCAACCTTAGGCTGGTTTTCCTTCCTAGCGTTGAGTTTTGAGTTAGGCCTATGGTTAGTGTTCTTTTAACCTGAAAGCCCTGAGTTCCAAGAACACAGCAGCTGCGAAGGACTACCCAAGAAGAGCACAAAAGTACCACCACATGCCTGCCTCCACAGCTATTTCCTTGGGGACATCCCTAATTCCTGGCTGATACGCCTTTCTCGTTGTCGGGTTGGGGTTAGGTAGGCCTTGTGCTAGGATTTTTAAAATCAGGAAGCCCAGACCTCCAGGCACACTGGAGCTGTGAAAGGCAGCCAAAAGGGATTGCAAAAGTGCCACAACATGGCTGCTTTCACAGCTTTTTCCTTAGGAAGAACCCTAATACCCGGCTGATTTACCTTCTTAGGGTTACTGTTAGGTTTGGGCCAAGGACTTTTAAAACCAGGAAGCCCTGTGCTCCAGGCACACTGCAGCTCTTCAAGGCATCCCAACGGGAGCGCAAAAGTGACACAACTTGGCTGCCTCCACTGCTATTTCCATGAGACCATCCCCAACCATAGGCTGATTTTCCTTCCTAGCGTTGAGGTTTGAGTTAGGCCTAGGGTTAGAGGTTTTTAACCAGAAAGCCCTGAGTTCCAAGAACACAGCAGCTGCGAAGGACTACCCAAGAAGAGCACAAAAGTACCACAACATGCCTGCCTCCACAGCTATTTCCTTGGGGACATCCCTAATTCCTGGCTGATTTGCCTTTCTCGTCGTCGGGTTGGGGTTAGGTAGGCCTTGCGCTAGGATATTTAAAAGCAGGAAACCCAGACCTCCAAGCACACTGGAGCTGTGAAAGGCATCCAATAGGGAGTGCAAAAGTGCCACAACATGGCTGCTTTCACAGCTTTTTTCTTGGCACCATCACTATACCTTCTCTGATATATCTCCCTAGGGTTAGGGTTAGGGTTCAGCCTAGGGCTAGGATTTTTTGAACCAGGAAGCCCTGTGTTCCAGGCTTACTGTAGCTGCCAAAGGCATCCCAAAGGGAGCGCAGAAGTGCCACAACATGGCTGCTTTCACAGCTTTTTCCTAAGGAAGAACCCCAAAACCCGGCTGATTAACCTTCCTAGGGTTACTGTTAGGCTTGGGCCAAGGACTTTTAAAATCAGGAAGCCCTGTGCTCCAGGAACACTGCAGCTGTTCAAGGCATCCCAAGGGGAGCGCAAAAGTGACACAACTTGGCTGCCTCCACTGCTATTTCCATGAGACCATCCCGAACCATAGGCTGATTTTCCTTCCTAGCGTTGAGGTTTGAGTTAGGCCTAGGGTTAGGGTTCTTTCAACCAGAAAGCCCTGAGTTCCAAGAACACAGCAGCTGCGAAGGACTACCCAAGAAGAGCACAAAAGTACCACCACATGCCTGCCTCCACAGCTATTTCCTTGGGGACATCCCTAATTCCTGGCTGATACGCCTTTCTCGTTGTCGGGTTGGGGTTAGGTAGGCCTTGTGCTAGGATTTTTAAAATCAGGAAGCCCAGAGCTCCAGGCACACTGGAGCTGTGAAAGGCATCCAAAAGGGAGTGCAAAAGTGCCACAACATGGCTGCTTTCACAGCTTTTTCCTTAGGAAGAACCCTAATACCCGGCTGATTTACCTTCCTAGGGTTACTGTTAGGCTTGGGCCAAGGACTTTTAAAACCAGGAAGCCCTGTGCTCCAGGCACACTGCAGCTGTTCAAGGCATCCCAAGGGGAGCGCAAAAGTGACACAACTTGGCTGCCTCCACTGCTATTTCCATGAGACCATCCCGAATCATAGGCTGGTTTTCCTTCCTAGCGTTGAGGTTTGAGTTAGGCCTAGGGTTAGGGTTCTTTCAACCAGAAAGCCCTGAGTTCCAAGAACACAGCAGCTGCGAAGGACTACCCAAGAAGAGCACAAAAGTACCACCACATGCCTGCCTCCACAGCTATTTCCTTGGGGACATCCCTAATTCCTGGCTGATTTGCCTTTCTCGTCGTCGGGTTGGGGTTAGGTAGGCCTTGTGCTAGGATTTTTAAAATCAGGAAGCCCAGACCTCCAGGCACACTGGAGCTGTGAAAGGCAGCCAAAAGGGATTGCAAAAGTGCCACAACATGGCTGCTTTCACAGCTTTTTCCTTAGGAAGATCCCTAATACCCGGCTGATTTACCTTCCTAGGGTTACTGTTAGGTTTGGGCCAAGGACTTTGAAAACCAGGAAGCCCTGTGCTCCAGGCACACTGCAGCTGTTCAAGGCATCCCAATGGGAGTGCAAAAGTGACACAACTTGGCTGCCTCCACTGCTATTTCCATGAGACCATCCCGAATCATAGGCTGATTTTCCTTCCTAGCGTTGAGGTTTGAGTTAGGCCTAGGGTTAGAGTTTTAAAACCAGAAAGCCCTGAGTTCCAAGAACACAGCAGCTGCGAAGGACTACCCAAGAAGAGCACAAAAGTACCACCACATGCCTGCCTCCACAGCTATTTCCTTGGGGACATCCCTAATTCCTGGCTGATACGCCTTTCTCGTTGTCGGGTTGGGGTTAGGTAGGCCTTGTGCTAGGATTTTTAAAATCAGGAAGCCCAGACCTCCAGGCACACTGGAGCTGTGAAAGGCAGCCAAAAGGGATTGCAAAAGTGCCACAACATGGCTGCTTTCACAGCTTTTTCCTTAGGAAGAACCCTAATACCCGGCTGATTTACCTTCTTAGGGTTACTGTTAGGTTTGGGCCAAGGACTTTTAAAACCAGGAAGCCCTGTGCTCCAGGCACACTGCAGCTGTTCAAGGCATCCCAAGGGGAGCGCAAAAGTGACACAACTTGGCTGCCTCCACTGCTATTTCCATGAGACCATCCCCAACCTTAGGCTGGTTTTCCTTCCTAGCGTTGAGTTTTGAGTTAGGCCTATGGTTAGTGTTCTTTTAACCTGAAAGCCCTGAGTTCCAAGAACACAGCAGCTGCGAAGGACTACCCAAGAAGAGCACAAAAGTACCACCACATGCCTGCCTCCACAGCTATTTCCTTGGGGACATCCCTAATTCCTGGCTGATACGCCTTTCTCGTTGTCGGGTTGGGGTTAGGTAGGCCTTGTGCTAGGATTTTTAAAATCAGGAAGCCCAGAGCTCCAGGCACACTGGAGGTGTGAAAGGCATCCAAAAGGGAGTGCAAAAGTGCCACAACATGGCTGCTTTCACAGCTTTTTCCTTAGGAAGAACCCTAATACCCGGCTGATTTACCTTCCTAGGGTTACTGTTAGGCTTGGGCCAAGGACTTTTAAAACCAGGAAGCCCTGTGCTCCAGGCACACTGCAGCTGTTCAAGGCATCCCAAGGGGAGCGCAAAAGTGACACAACTTGGCTGCCTCCACTGCTATTTCCATGAGACCATCCCCAACCTTAGGCTGGTTTTCCTTCCTAGCGTTGAGTTTTGAGTTAGGCCTAGGGTTAGTGTTCTTTTAACCAGAAAGCCCTGAGTTCCAAGAACACAGCAGCTGCGAAGGACTACCCAAGAAGAGCACAAAAGTACCACCACATGCCTGCCTCCACAGCTATTTCCTTGGGGACATCCCTAATTCCTGGCTGATACGCCTTTCTCGTTGTCGGGTTGGGGTTAGGTAGGCCTTGTGCTAGGATTTTTAAAATCAGGAAGCCCAGAGCTCCAGGCACACTGGAGCTGTGAAAGGCAGCCAAAAGGGAGTGCAAAAGTGCCACAACATGGCTGCTTTCACAGCTTTTTCCTTAGGAAGAACCCTAATACCCGGCTGATTTACCTTCCTAGGGTTACTGTTAGGCTTGGGCCAAGGACTTTTAAAACCAGGAAGCCCTGTGCTCCAGGCACACTGCAGCTGTTCAAGGCATCCCAAGGGGAGCGCAAAAGTGACACAACTTGGCTGCCTCCACTGCTATTTCCATGAGACCATCCCGAATCATAGGCTGGTTTTCCTTCCTAGCGTTGAGGTTTGAGTTAGGCCTAGGGTTAGGGTTCTTTCAACCAGAAAGCCCTGAGTTCCAAGAACACAGCAGCTGCGAAGGACTACCCAAGAAGAGCACAAAAGTACCACCACATGCCTGCCTCCACAGCTATTTCCTTGGGGACATCCCTAATTCCTGGCTGATTTGCCTTTCTCGTCGTCGGGTTGGGGTTAGGTAGGCCTTGTGCTAGGATTTTTAAAATCAGGAAGCCCAGACCTCCAGGCACACTGGAGCTGTGAAAGGCAGCCAAAAGGGATTGCAAAAGTGCCACAACATGGCTGCTTTCACAGCTTTTTCCTTAGGAAGATCCCTAATACCCGGCTGATTTACCTTCCTAGGGTTACTGTTAGGTTTGGGCCAAGGACTTTGAAAACCAGGAAGCCCTGTGCTCCAGGCACACTGCAGCTGTTCAAGGCATCCCAATGGGAGTGCAAAAGTGACACAACTTGGCTGCCTCCACTGCTATTTCCATGAGACCATCCCGAATCATAGGCTGATTTTCCTTCCTAGCGTTGAGGTTTGAGTTAGGCCTAGGGTTAGAGTTTTAAAACCAGAAAGCCCTGAGTTCCAAGAACACAGCAGCTGCGAAGGACTACCCAAGAAGAGCACAAAAGTACCACCACATGCCTGCCTCCACAGCTATTTCCTTGGGGACATCCCTAATTCCTGGCTGATACGCCTTTCTCGTTGTCGGGTTGGGGTTAGGTAGGCCTTGTGCTAGGATTTTTAAAATCAGGAAGCCCAGACCTCCAGGCACACTGGAGCTGTGAAAGGCAGCCAAAAGGGATTGCAAAAGTGCCACAACATGGCTGCTTTCACAGCTTTTTCCTTAGGAAGAACCCTAATACCCGGCTGATTTACCTTCTTAGGGTTACTGTTAGGTTTGGGCCAAGGACTTTTAAAACCAGGAAGCCCTGTGCTCCAGGCACACTGCAGCTGTTCAAGGCATCCCAAGGGGAGCGCAAAAGTGACACAACTTGGCTGCCTCCACTGCTATTTCCATGAGACCATCCCCAACCTTAGGCTGGTTTTCCTTCCTAGCGTTGAGTTTTGAGTTAGGCCTATGGTTAGTGTTCTTTTAACCTGAAAGCCCTGAGTTCCAAGAACACAGCAGCTGCGAAGGACTACCCAAGAAGAGCACAAAAGTACCACCACATGCCTGCCTCCACAGCTATTTCCTTGGGGACATCCCTAATTCCTGGCTGATACGCCTTTCTCGTTGTCGGGTTGGGGTTAGGTAGGCCTTGTGCTAGGATTTTTAAAATCAGGAAGCCCAGAGCTCCAGGCACACTGGAGGTGTGAAAGGCATCCAAAAGGGAGTGCAAAAGTGCCACAACATGGCTGCTTTCACAGCTTTTTCCTTAGGAAGAACCCTAATACCCGGCTGATTTACCTTCCTAGGGTTACTGTTAGGCTTGGGCCAAGGACTTTGAAAACCAGGAAGCCCTGTGCTCCAGGCACACTGCAGCTGTTCAAGGCATCCCAAGGGGAGCGCAAAAGTGACACAACTTGGCTGCCTCCACTGCTATTTCCATGAGACCATCCCCAACCTTAGGCTGGTTTTCCTTCCTAGCGTTGAGTTTTGAGTTAGGCCTAGGGTTAGTGTTCTTTTAACCTGAAAGCCCTGAGTTCCAAGAATACAGCAGCTGCGAAGGACTACCCAAGAAGAGCACAAAAGTACCACCACATGCCTGCCTCCACAGCTATTTCCTTGGGGACATCCCTAATTCCTGGCTGATTTGCCTTTCTCGTCGTCGGGTTGGGGTTAGGTAGGCCTTGTGCTAGGATTTTTAAAATCAGGAAGCCCAGACCTCCAGGCACACTGGAGCTGTGAAAGGCAGCCAAAAGGGAGTGCAAAAGTGCCACAACATGGCTGCTTTCACAGCTTTTTCCTTAGGAAGAACCCTAATACCCGGCTGATTTACCTTCCTAGGGTTACTGTTAGGCTTGGGCCAAGGACTTTTAAAACCAGGAAGCCCTGTGCACCAGGCACACTGCAGCTGTTCAAGGCATCCCAATGGGAGTGCAAAAGTGACACAACTTGGCTGCCTCCACTGCTATTTCCATGAGACCATCCCGAATCATAGGCTGATTTTCCTTCCTAGCGTTGAGGTTTGAGTTAGGCCTAGGGTTAGAGTTTTAAAACCAGAAAGCCCTGAGTTCCAAGAACACAGCAGCTGCGAAGGACTACCCAAGAAGAGCACAAAAGTACCACAACATGCCTGCCTCCACAGCTATTTCCTTGGGGACATCCCTAATTCCTGGCTGATTTGCCTTTCTCGTCGTCGGGTTGGGGTTAGGTAGGCCTTGTGCTAGGATATTTAAAAGCAGGAAACCCAGACCTCCAAGCACACTGGAGCTGTGAAAGGCATCCAAAAGGGAGTGCAAAAGGGCCACAACATGGCTGCTTTCACAGCTTTTTTCTTGGCACCATCACTATACCTTCTCTGATATATCTCCCTAGGGTTAGGGTTCAGCCTAGGGCTAGGATTTTTTGAACCAGGAAGCCCTGTGTTCCAGGCTTACTGTAGCTGCCAAAGGCATCCCAAAGGGAGCACAGAAGTGCCACAACATGGCTGCTTTCACAGCTTTTTCCTTAGGAAGAACCCTAATACCCGGCTGATTTACCTTCCTAGGGTTACTGTTAGGCTTGGGCCAAGGACTTTGAAAACCAGGAAGCCCTGTGCTCCAGGCACACTGCAGCTGTTCAAGGCATCCCAAGGGGAGCGCAAAAGTGACACAACTTGGCTGCCTCCACTGCTATTTCCATGAGACCATCCTGAACCATAGGCTGATTTTCCTTCCTAGCGTTGAGGTTTGAGTTAGGCCTAGGGTTAGGGTTCTTTCAAGCAGAAAGCCCTGAGTTCCAAGAATACAGCAGCTGCGAAGGACTACCCAAGAAGAGCACAAAAGTACCACAACATGCCTGCCTCCCCAGCTATTTCATTGGGCACATCCCTAATTCCTGGCTGATTTGCCTTTCTCGTCGTCGGGTTGGGGTTAGGTAGGCCTTGTGCTAGGATTTTTAAAATCAGGAAGCCCAGACCTCCAGGCACACTGGAGCTGTGAAAGGCATCCAAAAGGGAGTGCAAAAGTGCCACAACATGGCTGCTTTCACAGCTTTTTCCTTAGGAAGAACCCTAATACCCGGCTGATTTACCTTCCTAGGGTTACTGTTAGGCTTCGGCCTAGGACTTTTAAAACCAGGAAGCCCTGTGCTCCAGGCACACTGCAGCTGTTCAAGGCATCCCAATGGGAGTGCAAAAGTGACACAACTTGGCTGCCTCCACTGCTATTTCCATGAGACCATCCCGAATCATAGGCTGATTTTCCTTCCTAGCGTTGAGGTTTGAGTTAGGCCTAGGGTTAGAGTTTTTTAACCAGAAAGCCCTGAGTTCCAAGAACACAGCAGCTGCGAAGGACTACCCAAGAAGAACACAAAAGTACCACAACATGCCTGCCTCCACAGCTATTTCCTTGGGGACATCCCTAATTCCTGGCTGATTTGCCTTTCTCGTCGTCGGGTTGGGGTTAGGTAGGCCTTGTGCTAGGATATTTAAAAGCAGGAAACCCAGACCTCCAAGCACACTGGAGCTGTGAAATGCATCCAAAAGGGAGTGCAAAAGGGCCACAACATGGCTGCTTTCACAGCTTTTTTCTGTGCACCAACACTATACCTTCTCTGATATATCTCCCTAGGGTTAGGGTTCAGCCTAGGGCTAGGATTTTTTGAACCAGGAAGCCCTGTGTTCCAGGCTTACTGTAGCTGCCAAAGGCATCCCAAAGGGAGCGCAGAAGTGCCACAACATGGCTGCTTTCACAGCTTTTTCCTTAGGAAGAACCCTAATACCCGGCTGATTTACCTTCCTAGGGTTACTGTTAGGCTTGGGCCAAGGACTTTGAAAACCAGGAAGCCCTGTGCTCCAGGCACCCTGCAGCTGTTCAAGGCATCCCAAGGGGAGCGCAAAAGTGACACAACTTGGCTGCCTCCACTGCTATTTCCATGAGACCATCCTGAACCATAGGCTGATTTTCCTTCCTAGCGTTGAGGTTTGAGTTAGGCCTAGGGTTAGGGTTCTTTCAACCAGAAAGCCCTGAGTTCCAAGAATACAGCAGCTGCGAAGGACTACCCAAGAAGAGCACAAAAGTACCAAAACATGCCTGCCTCCCCAGCTATTTCATTGGGCACATCCCTAATTCCTGGCTGATTTGCCTTTCTCGTCGTCGGGTTGGGGTTAGGTAGGCCTTGTGCTAGGATTTTTAAAATCAGGAAGCCCAGACCTCCAGGCACACTGGAGCTGTGAAAGGCAGCCAAAAGGGAGTGCAAAAGTGCCACAACATGGCTGCTTTCACAGCTTTTTCCTTAGGAAGAACCCTAATACCCGGCTGATTTACCTTCCTAGGGTTACTGTTAGGCTTGGGCCAAGGACTTTTAAAACCAGGAAGCCCTGTGCTCCAGGCACACTGCAGCTGTTCAAGGCATCCCAAGGGGAGCGCAAAAGTGACACAACTTGGCTGCCTCCACTGCTATTTCCATGAGACCATCCCCAACCTTAGGCTGGTTTTCCTTCATAGCGTTGAGTTTTGAGTTAGGCCTAGGGTTAGGGTTCTTTCAACCAGAAAGCCCTGAGTTCCAAGAATACAGCAGCTGCGAAGGACTACCCAAGAAGAGCACAAAAGTACCACCACATGCCTGCCTCCACAGCTATTTCCTTGGGGACATCCCTAATTCCTGGCTGATTTGCCTTTCTCGTCGTCGGGTTGGGGTTAGGTAGGCCTTGTGCTAGGATTTTTAAAATCAGGAAGCCCAGACCTCCAGGCACACTGGAGCTGTGAAAGGCAGCCAAAAGGGAGTGCAAAAGTGCCACAACATGGCTGCTTTCACAGCTTTTTCCTTAGGAAGAACCCTAATACCCGGCTGATTTACCTTCCTAGGGTTACTGTTAGGCTTGGGCCAAGGACTTTTAAAACCAGGAAGCCCTGTGCTCCAGGCACACTGCAGCTGTTCAAGGCATCCCAATGGGAGTGCAAAAGTGACACAACATGGCTGCTTCCACTGCTATTTCCATGAGACCATCCCGAATCATAGGCTGATTTTCCTTCCTAGCGTTGAGGTTTGAGTTAGGCCTAGGGTTAGAGTTTTAAAACCAGAAAGCCCTGAGTTCCAAGAACACAGCAGCTGCGAAGGACTACCCAAGAAGAGCACAAAAGTACCACAACATGCCTGCCTCCACAGCTATTTCCTTGGGGACATCCCTAATTCCTGGCTGATTTGCCTTTCTCGTCGTCGGGTTGGGGTTAGGTAGGCCTTGTGCTAGGATATTTAAAAGCAGGAAACCCAGACCTCCAAGCACACTGGAGCTGTGAAATGCATCCAAAAGGGAGTGCAAAAGGGCCACAACATGGCTGCTTTCACAGCTTTTTTCTTGGCACCATCACTATACCTTCTCTGATATATCTCCCTAGGGTTAGGGTTAGGGTTCAGCCTAGGGCTAGGATTTTTTGAACCAGGAAGCCCTGTGTTCCAGGCTTACTGTAGCTGCCAAAGGCATCCAAGGGAGCGCAGAAGTGCCACAACATGGCTGCTTTCACAGCTTTTTCCTTAGGAAGAACCCTAATACCCGGCTGATTTACCTTCCTAGGGTTACTGTTAGGCTTGGGCCAAGGACTTTGAAAACCAGGAAGCCCTGTGCTCCAGGCACACTGCAGCTGTTCAAGGCATCCCAAGGGGAGCGCAAAAGTGACACAACTTGGCTGCCTCCACTGCTATTTCCATGAGACCATCCCCAACCTTAGGCTGGTTTTCCTTCCTAGCGTTGAGTTTTGAGTTAGGCCTATGGTTAGTGTTCTTTTAACCTGAAAGCCCTGAGTTCCAAGAACACAGCAGCTGCGAAGGACTACCCAAGAAGAGCACAAAAGTACCACCACATGCCTGCCTCCACAGCTATTTCCTTGGGGACATCCCTAAATCCTGGCTGATACGCCTTTCTCGTTGTCGGGTTGGGGTTAGGTAGGCCTTGTGCTAGGATTTTTAAAATCAGGAAGCCCAGACCTCCAGGCACACTGGAGCTGTGAAAGGCATCCAAAAGGGAGTGCAAAAGTGCCACAACATGGCTGCTTTCACAGCTTTTTCCTTAGGAAGAACCCTAATCCCCAGCTGATTTACCTTCCTAGGGTTACTGTTAGGCTTGGGCCAAGGACTTTGAAAACCAGGAAGCCCTGTGCTCCAGGCACACTGCAGCTGTTCAAGGCATCCCAAGGGGAGCGCAAAAGTGACACAACTTGGCTGCCTCCACTGCTATTTCCATGAGACCATCCCGAATCATAGGCTGATTTTCCTTCCTAGCGTTGAGGTTTCAGTTAGGCCTAGGGTTAGAGTTTTTTAACCAGAAAGCCCTGAGTTCCAAGAACACAGCAGCTGCGAAGGACTACCCAAGAAGAGCACAAAAGTACCACAACATGCCTGCCTCCACAGCTATTTCCTTGGGGACATCCCTAATTCCTGGCTGATTTGCCTTTCTCGTCGTCGGGTTGGGGTTAGGTAGGCCTTGTGCTAGGATATTTAAAAGCAGGAAACCCAGACCTCCAAGCACACTGGAGCTGTGAAAGGCATCCAAAAGGGAGTGCAAAAGGGCCACAACATGGCTGCTTTCACAGCTTTTTTCTGTGCACCAACACTATACCTTCTCTGATATATCTCCCTAGGGTTAGGGTTCAGCCTAGGGCTAGGATTTTTTGAACCAGGAAGCCCTGTGTTCCAGGCTTACTGTAGCTGCCAAAGGCATCCCAAAGGGAGCGCAGAAGTGCCACAACATGGCTGCTTTCACAGCTTTTTCCTTAGGAAGAACCCTAATACCCGGCTGATTTACCTTCCTAGGGTTACTGTTAGGCTTGGGCCAAGGACTTTGAAAACCAGGAAGCCCTGTGCTCCAGGCACCCTGCAGCTGTTCAAGGCATCCCAAGGGGAGCGCAAAAGTGACACAACTTGGCTGCCTCCACTGCTATTTCCATGAGACCATCCCCAACCATAGGCTGATTTTCCTTCCTAGCGTTGAGGTTTGAGTTAGGCCTAGGGTTAGGGTTCTTTCAACCAGAAAGCCCTGAGTTCCAAGAATACAGCAGCTGCGAAGGACTACCCAAGAAGAGCACAAAAGTACCACAACATGCCTGCCTCCCCAGCTATTTCATTGGGCACATCCCTAATTCCTGGCTGATTTGCCTTTCTCGTCGTCGGGTTGGGGTTAGGTAGGCCTTGTGCTAGGATTTTTAAAATCAGGAAGC
The DNA here is from genome assembly GCF_028018845.1 of Melospiza georgiana. NCBI lineage: Eukaryota > Metazoa > Chordata > Aves > Passeriformes > Passerellidae > Melospiza > Melospiza georgiana. Next base: position 666,604 of record NC_080451.1, read on the forward strand.
CCAGACCTCCAGGCACACTGGAGCTGTGAAAGGCAGCCAAAAGGGAGTGCAAAAGTGCCACAACATGGCTGCTTTCACAGCTTTTTCCTTAGGAAGAACCCTAATACCCGGCTGATTTACCTTCCTAGGGTTACTGTTAGGCTTCGGGCTAGGACTTTTAAAACCAGGAAGCCCTGTGCTCCAGGCACACTGCAGCTGTTCAAGGCATCCCAATGGGAGTGCAAAAGTGACACAACTTGGCTGCCTCCACTGCTATTTCCATGAGACCATCCCGAATCATAGGCTGATTTTCCTTCCTAGCGTTGAGGTTTGAGTTAGGCCTAGGGTTAGAGTTTTTTAACCAGAAAGCCCTGAGTTCCAAGAACACAGCAGCTGCGAAGGACTACCCAAGAAGAGCACAAAAGTACCACAACATGCCTGCCTCCACAGCGATTTCCTTGGGGACATCCCTAATTCCTGGCTGATTTGCCTTTCTCGTCGTCGGGTTGGGGTTAGGTAGGCCTTGTGCTAGGATATTTAAAAGCAGGAAACCCAGACCTCCAAGCACACTGGAGCTGTGAAATGCATCCAAAAGGGAGTGCAAAAGGGCCACAACATGGCTGCTTTCACAGCTTTTTTCTGTGCACCAACACTATACCTTCTCTGATATATCTCCCTAGGGTTAGGGTTCAGCCTAGGGCTAGGATTTTTTGAACCAGGAAGCCCTGTGTTCCAGGCTTACTGTAGCTGCCAAAGGCATCCAAGGGAGCGCAGAAGTGCCACAACATGGCTGCTTTCACAGCTTTTTCCTTAGGAAGAACCCTAATACCCGGCTGATTTACCTTCCTAGGGTTACTGTTAGGCTTGGGCCAAGGACTTTGAAAACCAGGAAGCCCTGTGCTCCAGGCACACTGCAGCTGTTCAAGGCATCCCAAGGGGAGCGCAAAAGTGACACAACTTGGCTGCCTCCACTGCTATTTCCATGAGACCATCCTGAACCATAGGCTGATTTTCCTTCCTAGCGTTGAGTTTTGAGTTAGGCCTATGGTTAGTGTTCTTTTAACCTGAAAGCCCTGAGTTCCAAGAACACAGCAGCTGTGAAGGACTACCCAAGAAGAGCACAAAAGTACCACCACATGCCTGCCTCCACAGCTATTTCCTTGGGGACATCCCTAATTCCTGGCTGATACGCCTTTCTCGTTGTCGGGTTGGGGTTAGGTAGGCCTTGTGCTAGGATTTTTAAAATCAGGAAGCCCAGACCTCCAGGCACACTGGAGCTGTGAAAGGCATCCAAAAGGGAGTGCAAAAGTGCCACAACATGGCTGCTTTCACAGCTTTTTCCTTAGGAAGAACCCTAATCCCCAGCTGATTTACCTTCCTAGGGTTACTGTTAGGCTTGGGCCAAGGACTTTGAAAACCAGGAAGCCCTGTGCTCCAGGCACACTGCAGCTGTTCAAGGCATCCCAAGGGGAGCGCAAAAGTGACACAACTTGGCTGCCTCCACTGCTATTTCCATGAGACCATCCCGAATCATAGGCTGATTTTCCTTCCTAGCGTTGAGGTTTGAGTTAGGCCTAGGGTTAGAGTTTTTTAACCAGAAAGCCCTGAGTTCCAAGAACACAGCAGCTGCGAAGGACTACCCAAGAAGAGCACAAAAGTACCACAACATGCCTGCCTCCACAGCTATTTCCTTGGGGACATCCCTAATTCCTGGCTGATTTGCCTTTCTCGTCGTCGGGTTGGGGTTAGGTAGGCCTTGTGCTAGGATATTTAAAAGCAGGAAACCCAGACCTCCAAGCACACTGGAGCTGTGAAATGCATCCAAAAGGGAGTGCAAAAGGGCCACAACATGGCTGCTTTCACAGCTTTTTTCTGTGCACCAACACTATACCTTCTCTGATATATCTCCCTAGGGTTAGGGTTCAGCCTAGGGCTAGGATTTTTTGAACCAGGAAGCCCTGTGTTCCAGGCTTACTGTAGCCGCCAAAGGCATCCCAAAGGGAGCGCAGAAGTGCCACAACATGGCTGCTTTCACAGCTTTTTCCTTAGGAAGAACCCTAATACCCGGCTGATTTACCTTCCTAGGGTTACTGTTAGGCTTGGGCCAAGGACTTTTAAAACCAGGAAGCCCTGTGCTCCAGGCACCCTGCAGCTGTTCAAGGCATCCCAAGGGGAGCGCAAAAGTGACACAACTTGGCTGCCTCCACTGCTATTTCCATGGGACCATCCTGAACCATAGGCTGATTTTCCTTCCTAGCGTTGAGGTTTGAGTTAGGCCTAGGGTTAGGGTTCTTTCAACCAGAAAGCCCTGAGTTCCAAGAATACAGCAGCTGCGAAGGACTACCCAAGAAGAGCACAAAAGTACCACAACATGCCTGCCTCCCCAGCTATTTCATTGGGCACATCCCTAATTCCTGGCTGATTTGCCTTTCTCGTCGTCGGGTTGGGGTTAGGTAGGCCTTGTGCTAGGATTTTTAAAATCAGGAAGCCCAGACCTCCAGGCACACTGGAGCTGTGAAAGGCAGCCAAAAGGGAGTGCAAAAGTGCCACAACATGGCTGCTTTCACAGCTTTTTCCTTAGGAAGAACCCTAATACCCGGCTGATTTACCTTCCTAGGGTTACTGTTAGGCTTCGGGCTAGGACTTTTAAAACCAGGAAGCCCTGTGCTCCAGGCACACTGCAGCTGTTCAAGGCATCCCAATGGGAGTGCAAAAGTGACACAACTTGGCTGCCTCCACTGCTATTTCCATGAGACCATCCCCAATCATAGGCTGATTTTCCTTCCTAGCGTTGAGGTTTGAGTTAGGCCTAGGGTTAGAGTTTTTTAACCAGAAAGCCCTGAGTTCCAAGAACACAGCAGCTGCGAAGGACTACCCAAGAAGAGCACAAAAGTACCACAACATGCCTGCCTCCACAGCTATTTCCTTGGGGACATCCCTAATTCCTGGCTGATTTGCCTTTCTCGTCGTCGGGTTGGGGTTAGGTAGGCCTTGTGCTAGGATATTTAAAAGCAGGAAACCCAGACCTCCAAGCACACTGGAGCTGTGAAATGCATCCAAAAGGGAGTGCAAAAGGGCCACAACATGGCTGCTTTCACAGCTTTTTTCTGTGCACCAACACTATACCTTCTCTGATATATCTCCCTAGGGTTAGGGTTCAGCCTAGGGCTAGGATTTTTTGAACCAGGAAGCCCTGTGTTCCAGGCTTACTGTAGCTGCCAAAGGCATCCAAGGGAGTGCAGAAGTGCCACAACATGGCTGCTTTCACAGCTTTTTCCTTAGGAAGAACCCTAATACCCGGCTGATTTACCTTCCTAGGGTTACTGTTAGGCTTGGGCCAAGGACTTTGAAAACCAGGAAGCCCTGTGCTCCAGGCACACTGCAGCTGTTCAAGGCATCCCAAGGGGAGCGCAAAAGTGACACAACTTGGCTGCCTCCACTGCTATTTCCATGAGACCATCCCCAACCTTAGGCTGGTTTTCCTTCCTAGCGTTGAGTTTTGAGTTAGGCCTATGGTTAGTGTTCTTTTAACCTGAAAGCCCTGAGTTCCAAGAACACAGCAGCTGCGAATGACTACCCAAGAAGAGCACAAAAGTACCACCACATGCCTGCCTCCACAGCTATTTCCTTGGGGACATCCCTAATTCCTGGCTGATACGCCTTTCTCGTTGTCGGGTTGGGGTTAGGTAGGCCTTGTGCTAGGATTTTTAAAATCAGGAAGCCCAGACCTCCAGGCACACTGGAGCTGTGAAAGGCATCCAAAAGGGAGTGCAAAAGTGCCACAACATGGCTGCTTTCACAGCTTTTTCCTTAGGAAGAACCCTAATCCCCAGCTGATTTACCTTCCTAGGGTTACTGTTAGGCTTGGGCCAAGGACTTTGAAAACCAGGAAGCCCTGTGCTCCAGGCACACTGCAGCTGTTCAAGGCATCCCAAGGGGAGCGCAAAAGTGACACAACTTGGCTGCCTCCACTGCTATTTCCATGAGACCATCCCGAATCATAGGCTGATTTTCCTTCCTAGCGTTGAGGTTTGAGTTAGGCCTAGGGTTAGAGTTTTTTAACCAGAAAGCCCTGAGTTCCAAGAACACAGCAGCTGCGAAGGACTACCCAAGAAGAGCACAAAAGTACCACAACATGCCTGCCTCCACAGCTATTTCCTTGGGGACATCCCTAATTCCTGGCTGATTTGCCTTTCTCGTCGTCGGGTTGGGGTTAGGTAGGCCTTGTGCTAGGATATTTAAAAGCAGGAAACCCAGACCTCCAAGCACACTGGAGCTGTGAAATGCATCCAAAAGGGAGTGCAAAAGGGCCACAACATGGCTGCTTTCACAGCTTTTTTCTGTGCACCAACACTATACCTTCTCTGATATATCTCCCTAGGGTTAGGGTTCAGCCTAGGGCTAGGATTTTTTGAACCAGGAAGCCCTGTGTTCCAGGCTTACTGTAGCTGCCAAAGGCATCCCAAAGGGAGCGCAGAAGTGCCACAACATGGCTGCTTTCACAGCTTTTTCCTTAGGAAGAACCCTAATACCCGGCTGATTTACCTTCCTAGGGTTACTGTTAGGCTTGGGCCAAGGACTTTTAAAACCAGGAAGCCCTGTGCTCCAGGCACCCTGCAGCTGTTCAAGGCATCCCAAGGGGAGCGCAAAAGTGACACAACTTGGCTGCCTCCACTGCTATTTCCATGTGACCATCCTGAACCATAGGCTGATTTTCCTTCCTAGCGTTGAGGTTTGAGTTAGGCCTAGGGTTAGGGTTCTTTCAACCAGAAAGCCCTGAGTTCCAAGAATACAGCAGCTGCGAAGGACTACCCAAGAAGAGCACAAAAGTACCACAACATGCCTGCCTTCCCAGCTATTTCATTGGGCACATCCCTAATTCCTGGCTGATTTGCCTTTCTCGTCGTCGGGTTGGGGTTAGGTAGGCCTTGTGCTAGGATTTTTAAAATCAGGAAGCCCAGACCTCCAGGCACACTGGAGCTGTGAAAGGCAGCCAAAAGGGAGTGCAAAAGTGCCACAACATGGCTGCTTTCACAGCTTTTTCCTTAGGAAGAACCCTAATACCCGGCTGATTTACCTTCCTAGGGTTACTCTTAGGCTTCGGGCTAGGACTTTTAAAACCAGGAAGCCCTGTGCTCCAGGCACACTGCAGCTGTTCAAGGCATCCCAATGGGAGTGCAAAAGTGACACAACTTGGCTGCCTCCACTGCTATTTCCATGAGACCATCCCGAATCATAGGCTGATTTTCCTTCCTAGCGTTGAGGTTTGAGTTAGGCCTAGGGTTAGAGTTTTAAAACCAGAAAGCCCTGAGTTCCAAGAACACAGCAGCTGCGAAGGACTACCCAAGAAGAGCACAAAAGTACCACAACATGCCTGCCTCCACAGCTATTTCCTTGGGGACATCCCTAATTCCTGGCTGATTTGCCTTTCTCGTCGTCGGGTTGGGGTTAGGTAGGCCTTGTGCTAGGATATTTAAAAGCAGGAAACCCAGACCTCCAAGCACACTGGAGCTGTGAAATGCATCCAAAAGGGAGTGCAAAAGGGCCACAACATGGCTGCTTTCACAGCTTTTTTCTGTGCACCAACACTATACCTTCTCTGATATATCTCCCTAGGGTTAGGGTTCAGCCTAGGGCTAGGATTTTTTGAACCAGGAAGCCCTGTGTTCCAGGCTTACTGTAGCTGCCAAAGGCATCCCAAAGGGAGCGCAGAAGTGCCACAACATGGCTGCTTTCACAGCTTTTTCCTTAGGAAGAACCCTAATACCCGGCTGATTTACCTTCCTAGGGTTACTGTTAGGCTTGGGCCAAGGACTTTGAAAACCAGGAAGCCCTGTGCTCCAGGCACCCTGCAGCTGTTCAAGGCATCCCAAGGGGAGCGCAAAAGTGACACAACTTGGCTGCCTCCACTGCTATTTCCATGAGACCATCCTGAACCATAGGCTGATTTTCCTTCCTAGCGTTGAGGTTTGAGTTAGGCCTAGGGTTAGGGTTCTTTCAACCAGAAAGCCCTGAGTTCCAAGAATACAGCAGCTGCGAAGGACTACCCAAGAAGAGCACAAAAGTACCACAACATGCCTGCCTCCCCAGCTATTTCATTGGGCACATCCCTAATTCCTGGCTGATTTGCCTTTCTCGTCGTCGGGTTGGGGTTAGGTAGGCCTTGTGCTAGGATTTTTAAAATCAGGAAGCCCAGAGCTCCAGGCACACTGGAGCTGTGAAAGGCAGCCAAAAGGGAGTGCAAAAGTGCCACAACATGGCTGCTTTCACAGCTTTTTCCTTAGGAAGAACCCTAATACCTGGCTGATTTACCTTCCTAGGGTTACTGTTAGGCTTGGGCCAAGGACTTTGAAAACCAGGAAGCCCTGTGCTCCAGGCACACTGCAGCTGTTCAAGGCATCCCAACGGGAGCGCAAAAGTGACACAACTTGGCTGCCTCCACTGCTATTTCCATGAGACCATCCCCAACCATAGGCTGATTTTCCTTCCTAGCGTTGAGGTTTGAGTTAGGCCTAGGGTTAGAGTTTTTTAACCAGAAAGCCCTGAGTTCCAAGAACACAGCAGATGCGAAGGACCACCCAAGAAGAGCACAAAAGTACCACAACATGCCTGCCTCCACAGCTATTTCCTTGGGGACATCCCTAATTCCTGGCTGATTTGCCTTTCTCGTCGTCGGGTTGGGGTTAGGTAGGCCTTGTGCTAGGATATTTAAAAGCAGGAAACCCAGACCTCCAAGCACACTGGAGCTGTGAAAGGCATCCAAAAGGGAGTGCAAAAGTGCCACAACATGGCTGCTTTCACAGCTTTTTTCTTGGCACCATCACTATACCTTCTCTGATATATCTCCCTAGGGTTAGGGTTAGGGTTCAGCCTAGGGCTAGGATTTTTTGAACCAGGAAGCCCTGTGTTCCAGGCTTACTGTAGCTGCCAAAGGCATCCCAAAGGGAGCGCAGAAGTGCCACAACATGGCTGCTTTCACAGCTTTTTCCTTAGGAAGAACCCTAATACCCGGCTGATTTACCTTCCTAGGGTTACTGTTAGGCTTGGGCCAAGGACTTTTAAAACCAGGAAGCCCTGTGCTCCAGGCACCCTGCAGCTGTTCAAGGCATCCCAAGGGGAGCGCAAAAGTGACACAACTTGGCTGCCTCCACTGCTATTTCCATGAGACCATCCTGAACCATAGGCTGATTTTCCTTCCTAGCGTTGAGGTTTGAGTTAGGCCTAGGGTTAGGGTTCTTTCAACCAGAAAGCCCTGAGTTCCAAGAATACAGCAGCTGCGAAGGACTACCCAAGAAGAGCACAAAAGTACCACAACATGCCTGCCTTCCCAGCTATTTCATTGGGCACATCCCTAATTCCTGGCTGATTTGCCTTTCTCGTCGTCGGGTTGGGGTTAGGTAGGCCTTGTGCTAGGATTTTTAAAATCAGGAAGCCCAGACCTCCAGGCACACTGGAGCTGTGAAAGGCAGCCAAAAGGGAGTGCAAAAGTGCCACAACATGGCTGCTTTCACAGCTTTTTCCTTAGGAAGAACCCTAATACCCGGCTGATTTACCTTCCTAGGGTTACTGTTAGGCTTCGGCCTAGGACTTTTAAAACCAGGAAGCCCTGTGCTCCAGGCACACTGCAGCTGTTCAAGGCATCCCAATGGGAGTGCAAAAGTGACACAACTTGGCTGCCTCCACTGCTATTTCCATGAGACCATCCCCAATCATAGGCTGATTTTCCTTCCTAGCGTTGAGGTTTGAGTTAGGCCTAGGGTTAGAGTTTTTTAACCAGAAAGCCCTGAGTTCCAAGAACACAGCAGCTGCGAAGGACTACCCAAGAAGAGCACAAAAGTACCACAACATGCCTGCCTCCACAGCTATTTCCTTGGGGACATCCCTAATTCCTGGCTGATTTGCCTTTCTCGTCGTCGGGTTGGGGTTAGGTAGGCCTTGTGCTAGGATATTTAAAAGCAGGAAACCCAGACCTCCAAGCACACTGGAGCTGTGAAAGGCATCCAAAAGGGAGTGCAAAAGGGCCACAACATGGCTGCTTTCACAGCTTTTTTCTGTGCACCAACACTATACCTTCTCTGATATATCTCCCTAGGGTTAGGGTTCAGCCTAGGGCTAGGATTTTTTGAACCGGGAAGCCCTGTGTTCCAGGCTTACTGTAGCTGCCAAAGGCATCCCAAAGGGAGCGCAGAAGTGCCACAACATGGCTGCTTTCACAGCTTTTTCCTTAGGAAGAACCCTAATACCCGGCTGATTTACCTTCCTAGGGTTACTGTTAGGCTTGGGCCAAGGACTTTTAAAACCAGGAAGCCCTGTGCTCCAGGCACCCTGCAGCTGTTCAAGGCATCCCAAGGGGAGCGCAAAAGTGACACAACTTGGCTGCCTCCACTGCTATTTCCATGAGACCATCCTGAACCATAGGCTGATTTTCCTTCCTAGCGTTGAGGTTTGAGTTAGGCCTAGGGTTAGGGTTCTTTCAACCAGAAAGCCCTGAGTTCCAAGAATACAGCAGCTGCGAAGGACTACCCAAGAAGAGCACAAAAGTACCACAACATGCCTGCCTCCCCAGCTATTTCATTGGGCACATCCCTAATTCCTGGCTGATTTGCCTTTCTCGTCGTCGGGTTGGGGTTAGGTAGGCCTTGTGCTAGGATTTTTAAAATCAGGAAGTCCAGACCTCCAGGCACACTGGAGCTGTGAAAGGCAGCCAAAAGGGAGTGCAAAAGTGCCACAACATGGCTGCTTTCACAGCTTTTTCCTTAGGAAGAACCCTAATACCCGGCTGATTTACCTTCCTAGGGTTACTGTTAGGCTTGGGCCAAGGACTTTGAAAACCAGGAAGCCCTGTGCTCCAGGCACACTGCAGCTGTTCAAGGCATCCCAACGGGAGCGCAAAAGTGACACAACTTGGCTGCCTCCACTGCTATTTCCATGAGACCATCCCCAACCATAGGCTGATTTTCCTTCCTAGCGTTGAGGTTTGAGTTAGGCCTAGGGTTAGAGTTTTTTAACCAGAAAGCCCTGAGTTCCAAGAACACAGCAGATGCGAAGGACCACCCAAGAAGAGCACAAAAGTACCACAACATGCCTGCCTCCACAGCTATTTCCTTGGGGACATCCCTAATTCCTGGCTGATTTGCCTTTCTCGTCGTCGGGTTGGGGTTAGGTAGGCCTTGTGCTAGGATATTTAAAAGCAGGAAACCTAGACCTCCAAGCACACTGGAGCTGTGAAAGGCATCCAAAAGGGAGTGCAAAAGGGCCACAACATGGCTGCTTTCACAGCTTTTTTCTTGGCACCATCACTATACATTCTCTGATATATCTCCCTAGGGTTAGGGTTAGGGTTCAGCCTAGGGCTAGGATTTTTTGAACCAGGAAGCCCTGTGTTCCAGGCTTACTGTAGCTGCCAAAGGCATCCAAGGGAGCGCAGAAGTGCCACAACATGGCTGCTTTCACAGCTTTTTCCTTAGGAAGAACCCTAATACCCGGCTGATTTACCTTCCTAGGGTTACTGTTAGGCTTGGGCCAAGGACTTTTAAAACCAGGAAGCCCTGTGCTCCAGGCACCCTGCAGCTGTTCAAGGCATCCCAAGGGGAGCGCAAAAGTGACACAACTTGGCTGCCTCCACTGCTATTTCCATGAGACCATCCTGAACCATAGGCTGATTTTCCTTCCTAGCGTTGAGGTTTGAGTTAGGCCTAGGGTTAGGGTTCTTTCAACCAGAAAGCCCTGAGTTCCAAGAATACAGCAGCTGCGAAGGACTACCCAAGAAGAGCACAAAAGTACCACAACATGCCTGCCTCCCCAGCTATTTCATTGGGCACATCCCTAATTCCTGGCTGATTTGCCTTTCTCGTCGTCGGGTTGGGGTTAGGTAGGCCTTGTGCTAGGATTTTTAAAATCAGGAAGCCCAGAGCTCCAGGCACACTGGAGCTGTGAAAGGCAGCCAAAAGGGAGTGCAAAAGTGCCACAACATGGCTGCTTTCACAGCTTTTTCCTTAGGAAGAACCCTAATACCCGGCTGATTTACCTTCCTAGGGTTACTGTTAGGCTTGGGCCAAGGACTTTGAAAACCAGGAAGCCCTGTGCTCCAGGCACACTGCAGCTGTTCAAGGCATCCCAACGGGAGCGCAAAAGTGACACAACTTGGCTGCCTCCACTGCTATTTCCATGAGACCATCCCCAACCATAGGCTGATTTTCCTTCCTAGCGTTGAGGTTTGAGTTAGGCCTAGGGTTAGAGTTTTTTAACCAGAAAGCCCTGAGTTCCAAGAACACAGCAGATGCGAAGGACCACCCAAGAAGAGCACAAAAGTACCACAACATGCCTGCCTCCACAGCTATTTCCTTGGGGACATCCCTAATTCCTGGCTGATTTGCCTTTCTCGTCGTCGGGTTGGGGTTAGGTAGGCCTTGTGCTAGGATATTTAAAAGCAGGAAACCCAGACCTCCAAGCACACTGGAGCTGTGAAAGGCATCCAAAAGGGAGTGCAAAAGGGCCACAACATGGCTGCTTTCACAGCTTTTTTCTTGGCACCATCACTATACCTTCTCTGATATATCTCCCTAGGGTTAGGGTTAGGGTTCAGCCTAGGGCTAGGATTTTTTGAACCAGGAAGCCCTGTGTTCCAGGCTTACTGTAGCTGCCAAAGGCATCCAAGGGAGCGCAGAAGTGCCACAACATGGCTGCTTTCACAGCTTTTTCCTTAGGAAGAACCCTAATACCCGGCTGATTTACCTTCCTAGGGTTACTGTTAGGCTTGGGCCAAGGACTTTGAAAACCAGGAAGCCCTGTGCTCCAGGCACACTGCAGCTGTTCAAGGCATCCCAAGGGGAGCGCAAAAGTGACACAACTTGGCTGCCTCCACTGCTATTTCCATGAGACCATCCCCAACCTTAGGCTGGTTTTCCTTCCTAGCGTTGAGTTTTGAGTTAGGCCTATGGTTAGTGTTCTTTTAACCTGAAAGCCCTGAGTTCCAAGAACACAGCAGCTGCGAAGGACTACCCAAGAAGAGCACAAAAGTACCACCACATGCCTGCCTCCACAGCTATTTCCTTGGGGACATCCCTAATTCCTGGCTGATACGCCTTTCTCGTTGTCGGGTTGGGGTTAGGTAGGCCTTGTGCTAGGATTTTTAAAATCAGGAAGCCCAGACCTCCAGGCACACTGGAGCTGTGAAAGGCATCCAAAAGGGAGTGCAAAAGTGCCACAACATGGCTGCTTTCACAGCTTTTTCCTTAGGAAGAACCCTAATCCCCAGCTGATTTACCTTCCTAGGGTTACTGTTAGGCTTGGGCCAAGGACTTTGAAAACCAGGAAGCCCTGTGCTCCAGGCACACTGCAGCTGTTCAAGGCATCCCAAGGGGAGCGCAAAAGTGACACAACTTGGCTGCCTCCACTGCTATTTCCATGAGACCATCCCCAACCTTAGGCTGGTTTTCCTTCCTAGCGTTGAGGTTTGAGTTAGGCCTAGGGTTAGGGTTCTTTCAACCAGAAAGCCCTGAGTTCCAAGAATACAGCAGCTGCGAAGGACTACCCAAGAAGAGCACAAAAGTACCACCACATGCCTGCCTCCACAGCTATTTCCTTGGGGACATCCCTAATTCCTGGCTGATTTGCCTTTCTCGTCGTCGGGTTGGGGTTAGGTAGGCCTTGTGCTAGGATTTTTAAAATCAGGAAGCCCAGACCTCCAGGCACACTGGAGCTGTGAAAGGCAGCCAAAAGGGAGTGCAAAAGTGCCACAACATGGCTGCTTTCACAGCTTTTTCCTTAGGAAGAACCCTAATACCCGGCTGATTTACCTTCCTAGGGTTACTGTTAGGCTTGGGCCAAGGACTTTTAAAACCAGGAAGCCCTGTGCTCCAGGCACACTGCAGCTGTTCAAGGCATCCCAATGGGAGTGCAAAAGTGACACAACTTGGCTGCCTCCACTGCTATTTCCATGAGACCATCCCGAATCATAGGCTGATTTTCCTTCCTAGCGTTGAGGTTTGAGTTAGGCCTAGGGTTAGAGTTTTTTAACCAGAAAGCCCTGAGTTCCAAGAACACAGCAGCTGCGAAGGACTACCCAAGAAGAGCACAAAAGTACCACAACATGCCTGCCTCCACAGCTATTTCCTTGGGGACATCCCTAATTCCTGGCTGATTTGCCTTTCTCGTCGTCGGGTTGGGGTTAGGTAGGCCTTGTGCTAGGATATTTAAAAGCAGGAAACCCAGACCTCCAAGCACACTGGAGCTGTGAAATGCATCCAAAAGGGAGTGCAAAAGGGCCACAACATGGCTGCTTTCACAGCTTTTTTCTGTGCACCAACACTATACCTTCTCTGATATATCTCCCTAGGGTTAGGGTTCAGCCTAGGGCTAGGATTTTTTGAACCAGGAAGCCCTGTGTTCCAGGCTTACTGTAGCTGCCAAAGGCATCCAAGGGAGCGCAGAAGTGCCACAACATGGCTGCTTTCACAGCTTTTTCCTTAGGAAGAACCCTAATACCCGGCTGATTTACCTTCCTAGGGTTACTGTTAGGCTTGGGCCAAGGACTTTGAAAACCAGGAAGCCCTGTGCTCCAGGCACACTGCAGCTGTTCAAGGCATCCCAAGGGGAGCGCAAAAGTGACACAACTTGGCTGCCTCCACTGCTATTTCCATGAGACCATCCCCAACCTTAGGCTGGTTTTCCTTCCTAGCGTTGAGGTTTGAGTTAGGCCTATGGTTAGTGTTCTTTTAACCTGAAAGCCCTGAGTTCCAAGAACACAGCAGCTGCGAAGGACTACCCAAGAAGAGCACAAAAGTACCACCACATGCCTGCCTCCACAGCTATTTCCTTGGGGACATCCCTAATTCCTGGCTGATACGCCTTTCTCGTTGTCGGGTTGGGGTTAGGTAGGCCTTGTGCTAGGATTTTTAAAATCAGGAAGCCCAGACCTCCAGGCACACTGGAGCTGTGAAAGGCATCCAAAAGGGAGTGCAAAAGTGCCACAACATGGCTGCTTTCACAGCTTTTTCCTTAGGAAGAACCCTAATCCCCAGCTGATTTACCTTCCTAGGGTTACTGTTAGGCTTGGGCCAAGGACTTTGAAAACCAGGAAGCCCTGTGCTCCAGGCACACTGCAGCTGTTCAAGGCATCCCAAGGGGAGCGCAAAAGTGACACAACTTGGCTGCCTCCACTGCTATTTCCATGAGACCATCCCCAACCTTAGGCTGGTTTTCCTTCCTAGCGTTGAGGTTTGAGTTAGGCCTAGGGTTAGGGTTCTTTCAACCAGAAAGCCCTGAGTTCCAAGAATACAGCAGCTGCGAAGGACTACCCAAGAAGAGCACAAAAGTACCACCACATGCCTGCCTCCACAGCTATTTCCTTGGGGACATCCCTAATTCCTGGCTGATTTGCCTTTCTCGTCGTCGGGTTGGGGTTAGGTAGGCCTTGTGCTAGGATTTTTAAAATCAGGAAGCCCAGACCTCCAGGCACACTGGAGCTGTGAAAGGCAGCCAAAAGGGAGTGCAAAAGTGCCACAACATGGCTGCTTTCACAGCTTTTTCCTTAGGAAGAACCCTAATACCCGGCTGATTTACCTTCCTAGGGTTACTGTTAGGCTTGGGCCAAGGACTTTTAAAACCAGGAAGCCCTGTGCTCCAGGCACACTGCAGCTGTTCAAGGCATCCCAATGGGAGTGCAAAAGTGACACAACTTGGCTGCCTCCACTGCTATTTCCATGAGACCATCCCGAATCATAGGCTGATTTTCCTTCCTAGCGTTGAGGTTTGAGTTAGGCCTAGGGTTAGAGTTTTTTAACCAGAAAGCCCTGAGTTCCAAGAACACAGCAGCTGCGAAGGACTACCCAAGAAGAGCACAAAAGTACCACAACATGCCTGCCTCCACAGCTATTTCCTTGGGGACATCCCTAATTCCTGGCTGATTTGCCTTTCTCGTCGTCGGGTTGGGGTTAGGTAGGCCTTGTGCTAGGATATTTAAAAGCAGGAAACCCAGACCTCCAAGCACACTGGAGCTGTGAAATGCATCCAAAAGGGAGTGCAAAAGGGCCACAACATGGCTGCTTTCACAGCTTTTTTCTGTGCACCAACACTATACCTTCTCTGATATATCTCCCTAGGGTTAGGGTTCAGCCTAGGGCTAGGATTTTTTGAACCAGGAAGCCCTGTGTTCCAGGCTTACTGTAGCTGCCAAAGGCATCCAAGGGAGCGCAGAAGTGCCACAACATGGCTGCTTTCACAGCTTTTTCCTTAGGAAGAACCCTAATACCCGGCTGATTTACCTTCCTAGGGTTACTGTTAGGCTTGGGCCAAGGACTTTTAAAACCAGGAAGCCCTGTGCTCCAGGCACCCTGCAGCTGTTCAAGGCATCCCAAGGGGAGCGCAAAAGTGACACAACTTGGCTGCCTCCACTGCTATTTCCATGAGACCATCCTGAACCATAGGCTGATTTTCCTTCCTAGCGTTGAGGTTTGAGTTAGGCCTAGGGTTAGGGTTCTTTCAACCAGAAAGCCCTGAGTTCCAAGAATACAGCAGCTGCGAAGGACTACCCAAGAAGAGCACAAAAGTACCACAACATGCCTGCCTCCCCAGCTATTTCATTGGGCACATCCCTAATTCCTGGCTGATTTGCCTTTCTCGTCGTCGGGTTGGGGTTAGGTAGGCCTTGTGCTAGGATTTTTAAAATCAGGAAGCCCAGACCTCCAGGCACACTGGAGCTGTGAAAGGCAGCCAAAAGGGAGTGCAAAAGTGCCACAACATGGCTGCTTTCACAGCTTTTTCCTTAGGAAGAACCCTAATACCCGGCTGATTTACCTTCCTAGGGTTACTGTTAGGCTTGGGCCAAGGACTTTGAAAACCAGGAAGCCCTGTGCTCCAGGCACACTGCAGCTGTTCAAGGCATCCCAAGGGGAGCACAAAAGTGACACAACTTGGCTGCCTCCACTGCTATTTCCATGAGACCATACCCAACCATAGGCTGATTTTCCTTCCTAGCGTTGAGGTTTGAGTTAGGCCTAGGGTTAGAGTTTTTTAACCAGAAAGCCCTGAGTTCCAAGAACACAGCAGATGCGAAGGACCACCCAAGAAGAGCACAAAAGTACCACAACATGCCTGCCTCCACAGCTATTTCCTTGGGGACATCCCTAATTCCTGGCTGATTTGCCTTTCTCGTCGTCGGGTTGGGGTTAGGTAGGCCTTGTGCTAGGATATTTAAAAGCAGGAAACCCAGACCTCCAAGCACACTGGAGCTGTGAAAGGCATCCAAAAGGGAGTGCAAAAGTGCCACAACATGGCTGCTTTCACAGCTTTTTTCTTGGCACCATCACTATACCTTCTCTGATATATCTCCCTAGGGTTAGGGTTAGGGTTCAGCCTAGGGCTAGGATTTTTTGAACCAGGAAGCCCTGTGTTCCAGGCTTACTGTAGCTGCCAAAGGCATCCCAAAGGGAGCGCAGAAGTGCCACAACATGGCTGCTTTCACAGCTTTTTCCTTAGGAAGAACCCTAATACCCGGCTGATTTACCTTCCTAGGGTTACTGTTAGGCTTGGGCCAAGGACTTTTAAAACCAGGAAGCCCTGTGCTCCAGGCACCCTGCAGCTGTTCAAGGCATCCCAAGGGGAGCGCAAAAGTGACACAACTTGGCTGCCTCCACTGCTATTTCCATGAGACCATCCTGAACCATAGGCTGATTTTCCTTCCTAGCGTTGAGGTTTGAGTTAGGCCTAGGGTTAGGGTTCTTTCAACCAGAAAGCCCTGAGTTCCAAGAATACAGCAGCTGCGAAGGACTACCCAAGAAGAGCACAAAAGTACCACAACATGCCTGCCTTCCCAGCTATTTCATTGGGCACATCCCTAATTCCTGGCTGATTTGCCTTTCTCGTCGTCGGGTTGGGGTTAGGTAGGCCTTGTGCTAGGATTTTTAAAATCAGGAAGCCCAGACCTCCAGGCACACTGGAGCTGTGAAAGGCAGCCAAAAGGGAGTGCAAAAGTGCCACAACATGGCTGCTTTCACAGCTTTTTCCTTAGGAAGAACCCTAATACCCGGCTGATTTACCTTCCTAGGGTTACTGTTAGGCTTCGGCCTAGGACTTTTAAAACCAGGAAGCCCTGTGCTCCAGGCACACTGCAGCTGTTCAAGGCATCCCAATGGGAGTGCAAAAGTGACACAACTTGGCTGCCTCCACTGCTATTTCCATGAGACCATCCCCAATCATAGGCTGATTTTCCTTCCTAGCGTTGAGGTTTGAGTTAGGCCTAGGGTTAGAGTTTTTTAACCAGAAAGCCCTGAGTTCCAAGAACACAGCAGCTGCGAAGGACTACCCAAGAAGAGCACAAAAGTACCACAACATGCCTGCCTCCACAGCTATTTCCTTGGGGACATCCCTAATTCCTGGCTGATTTGCCTTTCTCGTCGTCGGGTTGGGGTTAGGTAGGCCTTGTGCTAGGATATTTAAAAGCAGGAAACCCAGACCTCCAAGCACACTGGAGCTGTGAAAGGCATCCAAAAGGGAGTGCAAAAGGGCCACAACATGGCTGCTTTCACAGCTTTTTTCTGTGCACCAACACTATACCTTCTCTGATATATCTCCCTAGGGTTAGGGTTCAGCCTAGGGCTAGGATTTTTTGAACCGGGAAGCCCTGTGTTCCAGGCTTACTGTAGCTGCCAAAGGCATCCCAAAGGGAGCGCAGAAGTGCCACAACATGGCTGCTTTCACAGCTTTTTCCTTAGGAAGAACCCTAATACCCGGCTGATTTACCTTCCTAGGGTTACTGTTAGGCTTGGGCCAAGGACTTTTAAAACCAGGAAGCCCTGTGCTCCAGGCACCCTGCAGCTGTTCAAGGCATCCCAAGGGGAGCGCAAAAGTGACACAACTTGGCTGCCTCCACTGCTATTTCCATGAGACCATCCTGAACCATAGGCTGATTTTCCTTCCTAGCGTTGAGGTTTGAGTTAGGCCTAGGGTTAGGGTTCTTTCAACCAGAAAGCCCTGAGTTCCAAGAATACAGCAGCTGCGAAGGACTACCCAAGAAGAGCACAAAAGTACCACAACATGCCTGCCTCCCCAGCTATTTCATTGGGCACATCCCTAATTCCTGGCTGATTTGCCTTTCTCGTCGTCGGGTTGGGGTTAGGTAGGCCTTGTGCTAGGATTTTTAAAATCAGGAAGTCCAGACCTCCAGGCACACTGGAGCTGTGAAAGGCAGCCAAAAGGGAGTGCAAAAGTGCCACAACATGGCTGCTTTCACAGCTTTTTCCTTAGGAAGAACCCTAATACCCGGCTGATTTACCTTCCTAGGGTTACTGTTAGGCTTGGGCCAAGGACTTTGAAAACCAGGAAGCCCTGTGCTCCAGGCACACTGCAGCTGTTCAAGGCATCCCAACGGGAGCGCAAAAGTGACACAACTTGGCTGCCTCCACTGCTATTTCCATGAGACCATCCCCAACCATAGGCTGATTTTCCTTCCTAGCGTTGAGGTTTGAGTTAGGCCTAGGGTTAGAGTTTTTTAACCAGAAAGCCCTGAGTTCCAAGAACACAGCAGATGCGAAGGACCACCCAAGAAGAGCACAAAAGTACCACAACATGCCTGCCTCCACAGCTATTTCCTTGGGGACATCCCTAATTCCTGGCTGATTTGCCTTTCTCGTCGTCGGGTTGGGGTTAGGTAGGCCTTGTGCTAGGATATTTAAAAGCAGGAAACCTAGACCTCCAAGCACACTGGAGCTGTGAAAGGCATCCAAAAGGGAGTGCAAAAGGGCCACAACATGGCTGCTTTCACAGCTTTTTTCTTGGCACCATCACTATACATTCTCTGATATATCTCCCTAGGGTTAGGGTTAGGGTTCAGCCTAGGGCTAGGATTTTTTGAACCAGGAAGCCCTGTGTTCCAGGCTTACTGTAGCTGCCAAAGGCATCCAAGGGAGCGCAGAAGTGCCACAACATGGCTGCTTTCACAGCTTTTTCCTTAGGAAGAACCCTAATACCCGGCTGATTTACCTTCCTAGGGTTACTGTTAGGCTTGGGCCAAGGACTTTTAAAACCAGGAAGCCCTGTGCTCCAGGCACCCTGCAGCTGTTCAAGGCATCCCAAGGGGAGCGCAAAAGTGACACAACTTGGCTGCCTCCACTGCTATTTCCATGAGACCATCCTGAACCATAGGCTGATTTTCCTTCCTAGCGTTGAGGTTTGAGTTAGGCCTAGGGTTAGGGTTCTTTCAACCAGAAAGCCCTGAGTTCCAAGAATACAGCAGCTGCGAAGGACTACCCAAGAAGAGCACAAAAGTACCACAACATGCCTGCCTCCCCAGCTATTTCATTGGGCACATCCCTAATTCCTGGCTGATTTGCCTTTCTCGTCGTCGGGTTGGGGTTAGGTAGGCCTTGTGCTAGGATTTTTAAAATCAGGAAGCCCAGAGCTCCAGGCACACTGGAGCTGTGAAAGGCAGCCAAAAGGGAGTGCAAAAGTGCCACAACATGGCTGCTTTCACAGCTTTTTCCTTAGGAAGAACCCTAATACCCGGCTGATTTACCTTCCTAGGGTTACTGTTAGGCTTGGGCCAAGGACTTTGAAAACCAGGAAGCCCTGTGCTCCAGGCACACTGCAGCTGTTCAAGGCATCCCAACGGGAGCGCAAAAGTGACACAACTTGGCTGCCTCCACTGCTATTTCCATGAGACCATCCCCAACCATAGGCTGATTTTCCTTCCTAGCGTTGAGGTTTGAGTTAGGCCTAGGGTTAGAGTTTTTTAACCAGAAAGCCCTGAGTTCCAAGAACACAGCAGATGCGAAGGACCACCCAAGAAGAGCACAAAAGTACCACAACATGCCTGCCTCCACAGCTATTTCCTTGGGGACATCCCTAATTCCTGGCTGATTTGCCTTTCTCGTCGTCGGGTTGGGGTTAGGTAGGCCTTGTGCTAGGATATTTAAAAGCAGGAAACCCAGACCTCCAAGCACACTGGAGCTGTGAAAGGCATCCAAAAGGGAGTGCAAAAGGGCCACAACATGGCTGCTTTCACAGCTTTTTTCTTGGCACCATCACTATACCTTCTCTGATATATCTCCCTAGGGTTAGGGTTAGGGTTCAGCCTAGGGCTAGGATTTTTTGAACCAGGAAGCCCTGTGTTCCAGGCTTACTGTAGCTGCCAAAGGCATCCAAGGGAGCGCAGAAGTGCCACAACATGGCTGCTTTCACAGCTTTTTCCTTAGGAAGAACCCTAATACCCGGCTGATTTACCTTCCTAGGGTTACTGTTAGGCTTGGGCCAAGGACTTTGAAAACCAGGAAGCCCTGTGCTCCAGGCACACTGCAGCTGTTCAAGGCATCCCAAGGGGAGCGCAAAAGTGACACAACTTGGCTGCCTCCACTGCTATTTCCATGAGACCATCCCCAACCTTAGGCTGGTTTTCCTTCCTAGCGTTGAGTTTTGAGTTAGGCCTATGGTTAGTGTTCTTTTAACCTGAAAGCCCTGAGTTCCAAGAACACAGCAGCTGCGAAGGACTACCCAAGAAGAGCACAAAAGTACCACCACATGCCTGCCTCCACAGCTATTTCCTTGGGGACATCCCTAATTCCTGGCTGATACGCCTTTCTCGTTGTCGGGTTGGGGTTAGGTAGGCCTTGTGCTAGGATTTTTAAAATCAGGAAGCCCAGACCTCCAGGCACACTGGAGCTGTGAAAGGCATCCAAAAGGGAGTGCAAAAGTGCCACAACATGGCTGCTTTCACAGCTTTTTCCTTAGGAAGAACCCTAATCCCCAGCTGATTTACCTTCCTAGGGTTACTGTTAGGCTTGGGCCAAGGACTTTGAAAACCAGGAAGCCCTGTGCTCCAGGCACACTGCAGCTGTTCAAGGCATCCCAAGGGGAGCGCAAAAGTGACACAACTTGGCTGCCTCCACTGCTATTTCCATGAGACCATCCCCAACCTTAGGCTGGTTTTCCTTCCTAGCGTTGAGGTTTGAGTTAGGCCTAGGGTTAGGGTTCTTTCAACCAGAAAGCCCTGAGTTCCAAGAATACAGCAGCTGCGAAGGACTACCCAAGAAGAGCACAAAAGTACCACCACATGCCTGCCTCCACAGCTATTTCCTTGGGGACATCCCTAATTCCTGGCTGATTTGCCTTTCTCGTCGTCGGGTTGGGGTTAGGTAGGCCTTGTGCTAGGATTTTTAAAATCAGGAAGCCCAGACCTCCAGGCACACTGGAGCTGTGAAAGGCAGCCAAAAGGGAGTGCAAAAGTGCCACAACATGGCTGCTTTCACAGCTTTTTCCTTAGGAAGAACCCTAATACCCGGCTGATTTACCTTCCTAGGGTTACTGTTAGGCTTGGGCCAAGGACTTTTAAAACCAGGAAGCCCTGTGCTCCAGGCACACTGCAGCTGTTCAAGGCATCCCAATGGGAGTGCAAAAGTGACACAACTTGGCTGCCTCCACTGCTATTTCCATGAGACCATCCCGAATCATAGGCTGATTTTCCTTCCTAGCGTTGAGGTTTGAGTTAGGCCTAGGGTTAGAGTTTTTTAACCAGAAAGCCCTGAGTTCCAAGAACACAGCAGCTGCGAAGGACTACCCAAGAAGAGCACAAAAGTACCACAACATGCCTGCCTCCACAGCTATTTCCTTGGGGACATCCCTAATTCCTGGCTGATTTGCCTTTCTCGTCGTCGGGTTGGGGTTAGGTAGGCCTTGTGCTAGGATATTTAAAAGCAGGAAACCCAGACCTCCAAGCACACTGGAGCTGTGAAATGCATCCAAAAGGGAGTGCAAAAGGGCCACAACATGGCTGCTTTCACAGCTTTTTTCTGTGCACCAACACTATACCTTCTCTGATATATCTCCCTAGGGTTAGGGTTCAGCCTAGGGCTAGGATTTTTTGAACCAGGAAGCCCTGTGTTCCAGGCTTACTGTAGCTGCCAAAGGCATCCAAGGGAGCGCAGAAGTGCCACAACATGGCTGCTTTCACAGCTTTTTCCTTAGGAAGAACCCTAATACCCGGCTGATTTACCTTCCTAGGGTTACTGTTAGGCTTGGGCCAAGGACTTTGAAAACCAGGAAGCCCTGTGCTCCAGGCACACTGCAGCTGTTCAAGGCATCCCAAGGGGAGCGCAAAAGTGACACAACTTGGCTGCCTCCACTGCTATTTCCATGAGACCATCCCCAACCTTAGGCTGGTTTTCCTTCCTAGCGTTGAGGTTTGAGTTAGGCCTATGGTTAGTGTTCTTTTAACCTGAAAGCCCTGAGTTCCAAGAACACAGCAGCTGCGAAGGACTACCCAAGAAGAGCACAAAAGTACCACCACATGCCTGCCTCCACAGCTATTTCCTTGGGGACATCCCTAATTCCTGGCTGATACGCCTTTCTCGTTGTCGGGTTGGGGTTAGGTAGGCCTTGTGCTAGGATTTTTAAAATCAGGAAGCCCAGACCTCCAGGCACACTGGAGCTGTGAAAGGCATCCAAAAGGGAGTGCAAAAGTGCCACAACATGGCTGCTTTCACAGCTTTTTCCTTAGGAAGAACCCTAATCCCCAGCTGATTTACCTTCCTAGGGTTACTGTTAGGCTTGGGCCAAGGACTTTGAAAACCAGGAAGCCCTGTGCTCCAGGCACACTGCAGCTGTTCAAGGCATCCCAAGGGGAGCGCAAAAGTGACACAACTTGGCTGCCTCCACTGCTATTTCCATGAGACCATCCCCAACCTTAGGCTGGTTTTCCTTCCTAGCGTTGAGGTTTGAGTTAGGCCTAGGGTTAGGGTTCTTTCAACCAGAAAGCCCTGAGTTCCAAGAATACAGCAGCTGCGAAGGACTACCCAAGAAGAGCACAAAAGTACCACCACATGCCTGCCTCCACAGCTATTTCCTTGGGGACATCCCTAATTCCTGGCTGATTTGCCTTTCTCGTCGTCGGGTTGGGGTTAGGTAGGCCTTGTGCTAGGATTTTTAAAATCAGGAAGCCCAGACCTCCAGGCACACTGGAGCTGTGAAAGGCAGCCAAAAGGGAGTGCAAAAGTGCCACAACATGGCTGCTTTCACAGCTTTTTCCTTAGGAAGAACCCTAATACCCGGCTGATTTACCTTCCTAGGGTTACTGTTAGGCTTGGGCCAAGGACTTTTAAAACCAGGAAGCCCTGTGCTCCAGGCACACTGCAGCTGTTCAAGGCATCCCAATGGGAGTGCAAAAGTGACACAACTTGGCTGCCTCCACTGCTATTTCCATGAGACCATCCCGAATCATAGGCTGATTTTCCTTCCTAGCGTTGAGGTTTGAGTTAGGCCTAGGGTTAGAGTTTTTTAACCAGAAAGCCCTGAGTTCCAAGAACACAGCAGCTGCGAAGGACTACCCAAGAAGAGCACAAAAGTACCACAACATGCCTGCCTCCACAGCTATTTCCTTGGGGACATCCCTAATTCCTGGCTGATTTGCCTTTCTCGTCGTCGGGTTGGGGTTAGGTAGGCCTTGTGCTAGGATATTTAAAAGCAGGAAACCCAGACCTCCAAGCACACTGGAGCTGTGAAATGCATCCAAAAGGGAGTGCAAAAGGGCCACAACATGGCTGCTTTCACAGCTTTTTTCTGTGCACCAACACTATACCTTCTCTGATATATCTCCCTAGGGTTAGGGTTCAGCCTAGGGCTAGGATTTTTTGAACCAGGAAGCCCTGTGTTCCAGGCTTACTGTAGCTGCCAAAGGCATCCAAGGGAGCGCAGAAGTGCCACAACATGGCTGCTTTCACAGCTTTTTCCTTAGGAAGAACCCTAATACCCGGCTGATTTACCTTCCTAGGGTTACTGTTAGGCTTGGGCCAAGGACTTTTAAAACCAGGAAGCCCTGTGCTCCAGGCACCCTGCAGCTGTTCAAGGCATCCCAAGGGGAGCGCAAAAGTGACACAACTTGGCTGCCTCCACTGCTATTTCCATGAGACCATCCTGAACCATAGGCTGATTTTCCTTCCTAGCGTTGAGGTTTGAGTTAGGCCTAGGGTTAGGGTTCTTTCAACCAGAAAGCCCTGAGTTCCAAGAATACAGCAGCTGCGAAGGACTACCCAAGAAGAGCACAAAAGTACCACAACATGCCTGCCTCCCCAGCTATTTCATTGGGCACATCCCTAATTCCTGGCTGATTTGCCTTTCTCGTCGTCGGGTTGGGGTTAGGTAGGCCTTGTGCTAGGATTTTTAAAATCAGGAAGCCCAGACCTCCAGGCACACTGGAGCTGTGAAAGGCAGCCAAAAGGGAGTGCAAAAGTGCCACAACATGGCTGCTTTCACAGCTTTTTCCTTAGGAAGAACCCTAATACCCGGCTGATTTACCTTCCTAGGGTTACTGTTAGGCTTGGGCCAAGGACTTTTAAAACCAGGAAGCCCTGTGCTCCAGGCACCCTGCAGCTGTTCAAGGCATCCCAAGGGGAGCGCAAAAGTGACACAACTTGGCTGCCTCCACTGCTATTTCCATGAGACCATCCTGAATCATAGGCTGATTTTCCTTCCTAGCGTTGAGGTTTGAGTTAGGCCTAGGGTTAGAGTTTTTTAACCAGAAAGCCCTGAGTTCCAAGAACACAGCAGCTGCGAAGGACTACCCAAGAAGAGCACAAAAGTACCACAACATGCCTGCCTCCACAGCTATTTCCTTGGGGACATCCCTAATTCCTGGCTGATTTGCCTTTCTCGTCGTCGGGTTGGGGTTAGGTAGGCCTTGTGCTAGGATATTTAAAAGCAGGAAACCCAGACCTCCAAGCACACTGGAGCTGTGAAAGGCATCCAAAAGGGAGTGCAAAAGGGCCACAACATGGCTGCTTTCACAGCTTTTTTCTTGGCACCATCACTATACCTTCTCTGATATATCTCCCTAGGGTTAGGGTTAGGGTTCAGCCTAGGGCTAGGATTTTTTGAACCAGGAAGCCCTGTGTTCCAGGCTTACTGTAGCTGCCAAAGGCATCCAAGGGAGCGCAGAAGTGCCACAACATGGCTGCTTTCACAGCTTTTTCCTTAGGAAGAACCCTAATACCCGGCTGATTTACCTTCCTAGGGTTACTGTTAGGCTTGGGCCAAGGACTTTGAAAACCAGGAAGCCCTGTGCTCCAGGCACACTGCAGCTGTTCAAGGCATCCCAAGGGGAGCGCAAAAGTGACACAACTTGGCTGCCTCCACTGCTATTTCCATGAGACCATCCCCAACCTTAGGCTGGTTTTCCTTCCTAGCGTTGAGTTTTGAGTTAGGCCTATGGTTAGTGTTCTTTTAACCAGAAAGCCCTGAGTTCCAAGAACACAGCAGCTGCGAAGGACTACCCAAGAAGAGCACAAAAGTACCACCACATGCCTGCCTCCACAGCTATTTCCTTGGGGACATCCCTAATTCCTGGCTGATACGCCTTTCTCGTTGTCGGGTTGGGGTTAGGTAGGCCTTGTGCTAGGATTTTTAAAATCAGGAAG
The DNA here is from genome assembly GCF_028018845.1 of Melospiza georgiana. Lineage (NCBI taxonomy): Eukaryota > Metazoa > Chordata > Aves > Passeriformes > Passerellidae > Melospiza > Melospiza georgiana. The sequence goes on from NC_080451.1 coordinate 690,981, forward strand.
CCCAGACCTCCAGGCACACTGGAGCTGTGAAAGGCATCCAAAAGGGAGTGCAAAAGTGCCACAACATGGCTGCTTTCACAGCTTTTTCCTTAGGAAGAACCCTAATCCCCAGCTGATTTACCTTCCTAGGGTTACTGTTAGGCTTGGGCCAAGGACTTTTAAAACCAGGAAGCCCTGTGCTCCAGGCACACTGCAGCTGTTCAAGGCATCCCAAGGGGAGCGCAAAAGTGACACAACTTGGCTGCCTCCACTGCTATTTCCATGAGACCATCCCCAACCTTAGGCTGGTTTTCCTTCCTAGCGTTGAGGTTTGAGTTAGGCCTAGGGTTAGGGTTCTTTCAACCAGAAAGCCCTGAGTTCCAAGAATACAGCAGCTGCGAAGGACTACCCAAGAAGAGCACAAAAGTACCACCACATGCCTGCCTCCACAGCTATTTCCTTGGGGACATCCCTAATTCCTGGCTGATTTGCCTTTCTCGTCGTCGGGTTGGGGTTAGGTAGGCCTTGTGCTAGGATTTTTAAAATCAGGAAGCCCAGACCTCCAGGCACACTGGAGCTGTGAAAGGCAGCCAAAAGGGATTGCAAAAGTGCCACAACATGGCTGCTTTCACAGCTTTTTCCTTAGGAAGAACCCTAATACCCGGCTGATTTACCTTCCTAGGGTTACTGTTAGGCTTGGGCCAAGGACTTTGAAAACCAGGAAGCCCTGTGCTCCAGGCACACTGCAGCTGTTCAAGGCATCCCAATGGGAGTGCAAAAGTGACACAACTTGGCTGCCTCCACTGCTATTTCCATGAGACCATCCCGAATCATAGGCTGATTTTCCTTCCTAGCGTTGAGGTTTGAGTTAGGCCTAGGGTTAGAGTTTTTTAACCAGAAAGCCCTGAGTTCCAAGAACACAGCAGCTGCGAAGGACTACCCAAGAAGAGCACAAAAGTACCACAACATGCCTGCCTCCACAGCTATTTCCTTGGGGACATCCCTAATTCCTGGCTGATTTGCCTTTCTCGTCGTCGGGTTGGGGTTAGGTAGGCCTTGTGCTAGGATATTTAAAAGCAGGAAACCCAGACCTCCAAGCACACTGGAGCTGTGAAAGGCATCCAAAAGGGAGTGCAAAAGGGCCACAACATGGCTGCTTTCACAGCTTTTTTCTGTGCACCAACACTATACCTTCTCTGATATATCTCCCTAGGGTTAGGGTTCAGCCTAGGGCTAGGATTTTTTGAACCAGGAAGCCCTGTGTTCCAGGCTTACTGTAGCTGCCAAAGGCATCCCAAAGGGAGCGCAGAAGTGCCACAACATGGCTGCTTTCACAGCTTTTTCCTTAGGAAGAACCCTAATACCCGGCTGATTTACCTTCCTAGGGTTACTGTTAGGCTTGGGCCAAGGACTTTTAAAACCAGGAAGCCCTGTGCTCCAGGCACACTGCAGCTGTTCAAGGCATCCCAAGGGGAGCGCAAAAGTGACACAACTTGGCTGCCTCCACTGCTATTTCCATGAGACCATCCTGAACCATAGGCTGATTTTCCTTCCTAGCGTTGAGGTTTGAGTTAGGCCTAGGGTTAGGGTTCTTTTAACCTGAAAGCCCTGAGTTCCAAGAATACAGCAGCTGCGAAGGACTACCCAAGAAGAGCACAAAAGTACCACAACATGCCTGCCTCCACAGCTATTTCATTGGGCACATCCCTAATTCCTGGCTGATTTGCCTTTCTCGTTGTCGGGTTGGGGTTAGGTAGGCCTTGTGCTAGGATTTTTAAAATCAGGAAGCCCAGACCTCCAGGCACACTGGAGCTGTGAAAGGCAGCCAAAAGGGAGTGCAAAAGTGCCACAACATGGCTGCTTTCACAGCTTTTTCCTTAGGAAGAACCCTAATACCCGGCTGATTTACCTTCCTAGGGTTACTGTTAGGCTTGGGCCAAGGACTTTTAAAACCAGGAAGCCCTGTGCTCCAGGCACACTGCAGCTGTTCAAGGCATCCCAAGGGGAGCGCAAAAGTGACACAACTTGGCTGCCTCCACTGCTATTTCCATGAGACCATCCCGAATCATAGGCTGGTTTTCCTTCCTAGCGTTGAGGTTTGAGTTAGGCCTAGGGTTAGGGTTCTTTCAACCAGAAAGCCCTGAGTTCCAAGAACACAGCAGCTGCGAAGGACTACCCAAGAAGAGCACAAAAGTACCACCACATGCCTGCCTCCACAGCTATTTCCTTGGGGACATCCCTAATTCCTGGCTGATACGCCTTTCTCGTTGTCGGGTTGGGGTTAGGTAGGCCTTGTGCTAGGATTTTTAAAATCAGGAAGCCCAGACCTCCAGGCACACTGGAGCTGTGAAAGGCAGCCAAAAGGGATTGCAAAAGTGCCACAACATGGCTGCTTTCACAGCTTTTTCCTTAGGAAGAACCCTAATACCCGGCTGATTTACCTTCCTAGGGTTACTATTAGGCTTCGGCCTAGGACTTTGAAAACCAGGAAGCCCTGTGCTCCAGGCACACTGCAGCTGTTCAAGGCATCCCAACGGGAGCGCAAAAGTGACACAACTTGGCTGCCTCCACTGCTATTTCCATGAGACCATCCTGAACCATAGGCTGATTTTCCTTCCTAGCGTTGAGGTTTGAGTTAGGCCTAGGGTTAGAGTTTTTTAACCAGAAAGCCCTGAGTTCCAAGAACACAGCAGATGCGAAGGACCACCCAAGAAGAGCACAAAAGTACCACAACATGCCTGCCTCCCCAGCTATTTCCTTGGGGACATCCCTAATTCCTGGCTGATTTGCCTTTCTCGTCGTCGGGTTGGGGTTAGGTAGGCCTTGTGCTAGGATATTTAAAAGCAGGAAACCCAGACCTCCAAGCACACTGGAGCTGTGAAAGGCATCCAAAAGGGAGTGCAAAAGGGCCACAACATGGCTGCTTTCACAGCTTTTTTCTGTGCACCAACACTATACCTTCTCTGATATATCTCCCTAGGGTTGGGGTTAGGGTTCAGCCTAGGGCTAGGATTTTTTGAACCAGGAAGCCCTGTGTTCCAGGCTTACTGTAGCTGCCAAAGGCATCCCAAAGGGAGCGCAGAAGTGCCACAACATGGCTGCTTTCACAGCTTTTTCCTTAGGAAGAACCCTAATACCCGGCTGATTTACCTTCCTAGGGTTACTGTTAGGCTTGGGCCAAGGACTTTGAAAACCAGGAAGCCCTGTGCTCCAGGCACACTGCAGCTGTTCAAGGCATCCCAAGGGGAGCGCAAAAGTGACACAACTTGGCTGCCTCCACTGCTATTTCCATGAGACCATCCTGAACCATAGGCTGATTTTCCTTCCTAGCGTTGAGGTTTGAGTTAGGCCTAGGGTTAGGGTTCTTTCAACCAGAAAGCCCTGAGTTCCAAGAATACAGCAGCTGCGAAGGACTACCCAAGAAGAGCACAAAAGTACCACAACATGCCTGCCTCCCCAGCTATTTCATTGGGCACATCCCTAATTCCTGGCTGATTTGCCTTTCTCGTCGTCGGGTTGGGGTTAGGTAGGCCTTGTGCTAGGATTTTTAAAATCAGGAAGCCCAGACCTCCAGGCACACTGGAGCTGTGAAAGGCATCCAAAAGGGAGTGCAAAAGTGCCACAACATGGCTGCTTTCACAGCTTTTTCCTTAGGAAGAACCCTAATACCCGGCTGATTTACCTTCCTAGGGTTACTGTTAGGCTTGGGCCAAGGACTTTTAAAACCAGGAAGCCCTGTGCTCCAGGCACACTGCAGCTGTTCAAGGCATCCCAAGGGGAGCGCAAAAGTGACACAACTTGGCTGCCTCCACTGCTATTTCCATGAGACCATCCCGAATCATAGGCTGGTTTTCCTTCCTAGCGTTGAGGTTTGAGTTAGGCCTAGGGTTAGGGTTCTTTCAACCAGAAAGCCCTGAGTTCCAAGAACACAGCAGCTGCGAAGGACTACCCAAGAAGAGCACAAAAGTACCACCACATGCCTGCCTCCACAGCTATTTCCTTGGGGACATCCCTAATTCCTGGCTGATACGCCTTTCTCGTTGTCGGGTTGGGGTTAGGTAGGCCTTGTGCTAGGATTTTTAAAATCAGGAAGCCCAGACCTCCAGGCACACTGGAGCTGTGAAAGGCATCCAAAAGGGAGTGCAAAAGTGCCACAACATGGCTGCTTTCACAGCTTTTTCCTTAGGAAGAACCCTAATACCCGGCTGATTTACCTTCCTAGGGTTACTGTTAGGCTTGGGCCAAGGACTTTGAAAACCAGGAAGCCCTGTGCTCCAGGCACACTGCAGCTGTTCAAGGCATCCCAATGGGAGCGCAAAAGTGACACAACTTGGCTGCCTCCACTGCTATTTCCATGAGACCATCCCCAACCTTAGGCTGGTTTTCCTTCCTAGCGTTGAGGTTTGAGTTAGGCCTAGGGTTAGGGTTCTTTCAACCAGAAAGCCCTGAGTTCCAAGAATACAGCAGCTGCGAAGGACTACCCAAGAAGAGCACAAAAGTACCACCACATGCCTGCCTCCACAGCTATTTCCTTGGGGACATCCCTAATTCCTGGCTGATTTGCCTTTCTCGTCGTCGGGTTGGGGTTAGGTAGGCCTTGTGCTAGGATTTTTAAAATCAGGAAGCCCAGACCTCCAGGCACACTGGAGCTGTGAAAGGCAGCCAAAAGGGAGTGCAAAAGGGCCACAACATGGCTGCTTTCACAGCTTTTTCCTTAGGAAGAACCCTAATACCCGGCTGATTTACCTTCCTAGGGTTACTGTTAGGCTTCGGCCTAGGACTTTTAAAACCAGGAAGCCCTGTGCTCCAGGCACACTGCAGCTGTTCAAGGCATCCCAATGGGAGTGCAAAAGTGACACAACTTGGCTGCCTCCACTGCTATTTCCATGAGACCATCCCGAATCATAGGCTGATTTTCCTTCCTAGCGTTGAGGTTTGAGTTAGGCCTAGGGTTAGAGTTTTAAAACCAGAAAGCCCTGAGTTCCAAGAACACAGCAGCTGCGAAGGACTACCCAAGAAGAGCACAAAAGTACCACAACATGCCTGCCTCCACAGCTATTTCCTTGGGGACATCCCTAATTCCTGGCTGATTTGCCTTTCTCGTCGTCGGGTTGGGGTTAGGTAGGCCTTGTGCTAGGATATTTAAAAGCAGGAAACCCAGACCTCCAAGCATACTGGAGCTGTGAAAGGCATCCAAAAGGGAGTGCAAAAGGGCCACAACATGGCTGCTTTCACAGCTTTTTTCTTGGCACCATCACTATACCTTCTCTGATATATCTCCCTAGGGTTAGGGTTAGGGTTCAGCCTAGGGCTAGGATTTTTTGAACCAGGAAGCCCTGTGTTCCAGGCTTACTGTAGCTGCCAAAGGCATCCAAGGGAGCGCAGAAGTGCCACAACATGGCTGCTTTCACAGCTTTTTCCTTAGGAAGAACCCTAATACCCGGCTGATTTACCTTCCTAGGGTTACTGTTAGGCTTGGGCCAAGGACTTTGAAAACCAGGAAGCCCTGTGCTCCAGGCACACTGCAGCTGTTCAAGGCATCCCAAGGGGAGCGCAAAAGTGACACAACTTGGCTGCCTCCACTGCTATTTCCATGAGACCATCCCCAACCTTAGGCTGGTTTTCCTTCCTAGCGTTGAGTTTTGAGTTAGGCCTATGGTTAGTGTTCTTTTAACCTGAAAGCCCTGAGTTCCAAGAACACAGCAGCTGCGAAGGACTACCCAAGAAGAGCACAAAAGTACCACCACATGCCTGCCTCCACAGCTATTTCCTTGGGGACATCCCTAATTCCTGGCTGATTTGCCTTTCTCGTCGTCGGGTTGGGGTTAGGTAGGCCTTGTGCTAGGATTTTTAAAATCAGGAAGCCCAGACCTCCAGGCACACTGGAGCTGTGAAAGGCATCCAAAAGGGAGTGCAAAAGTGCCACAACATGGCTGCTTTCACAGCTTTTTCCTTAGGAAGAACCCTAATCCCCAGCTGATTTACCTTCCTAGGGTTACTGTTACGCTTGGGCCAAGGACTTTGAAAACCAGGAAGCCCTGTGCTCCAGGCACACTGCAGCTGTTCAAGGCATCCCAAGGGGAGCGCAAAAGTGACACAACTTGGCTGCCTCCACTGCTATTTCCATGAGACCATCCCCAACCTTAGGCTGGTTTTCCTTCCTAGCGTTGAGGTTTGAGTTAGGCCTAGGGTTAGGGTTCTTTCAACCAGAAAGCCCTGAGTTCCAAGAATACAGCAGCTGCGAAGGACTACCCAAGAAGAGCACAAAAGTACCACCACATGCCTGCCTCCACAGCTATTTCCTTGGGGACATCCCTAATTCCTGGCTGATTTGCCTTTCTCGTCGTCGGGTTGGGGTTAGGTAGGCCTTGTGCTAGGATTTTTAAAATCAGGAAGCCCAGACCTCCAGGCACACTGGAGCTGTGAAAGGCAGCCAAAAGGGATTGCAAAAGTGCCACAACATGGCTGCTTTCACAGCTTTTTCCTTAGGAAGAACCCTAATACCCGGCTGATTTACCTTCCTAGGGTTACTGTTAGGCTTCGGCCTAGGACTTTTAAAACCAGGAAGCCCTGTGCTCCAGGCACACTGCAGCTGTTCAAGGCATCCCAATGGGAGTGCAAAAGTGACACAACTTGGCTGCCTCCACTGCTATTTCCATGAGACCATCCCGAATCATAGGCTGATTTTCCTTCCTAGCGTTGAGGTTTGAGTTAGGCCTAGGGTTAGAGTTTTTTAACCAGAAAGCCCTGAGTTCCAAGAACACAGCAGCTGCGAAGGACTACCCAAGAAGAGCACAAAAGTACCACAACATGCCTGCCTCCACAGCTATTTCCTTGGGGACATCCCTAATTCCTGGCTGATTTGCCTTTCTCGTCGTCGGGTTGGGGTTAGGTAGGCCTTGTGCTAGGATATTTAAAAGCAGGAAACCCAGACCTCCAAGCACACTGGAGCTGTGAAATGCATCCAAAAGGGAGTGCAAAAGGGCCACAACATGGCTGCTTTCACAGCTTTTTTCTGTGCACCAACACTATACCTTCTCTGATATATCTCCCTAGGGTTAGGGTTCAGCCTAGGGCTAGGATTTTTTGAACCAGGAAGCCCTGTGTTCCAGGCTTACTGTAGCTGCCAAAGGCATCCCAAAGGGAGCGCAGAAGTGCCACAACATGGCTGCTTTCACAGCTTTTTCCTTAGGAAGAACCCTAATACCCGGCTGATTTACCTTCCTAGGGTTACTGTTAGGCTTGGGCCAAGGACTTTTAAAACCAGGAAGCCCTGTGCTCCAGGCACCCTGCAGCTGTTCAAGGCATCCCAAGGGGAGCGCAAAAGTGACACAACTTGGCTGTCTCCACTGCTATTTCCATGAGACCATCCTGAACCATAGGCTGATTTTCCTTCCTAGCGTTGAGGTTTGAGTTAGGCCTAGGGTTAGGGTTCTTTCAACCAGAAAGCCCTGAGTTCCAAGAATACAGCAGCTGCGAAGGACTACCCAAGAAGAGCACAAAAGTACCACAACATGCCTGCCTCCCCAGCTATTTCATTGGGCACATCCCTAATTCCTGGCTGATTTGCCTTTCTCGTCGTCGGGTTGGGGTTAGGTAGGCCTTGTGCTAGGATTTTTAAAATCAGGAAGCCCAGAGCTCCAGGCACACTGGAGCTGTGAAAGGCAGCCAAAAGGGAGTGCAAAAGTGCCACAACATGGCTGCTTTCACAGCTTTTTCCTTAGGAAGAACCCTAATACCCGGCTGATTTACCTTCCTAGGGTTACTGTTAGGCTTGGGCCAAGGACTTTGAAAACCCGGAAGCCCTGTGCTCGAGGCACACTGCAGCTGTTCAAGGCATCCCAAGGGGAGCGCAAAAGTGACACAACTTGGCTGCCTCCACTGCTATTTCCATGAGACCATCCCCAACCTTAGGCTGGTTTTCCTTCCTAGCGTTGAGGTTTGAGTTAGGCCTAGGGTTAGGGTTCTTTCAACCAGAAAGCCCTGAGTTCCAAGAATACAGCAGATGCGAAGGACTACCCAAGAAGAGCACAAAAGTACCACCACATGCCTGCCTCCACAGCTATTTCCTTGGGGACATCCCTAATTCCTGGCTGATTTGCCTTTCTCGTCGTCGGGTTGGGGTTAGGTAGGCCTTGTGCTAGGATTTTTAAAATCAGGAAGCCCAGACCTCCAGGCACACTGGAGCTGTGAAAGGCAGCCAAAAGGGATTGCAAAAGTGCCACAACATGGCTGCTTTCACAGCTTTTTCCTTAGGAAGAACCCTAATACCCGGCTGATTTACCTTCCTAGGGTTACTGTTAGGCTTGGGCCAAGGACTTTGAAAACCAGGAAGCCCTGTGCTCCAGGCACACTGCAGCTGTTCAAGGCATCCCAATGGGAGTGCAAAAGTGACACAACTTGGCTGCCTCCACTGCTATTTCCATGAGACCATCCCGAATCATAGGCTGATTTTCCTTCCTAGCGTTGAGGTTTGAGTTAGGCCTAGGGTTAGAGTTTTAAAACCAGAAAGCCCTGAGTTCCAAGAACACAGCAGCTGCGAAGGACTACCCAAGAAGAGCACAAAAGTACCACAACATGCCTGCCTCCACAGCTATTTCCTTGGGGACATCCCTAATTCCTGGCTGATTTGCCTTTCTCGTCGTCGGGTTGGGGTTAGGTAGGCCTTGTGCTAGGATATTTAAAAGCAGGAAACCCAGACCTCCAAGCACACTGGAGCTGTGAAAGGCATCCAAAAGGGAGTGCAAAAGGGCCACAACATGGCTGCTTTCACAGCTTTTTTCTTGGCACCATCACTATACCTTCTCTGATATATCTCCCTAGGGTTAGGGTTCAGCCTAGGGCTAGGATTTTTTGAACCAGGAAGCCCTGTGTTCCAGGCTTACTGTAGCTGGCAAAGGCATCCCAAAGGGAGCGCAGAAGTGCCACAACATGGCTGCTTTCACAGCTTTTTCCTTAGGAAGAACCCTAATACCCGGCTGATTTACCTTCCTAGGGTTACTGTTAGGCTTGGGCCAAGGACTTTGAAAACCAGGAAGCCCTGTGCTCCAGGCACACTGCAGCTGTTCAAGGCATCCCAAGGGGAGCGCAAAAGTGACACAACTTGGCTGCCTCCACTGCTATTTCCATGAGACCATCCCCAACCTTAGGCTGGTTTTCCTTCCTAGCGTTGAGTTTTGAGTTAGGCCTATGGTTAGTGTTCTTTTAACCTGAAAGCCCTGAGTTCCAAGAACACAGCAGCTGCGAAGGACTACCCAAGAAGAGCACAAAAGTACCACAACATGCCTGCCTCCCCCGCTATTTCATTGGGCACATCCCTAATTCCTGGCTGATTTGCCTTTCTCGTTGTCGGGTTGGGGTTAGGTAGGCCTTGTGCTAGGATTTTTAAAATCAGGAAGCCCAGACCTCCAGGCACACTGGAGCTGTGAAAGGCAGCCAAAAGGGAGTGCAAAAGTGCCACAACATGGCTGCTTTCACAGCTTTTTCCTTAGGAAGAACCCTAATACCCGGCTGATTTACCTTCCTAGGGTTACTGTTAGGCTTGGGCCAAGGACTTTGAAAACCAGGAAGCCCTGTGCTCCAGGCACACTGCAGCTGTTCAAGGCATCCGAAAGGGAGGGCAAAAGTGACACAACTTGGCTGCCTCCACTGCTATTTCCATGAGACCATCCCCAACCATAGGCTGATTTTCCTTCCTAGCGTTGAGGTTTGAGTTAGGCCTAGGGTTAGAGTTTTTTAACCAGAAAGCCCGGAGTTCCAAGAACACAGCAGATGCGAAGGACCACCCAAGAAGAGCACAAAAGTACCACAACATGCCTGCCTCCACAGCTATTTCCTTGGGGACATCCCTAATTCCTGGCTGATTTGCCTTTCTCGTTGTCGGGTTGGGGTTAGGTAGGCCTTGTGCTAGGATTTTTAAAATCAGGAAGCCCAGACCTCCAGGCACACTGGAGCTGTGAAAGGCAGCCAAAAGGGAGTGCAAAAGTGCCACAACATGGCTGCTTTCACAGCTTTTTCCTTAGGAAGAACCCTAATACCCGGCTGATTTACCTTCCTAGGGTTACTGTTAGGCTTGGGCCAAGGACTTTGAAAACCAGGAAGCCCTGTGCTCCAGGCACACTGCAGCTGTTCAAGGCATCCGAAAGGGAGGGCAAAAGTGACACAACTTGGCTGCCTCCACTGCTATTTCCATGAGACCATCCCCAACCTTAGGCTGATTTTCCTTCCTAGCGTTGAGGTTTGAGTTAGGCCTAGGGTTAGAGTTTTTTAACCAGAAAGCCCGGAGTTCCAAGAACACAGCAGATGCGAAGGACCACCCAAGAAGAGCACAAAAGTACCACAACATGCCTGCCTCCACAGCTATTTCCTTGGGGACATCCCTAATTCCTGGCTGATTTGCCTTTCTCGTTGTCGGCTTGGGGTTAGGTAGGCCTTGTGCTAGGATATTTAAAAGCAGGAAACCCAGACCTCCAAGCACAATGGAGCTGTGAAAGGCATCCAAAAGGGAGTGCAAAAGGGCCACAACATGGCTGCTTTCACAGCTTTTTTCTTGGAACCATCACTATACCTTCTCTGATATATCTCCCTAGGGTTAGGGTTAGGGTTCAGGCTAGGGCTAGGATTTTTTGAACCAGGAAGCCCTGTGTTCCAGGCTTATTGTAGCTGCCAAAGGCATCCAAGGGAGCGCAGAAGTGCCACAACATGGCTGCTTTCACAGCTTTTTCCTTAGGAAGAACCCTAATACCCGGCTGATTTACCTTCCTAGGGTTACTGTTAGGCTTGGGCCAAGGACTTTGAAAACCAGGAAGCCCTGTGCTCCAGGCACACTGCAGCTGTTCAAGGCATCCCAAGGGGAGCGCAAAAGTGACACAACTTGGCTGCCTCCACTGCTATTTCCATGAGACCATCCCCAACCTTAGGCTGGTTTTCCTTCCTAGCGTTGAGTTTTGAGTTAGGCCTATGGTTAGTGTTCTTTTAACCTGAAAGCCCTGAGTTCCAAGAACACAGCAGCTGCGAAGGACTACCCAAGAAGAGCACAAAAGTACAACCACATGCCTGCCTCCACAGCTATTTCCTTGGGGACCTCCCTAATTCCTGGCTGATTTGCCTTTCTCGTCGTCGGGTTGGGGTTAGGTAGGCCTTGTGCTAGGATTTTTAAAATCAGGAAGCCCAGACCTCCAGGCACACTGGAGCTGTGAAAGGCAGCCAAAAGGGAGTGCAAAAGTGCCACAACATGGCTGCTTTCACAGCTTTTTCCTTAGGAAGAACCCTAATCCCCAGCTGATTTACCTTCCTAGGGTTACTGTTAGGCTAGGGCCAAGGACTTTGAAAACCAGGAAGCCCTGTGCTCCAGGCACACTGCAGCTGTTCAAGGCATCCCAAGGGGAGCGCAAAAGTGACACAACTTGGCTGCCTCCACTGCTATTTCCATGAGACCATCCCCAACCTTAGGCTGGTTTTCCTTCCTAGCGTTGAGGTTTGAGTTAGGCCTAGGGTTAGGGTTCTTTCAACCAGAAAGCCCTGAGTTCCAAGAATACAGCAGCTGCGAAGGACTACCCAAGAAGAGCACAAAAGTACCACCACATGCCTGCCTCCACAGCTATTTCCTTGGGGACATCCCTAATTCCTGGCTGATTTGCCTTTCTCGTCGTCGGGTTGGGGTTAGGTAGGCCTTGTGCTAGGATTTTTAAAATCAGGAAGCCCAGACCTCCAGGCACACCGGAGCTGTGAAAGGCAGCCAAAAGGGATTGCAAAAGTGCCACAACATGGCTGCTTTCACAGCTTTTTCCTTAGGAAGAACCCTAATACCCGGCAGAGATGTCTGCCAAGTGTTTGGCAGGAAGAAAAGAAAAGTTGTCCAAAACAGCTTCCAATCGAATGTTCCTGTGATTGGAAAAGTCAGGAGAGTGCAAAGGTACTGTTTTCTATCAGTTGGCAAGGTGCGCACACAATCCCAGTGTTGTACAGCTTGCTTCTTCACCTTCCCGAAGCTGCCGCTCTCGCCGGCTGCCGGAGCCCAAGAAGCGGCTTCTTCGCGCAAAGACGATTGTGCCGCTCACAGTGCTCTCCTTAGCGCGGCTTCTGCCGAAAGACGCCCGGCAGCGGTTCTTACCTCCGGAGAGCAACCTACCTTCCTCTTTAGCTCCTCTTCTCATCTACACCTCGGCAAAAAGCTTTTCCACTATGTCTGGCTAGGAAAAACTGTGCCAGCACAGAAAACATCTCCCATCGTGTTCTAGAAGTTGCACGGATGTCTGCCAAGTGTTTGGCAGGAAGAAAAGAAAAGTTGTCCAAAACAGCTTCCAATCGAATGTTCCTGTGATTGGAAAAGTCAGGAGAGTGCAAAGGTACTGTTTTCTATCAGTTGGCAAGGTGCGCACACAATCCCAGTGTTGTACAGCTTGCTTCTTCACCTTCCCGAAGCTGCCGCTCTCGCCGGCTGCCGGAGCCCAAGAAGCGGCTTCTTCGCGCAAAGACGATTGCGCCGCTCACAGTGCTCTCCTTAGCGCGGCTTCTGCCGAAAGATGCTCGGCAGCGGCTCTTACCTCCGGAGAGCATCCTACCTTCGTCTTTAGCTCCTCTTCTCATCTACACCTCGGCAAAAAGCTTTTCCACTATGTCTGGCTAGGAAAAACTGTGCCAGCACAGAAAACATCTCCCATCGTGTTCTAGAAGTTGCACGGATGTCTGCCAAGTGTTTGGCAGGAAGAAAAGAAAAGTTGTCCAAAACAGCTTCCAATCGAATGTTCCTGTGATTGGAAAAGTCAGGAGAGTGCAAAGGTACTGTTTTCTATCAGTTGGCAAGGTGCGCACACAATCCCAGTGTTGTACAGCTTGCTTCTTCACCTTCCCGAAGCTGCCGCTCTCGCCGGCTGCCGGAGCCCAAGAAGCGGCTTCTTCGCGCAAAGACGATTGTGCCGCTCACAGTGCTCTCCTTAGCGCGGCTTCTGCCGAAAGACGCTCGGCAGCGGCTCTTTCCTCCGGAGAGCATCCTATCTTCGTCTTTCGCGTCTTTTGTAGTCTACATCTTAGCAAAACGCTTTTCCACTATGTCTGGCTAGGAAAAACTGTGCCAGCACAGAAAACATCTCCCATCGTGTTCTAGAAGTTGCACAGATGTCTGCCAAGTGTTTGGCAGGAAGAAAAGAAAAGTTGTCCAAAACAGCTTCCAATCGAATGTTCCTGTGATTGGAAAAGTCAGGAGAGTGCAAAGGTACTGTTTTCTATCAGTTGGCAAGGTGCGCACACAATCCCAGTGTTGTACAGCTTGCTTCTTCACCTTCCCGAAGCTGCCGCTCTCGCCGGCTGCCGGAGCCCAAGAAGCGGCTTCTTCGCGCAAAGACGATTGTGCCGCTCACAGTGCTCTCCTTAGCGCGGCTTCTGCCGAAAGATGCTCGGCAGCGGCTCTTTCCTCCGGAGAGCATCCTATCTTCGTCTTTCGCGTCTTTTGTAGTCTACATCTTAGCAAAACGCTTTCCCACTATGTCTGGCTAGGAAAAACTGTGCCAGCACAGAAAACATCTCCCATCGTGTTCTAGAAGTTGCAGAGATGTCTGCCAAGTGTTTGGCAGGAAGAAAAGAAAAGTTGTCCAAAACAGCTTCCAATCGAATGTTCCTGTGATTGGAAAAGTCAGGAGAGTGCAAAGGTACTGTTTTCTATCAGTTGGCAAGGTGCGCACACAATCCCAGTGTTGTACAGCTTGCTTCTTCACCTTCCCGAAGCTGCCGCTCTCGCCGGCTGCCGGAGCCCAAGAAGCGGCTTCTTCGCGCAAAGACGATTGTGCCGCTCACAGTGCTCTCCTTAGCGCGGCTTCTGCCGAAAGACGCCCGGCAGCGGCTCTTACCTCCGGAGAGCATCCCACCTTCGTCTTTCGCGTCTTTTGTAGTCTACATCTTAGCAAAACGCTTTTCCACTATGTCTGGCTAGGAAAAACTGTGCCAGCACAGAAAACATCTCCCATCGTGTTCTAGAAGTTGCAGAGATGTCTGCCAAGTGTTTGGCAGGAAGAAAAGAAAAGTTGTCCAAAACAGCTTCCAATCGAATGTTCCTGTGATTGGAAAAGTCAGGAGAGTGCAAAGGTACTGTTTTCTATCAGTTGGCAAGGTGCGCACACAATCCCAGTGTTGTACAGCTTGCTTCTTCACCTTCCCGAAGCTGCCGCTCTCGCCGGCTGCCGGAGCCCAAGAAGCGGCTTCTTCGCGCAAAGACGATTGTGCCGCTCACAGTGCTCTCCTTAGCGCGGCTTCTGCCGAAAGACGCCCGGCAGCGGTTCTTACCTCCGGAGAGCAACCTACCTTCCTCTTTAGCTCCTCTTCTCATCTACACCTCGGCAAAAAGCTTTTCCACTATGTCTGGCTAGGAAAAACTGTGCCAGCACAGAAAACATCTCCCATCGTGTTCTAGAATTTGCACGGATGTCTGCCAAGTGTTTGGCAGGAAGAAAAAAAAAGTTGTCCAAAACAGCTTCCAATCGAATGTTCCTGTGATTGGAAAAGTCAGGAGAGTGCAAAGGTACTGTTTTCTATCAGTTGGCAAGGTGCGCACACAATCCCAGTGTTGTACAGCTTGCTTCTTCACCTTCCCGAAGCTGCCGCTCTCGCCGGCTGCCGGAGCCCAAGAAGCGGCTTCTTCGCGCAAAGACGATTGCGCCGCTCACAGTGCTCTCCTTAGCGCGGCTTCTGCCGAAAGATGCTCGGCAGCGGCTCTTACCTCCGGAGAGCATCCTACCTTCGTCTTTAGCTCCTCTTCTCATCTACACCTCGGCAAAAAGCTTTTCCACTATGTCTGGCTAGGAAAAACTGTGCCAGCACAGAAAACATCTCCCATCGTGTTCTAGAAGTTGCACGGATGTCTGCCAAGTGTTTGGCAGGAAGAAAAGAAAAGTTGTCCAAAACAGCTTCCAATCGAATGTTCCTGTGATTGGAAAAGTCAGGAGAGTGCAAAGGTACTGTTTTCTATCAGTTGGCAAGGTGCGCACACAATCCCAGTGTTGTACAGCTTGCTTCTTCACCTTCCCGAAGCTGCCGCTCTCGCCGGCTGCCGGAGCCGAAAAAGCGGCTTCTTCGCGCAAAGACGATTGTGCCGCTCACAGTGCTCTCCTTAGCGCGGCTTCTGCCGAAAGACGCCCGGCAGCGGCTCTTACCTCCGGAGAGCATCCTACCTTCGTCTTTAGCTCCTCTTCTCATCTACACCTCGGCAAAAAGCTTTTCCACTATGTCTGGCTAGGAAAAACTGTGCCAGCACAGAAAACATCTCCCATCGTGTTCTAAAAGTTGCACGGATGTCTGCCAAGTGTTTGGCAGGAAGAAAAGAAAAGTTGTCCAAAACAGCTTCCAATCGAATGTTCCTGTGATTGGAAAAGTCAGGAGAGTGCAAAGGTACTGTTTTCTATCAGTTGGCAAGGTGCGCACACAATCCCAGTGTTGTACAGCTTGCTTCTTCACCTTCCCGAAGCTGCCGCTCTCGCCGGCTGCCGGAGCCCAAGAAGCGGCTTCTTCGCGCAAAGACGATTGTGCCGCTCACAGTGCTCTCCTTAGCGCGGCTTCTGCCGAAAGATGCTCGGCAGCGGCTCTTTCCTCCGGAGAGCATCCTATCTTCGTCTTTCGCGTCTTTTGTAGTCTACATCTTAGCAAAACGCTTTCCCACTATGTCTGGCTAGGAAAAACTGTGCCAGCACAGAAAACATCTCCCATCGTGTTCTAGAAGTTGCAGAGATGTCTGCCAAGTGTTTGGCAGGAAGAAAAGTTGTCCAAAACAGCTTCCAATCGAATGTTCCTGTGATTGGAAAAGTCAGGAGAGTGCAAAGGTACTGTTTTCTATCAGTTGGCAAGGTGCGCACACAATCCCAGTGTTGTACAGCTTGCTTCTTCACCTTCCCGAAGCTGCCGCTCTCGCCGGCTGCCGGAGCCCAAGAAGCGGCTTCTTCGCGCAAAGACGATTGTGCCGCTCACAGTGCTCTCCTTAGCGCGGCTTCTGCCGAAAGACGCCCGGCAGCGGTTCTTACCTCCGGAGAGCAACCTACCTTCCTCTTTAGCTCCTCTTCTCATCTACACCTCGGCAAAAAGCTTTTCCACTATGTCTGGCTAGGAAAAACTGTGCCAGCACAGAAAACATCTCCCATCGTGTTCTAGAAGTTGCACGGATGTCTGCCAAGTGTTTGGCAGGAAGAAAAGAAAAGTTGTCCAAAACAGCTTCCAATCGAATGTTCATGTGATTGGAAAAGTCAGGAGAGTGCAAAGGTACTGTTTTCTATCAGTTGGCAAGGTGCGCACACAATCCCAGTGTTGTACAGCTTGCTTCTTCACCTTCCCGAAGCTGCCGCTCTCGCCGGCTGCCGGAGCCCAAGAAGCGGCTTCTTCGCGCAAAGACGATTGTGCCGCTCACAGTGCTCTCCTTAGCGCGGCTTCTGCCGAAAGATGCTCGGCAGCGGCTCTTTCCTCCGGAGAGCATCCTATCTTCGTCTTTCGCGTCTTTTGTAGTCTACATCTTAGCAAAACGCTTTCCCACTATGTCTGGCTAGGAAAAACTGTGCCAGCACAGAAAACATCTCCCATCGTGTTCTAGAAGTTGCAGAGATGTCTGCCAAGTGTTTGGCAGGAAGAAAAGAAAAGTTGTCCAAAACAGCTTCCAATCGAATGTTCCTGTGATTGGAAAAGTCAGGAGAGTGCAAAGGTACTGTTTTCTATCAGTTGGCAAGGTGCGCACACAATCCCAGTGTTGTACAGCTTGCTTCTTCACCTTCCCGAAGCTGCCGCTCTCGCCGGCTGCCGGAGCCCAAGAAGCGGCTTCTTCGCGCAAAGACGATTGTGCCGCTCACAGTGCTCTCCTTAGCGCGGCTTCTGCCGAAAGACGCCCGGCAGCGGCTCTTACCTCCGGAGAGCATCCTACCTTCCTCTTTAGTTCCTCTTCTCATCTACCTCACGGCAAAAAGCTTTCCCACTATGTCTGGCTAGGAAAAACTGTGCCAGCACAGAAAACATCTCCCATCGTGTTCTAGAAGTTGCACGGATGTCTGCCAAGTGTTTGGCAGGAAGAAAAGAAAAGTTGTCCAAAACAGCTTCCAATCGAATGTTCCTGTGATTGGAAAAGTCAGGAGAGTGCAAAGGTACTGTTTTCTATCAGTTGGCAAGGTGCGCACACAATCCCAGTGTTGTACAGCTTGCTTCTTCACCTTCCCGAAGCTGCCGCTCTCGCCGGCTGCCGGAGCCCAAGAAGCGGCTTCTTCGCGCAAAGACGATTGTGCCGCTCACAGTGCTCTCCTTAGCGCGGCTTCTGCCGAAAGACGCCCGGCAGCGGTTCTTACCTCCGGAGAGCAACCTACCTTCCTCTTTAGCTCCTCTTCTCATCTACACCTCGGCAAAAAGCTTTTCCACTATGTCTGGCTAGGAAAAACTGTGCCAGCACAGAAAACATCTCCCATCGTGTTCTAGAAGTTGCACGGATGTCTGCCAAGTGTTTGGCAGGAAGAAAAGAAAAGTTGTCCAAAACAGCTTCCAATCGAATGTTCCTGTGATTGGAAAAGTCAGGAGAGTGCAAAGGTACTGTTTTCTATCAGTTGGCAAGGTGCGCACACAATCCCAGTGTTGTACAGCTTGCTTCTTCACCTTCCCGAAGCTGCCGCTCTCGCCGGCTGCCGGAGCCCAAGAAGCGGCTTCTTCGCGCAAAGACGATTGCGCCGCTCACAGTGCTCTCCTTAGCGCGGCTTCTGCCGAAAGATGCTCGGCAGCGGCTCTTACCTCCGGAGAGCATCCTACCTTCGTCTTTAGCTCCTCTTCTCATCTACACCTCGGCAAAAAGCTTTTCCACTATGTCTGGCTAGGAAAAACTGTGCCAGCACAGAAAACATCTCCCATCGTGTTCTAGAAGTTGCACGGATGTCTGCCAAGTGTTTGGCAGGAAGAAAAGAAAAGTTGTCCAAAACAGCTTCCAATCGAATGTTCCTGTGATTGGAAAAGTCAGGAGAGTGCAAAGGTACTGTTTTCTATCAGTTGGCAAGGTGCGCACACAATCCCAGTGTTGTACAGCTTGCTTCTTCACCTTCCCGAAGCTGCCGCTCTCGCCGGCTGCCGGAGCCCAAGAAGCGGCTTCTTCGCGCAAAGACGATTGTGCCGCTCACAGTGCTCTCCTTAGCGCGGCTTCTGCCGAAAGACGCTCGGCAGCGGCTCTTTCCTCCGGAGAGCATCCTATCTTCGTCTTTCGCGTCTTTTGTAGTCTACATCTTAGCAAAACGCTTTTCCACTATGTCTGGCTAGGAAAAACTGTGCC
Source organism: Melospiza georgiana (assembly GCF_028018845.1). Lineage (NCBI taxonomy): Eukaryota > Metazoa > Chordata > Aves > Passeriformes > Passerellidae > Melospiza > Melospiza georgiana. The sequence goes on from NC_080451.1 coordinate 709,225, forward strand.
AGCACAGAAAACATCTCCCATCGTGTTCTAGAAGTTGCACGGATGTCTGCCAAGTGTTTGGCAGGAAGAAAAGAAAAGTTGTCCAAAACAGCTTCCAATCGAATGTTCCTGTGATTGGAAAAGTCAGGAGAGTGCAAAGGTACTGTTTTCTATCAGTTGGCAAGGTGCGCACACAATCCCAGTGTTGTACAGCTTGCTTCTTCACCTTCCCGAAGCTGCCGCTCTCGCCGGCTGCCGGAGCCCAAGAAGCGGCTTCTTCGCGCAAAGACGATTGTGCCGCTCACAGTGCTCTCCTTAGCGCGGCTTCTGCCGAAAGACGCCCGGCAGCGGCTCTTACCTCCGGAGAGCATCCTACCTTCCTCTTTAGTTCCTCTTCTCATCTACCTCACGGCAAAAAGCTTTCCCACTATGTCTGGCTAGGAAAAACTGTGCCAGCACAGAAAACATCTCCCATCGTGTTCTAGAAGTTGCACGGATGTCTGCCAAGTGTTTGGCAGGAAGAAAAGAAAAGTTGTCCAAAACAGCTTCCAATCGAATGTTCCTGTGATTGGAAAAGTCAGGAGAGTGCAAAGGTACTGTTTTCTATCAGTTGGCAAGGTGCGCACACAATCCCAGTGTTGTACAGCTTGCTTCTTCACCTTCCCGAAGCTGCCGCTCTCGCCGGCTGCCGGAGCCCAAGAAGCGGCTTCTTCGCGCAAAGACGATTGTGCCGCTCACAGTGCTCTCCTTAGCGCGGCTTCTGCCGAAAGACGCCCGGCAGCGGTTCTTACCTCCGGAGAGCAACCTACCTTCCTCTTTAGCTCCTCTTCTCATCTACACCTCGGCAAAAAGCTTTTCCACTATGTCTGGCTAGGAAAAACTGTGCCAGCACAGAAAACATCTCCCATCGTGTTCTAGAAGTTGCACGGATGTCTGCCAAGTGTTTGGCAGGAAGAAAAGAAAAGTTGTCCAAAACAGCTTCCAATCGAATGTTCCTGTGATTGGAAAAGTCAGGAGAGTGCAAAGGTACTGTTTTCTATCAGTTGGCAAGGTGCGCACACAATCCCAGTGTTGTACAGCTTGCTTCTTCACCTTCCCGAAGCTGCCGCTCTCGCCGGCTGCCGGAGCCCAAGAAGCGGCTTCTTCGCGCAAAGACGATTGCGCCGCTCACAGTGCTCTCCTTAGCGCGGCTTCTGCCGAAAGATGCTCGGCAGCGGCTCTTACCTCCGGAGAGCATCCTACCTTCGTCTTTAGCTCCTCTTCTCATCTACACCTCGGCAAAAAGCTTTTCCACTATGTCTGGCTAGGAAAAACTGTGCCAGCACAGAAAACATCTCCCATCGTGTTCTAGAAGTTGCACGGATGTCTGCCAAGTGTTTGGCAGGAAGAAAAGAAAAGTTGTCCAAAACAGCTTCCAATCGAATGTTCCTGTGATTGGAAAAGTCAGGAGAGTGCAAAGGTACTGTTTTCTATCAGTTGGCAAGGTGCGCACACAATCCCAGTGTTGTACAGCTTGCTTCTTCACCTTCCCGAAGCTGCCGCTCTCGCCGGCTGCCGGAGCCCAAGAAGCGGCTTCTTCGCGCAAAGACGATTGTGCCGCTCACAGTGCTCTCCTTAGCGCGGCTTCTGCCGAAAGACGCTCGGCAGCGGCTCTTTCCTCCGGAGAGCATCCTATCTTCGTCTTTCGCGTCTTTTGTAGTCTACATCTTAGCAAAACGCTTTTCCACTATGTCTGGCTAGGAAAAACTGTGCCAGCACAGAAAACATCTCCCATCGTGTTCTAGAAGTTGCACGGATGTCTGCCAAGTGTTTGGCAGGAAGAAAAGAAAAGTTGTCCAAAACAGCTTCCAATCGAATGTTCCTGTGATTGGAAAAGTCAGGAGAGTGCAAAGGTACTGTTTTCTATCAGTTGGCAAGGTGCGCACACAATCCCAGTGTTGTACAGCTTGCTTCTTCACCTTCCCGAAGCTGCCGCTCTCGCCGGCTGCCGGAGCCCAAGAAGCGGCTTCTTCGCGCAAAGACGATTGTGCCGCTCACAGTGCTCTCCTTAGCGCGGCTTCTGCCGAAAGATGCTCGGCAGCGGCTCTTTCCTCCGGAGAGCATCCTATCTTCGTCTTTCGCGTCTTTTGTAGTCTACATCTTAGCAAAACGCTTTCCCACTATGTCTGGCTAGGAAAAACTGTGCCAGCACAGAAAACATCTCCCATCGTGTTCTAGAAGTTGCAGAGATGTCTGCCAAGTGTTTGGCAGGAAGAAAAGAAAAGTTGTCCAAAACAGCTTCCAATCGAATGTTCCTGTGATTGGAAAAGTCAGGAGAGTGCAAAGGTACTGTTTTCTATCAGTTGGCAAGGTGCGCACACAATCCCAGTGTTGTACAGCTTGCTTCTTCACCTTCCCGAAGCTGCCGCTCTCGCCGGCTGCCGGAGCCCAAGAAGCGGCTTCTTCGCGCAAAGACGATTGTGCCGCTCACAGTGCTCTCCTTAGCGCGGCTTCTGCCGAAAGACGCCCGGCAGCGGCTCTTACCTCCGGAGAGCATCCCACCTTCGTCTTTCGCGTCTTTTGTAGTCTACATCTTAGCAAAACGCTTTTCCACTATGTCTGGCTAGGAAAAACTGTGCCAGCACAGAAAACATCTCCCATCGTGTTCTAGAAGTTGCAGAGATGTCTGCCAAGTGTTTGGCAGGAAGAAAAGAAAAGTTGTCCAAAACAGCTTCCAATCGAATGTTCCTGTGATTGGAAAAGTCAGGAGAGTGCAAAGGTACTGTTTTCTATCAGTTGGCAAGGTGCGCACACAATCCCAGTGTTGTACAGCTTGCTTCTTCACCTTCCCGAAGCTGCCGCTCTCGCCGGCTGCCGGAGCCCAAGAAGCGGCTTCTTCGCGCAAAGACGATTGTGCCGCTCACAGTGCTCTCCTTAGCGCGGCTTCTGCCGAAAGACGCCCGGCAGCGGTTCTTACCTCCGGAGAGCAACCTACCTTCCTCTTTAGCTCCTCTTCTCATCTACACCTCGGCAAAAAGCTTTTCCACTATGTCTGGCTAGGAAAAACTGTGCCAGCACAGAAAACATCTCCCATCGTGTTCTAGAAGTTGCACGGATGTCTGCCAAGTGTTTGGCAGGAAGAAAAAAAAAGTTGTCCAAAACAGCTTCCAATCGAATGTTCCTGTGATTGGAAAAGTCAGGAGAGTGCAAAGGTACTGTTTTCTATCAGTTGGCAAGGTGCGCACACAATCCCAGTGTTGTACAGCTTGCTTCTTCACCTTCCCGAAGCTGCCGCTCTCGCCGGCTGCCGGAGCCCAAGAAGCGGCTTCTTCGCGCAAAGACGATTGCGCCGCTCACAGTGCTCTCCTTAGCGCGGCTTCTGCCGAAAGATGCTCGGCAGCGGTTCTTACCTCCGGAGAGCATCCTACCTTCGTCTTTAGCTCCTCTTCTCATCTACACCTCGGCAAAAAGCTTTTCCACTATGTCTGGCTAGGAAAAACTGTGCCAGCACAGAAAACATCTCCCATCGTGTTCTAGAAGTTGCACGGATGTCTGCCAAGTGTTTGGCAGGAAGAAAAGAAAAGTTGTCCAAAACAGCTTCCAATCGAATGTTCCTGTGATTGGAAAAGTCAGGAGAGTGCAAAGGTACTGTTTTCTATCAGTTGGCAAGGTGCGCACACAATCCCAGTGTTGTACAGCTTGCTTCTTCACCTTCCCGAAGCTGCCGCTCTCGCCGGCTGCCGGAGCCGAAAAAGCGGCTTCTTCGCGCAAAGACGATTGTGCCGCTCACAGTGCTCTCCTTAGCGCGGCTTCTGCCGAAAGACGCCCGGCAGCGGCTCTTACCTCCGGAGAGCATCCTACCTTCGTCTTTAGCTCCTCTTCTCATCTACACCTCGGCAAAAAGCTTTTCCACTATGTCTGGCTAGGAAAAACTGTGCCAGCACAGAAAACATCTCCCATCGTGTTCTAGAAGTTGCACGGATGTCTGCCAAGTGTTTGGCAGGAAGAAAAGAAAAGTTGTCCAAAACAGCTTCCAATCGAATGTTCCTGTGATTGGAAAAGTCAGGAGAGTGCAAAGGTACTGTTTTCTATCAGTTGGCAAGGTGCGCACACAATCCCAGTGTTGTACAGCTTGCTTCTTCACCTTCCCGAAGCTGCCGCTCTCGCCGGCTGCCGGAGCCCAAGAAGCGGCTTCTTCGCGCAAAGACGATTGTGCCGCTCACAGTGCTCTCCTTAGCGCGGCTTCTGCCGAAAGATGCTCGGCAGCGGCTCTTTCCTCCGGAGAGCATCCTATCTTCGTCTTTCGCGTCTTTTGTAGTCTACATCTTAGCAAAACGCTTTCCCACTATGTCTGGCTAGGAAAAACTGTGCCAGCACAGAAAACATCTCCCATCGTGTTCTAGAAGTTGCAGAGATGTCTGCCAAGTGTTTGGCAGGAAGAAAAGAAAAGTTGTCCAAAACAGCTTCCAATCGAATGTTCCTGTGATTGGAAAAGTCAGGAGAGTGCAAAGGTACTGTTTTCTATCAGTTGGCAAGGTGCGCACACAATCCCAGTGTTATACAGCTTGCTTCTTCACCTTCCCGAAGCTGCCGCTCTCGCCGGCTGCCGGAGCCCAAGAAGCGGCTTCTTCGCGCAAAGACGATTGCGCCGCTCACAGTGCTCTCCTTAGCGCGGCTTCTGCCGAAAGACGCCCGGCAGCGGCTCTTACCTCCGGAGAGCATCCCACCTTCGTCTTTCGCGTCTTTTGTAGTCTACATCTTAGCAAAACGCTTTTCCACTATGTCTGGCTAGGAAAAACTGTGCCAGCACAGAAAACATCTCCCATCGTGTTCTAGAAGTTGCAGAGATGTCTGCCAAGTGTTTGGCAGGAAGAATAGTTGTCCAAAACAGCTTCCAATCGAATGTTCCTGTGATTGGAAAAGTCAGGAGAGTGCAAAGGTACTGTTTTCTATCAGTTGGCAAGGTGCGCACACAATCCCAGTGTTGTACAGCTTGCTTCTTCACCTTCCCGAAGCTGCCGCTCTCGCCGGCTGCCGGAGCCCAAGAAGCGGCTTCTTCGCGCAAAGACGATTGTGCCGCTCACAGTGCTCTCCTTAGCGCGGCTTCTGCCGAAAGACGCCCGGCAGCGGTTCTTACCTCCGGAGAGCAACCTACCTTCCTCTTTAGCTCCTCTTCTCATCTACACCTCGGCAAAAAGCTTTTCCACTATGTCTGGCTAGGAAAAACTGTGCCAGCACAGAAAACATCTCCCATCGTGTTCTAGAAGTTGCACGGATGTCTGCCAAGTGTTTGGCAGGAAGAAAAGAAAAGTTGTCCAAAACAGCTTCCAATCGAATGTTCATGTGATTGGAAAAGTCAGGAGAGTGCAAAGGTACTGTTTTCTATCAGTTGGCAAGGTGCGCACACAATCCCAGTGTTGTACAGCTTGCTTCTTCACCTTCCCGAAGCTGCCGCTCTCGCCGGCTGCCGGAGCCCAAGAAGCGGCTTCTTCGCGCAAAGACGATTGTGCCGCTCACAGTGCTCTCCTTAGCGCGGCTTCTGCCGAAAGATGCTCGGCAGCGGCTCTTTCCTCCGGAGAGCATCCTATCTTCGTCTTTCGCGTCTTTTGTAGTCTACATCTTAGCAAAACGCTTTCCCACTATGTCTGGCTAGGAAAAACTGTGCCAGCACAGAAAACATCTCCCATCGTGTTCTAGAAGTTGCAGAGATGTCTGCCAAGTGTTTGGCAGGAAGAAAAGAAAAGTTGTCCAAAACAGCTTCCAATCGAATGTTCCTGTGATTGGAAAAGTCAGGAGAGTGCAAAGGTACTGTTTTCTATCAGTTGGCAAGGTGCGCACACAATCCCAGTGTTGTACAGCTTGCTTCTTCACCTTCCCGAAGCTGCCGCTCTCGCCGGCTGCCGGAGCCCAAGAAGCGGCTTCTTCGCGCAAAGACGATTGTGCCGCTCACAGTGCTCTCCTTAGCGCGGCTTCTGCCGAAAGACGCCCGGCAGCGGTTCTTACCTCCGGAGAGCATCCTACCTTCGTCTTTAGCTCCTCTTCTCATCTACACCTCGGCAAAAAGCTTTTCCACTATGTCTGGCTAGGAAAAACTGTGCCAGCACAGAAAACATCTCCCATCGTGTTCTAGAAGTTGCACGGATGTCTGCCAAGTGTTTGGCAGGAAGAAAAGAAAAGTTGTCCAAAACAGCTTCCAATCGAATGTTCCTGTGATTGGAAAAGTCAGGAGAGTGCAAAGGTACTGTTTTCTATCAGTTGGCAAGGTGCGCACACAATCCCAGTGTTGTACAGCTTGCTTCTTCACCTTCCCGAAGCTGCCGCTCTCGCCGGCTGCCGGAGCCCAAGAAGCGGCTTCTTCGCGCAAAGACGATTGTGCCGCTCACAGTGCTCTCCTTAGCGCGGCTTCTGCCGAAAGACGCCCGGCAGCGGCTCTTACCTCCGGAGAGCATCCCACCTTCGTCTTTCGCGTCTTTTGTAGTCTACATCTTAGCAAAACGCTTTTCCACTATGTCTGGCTAGGAAAAACTGTGCCAGCACAGAAAACATCTCCCATCGTGTTCTAGAAGTTGCAGAGATGTCTGCCAAGTGTTTGGCAGGAAGAAAAGTTGTCCAAAACAGCTTCCAATCGAATGTTCCTGTGATTGGAAAAGTCAGGAGAGTGCAAAGGTACTGTTTTCTATCAGTTGGCAAGGTGCGCACACAATCCCAGTGTTGTACAGCTTGCTTCTTCACCTTCCCGAAGCTGCCGCTCTCGCCGGCTGCCGGAGCCCAAGAAGCGGCTTCTTCGCGCAAAGACGATTGTGCCGCTCACAGTGCTCTCCTTAGCGCGGCTTCTGCCGAAAGACGCCCGGCAGCGGTTCTTACCTCCGGAGAGCAACCTACCTTCCTCTTTAGCTCCTCTTCTCATCTACACCTCGGCAAAAAGCTTTTCCACTATGTCTGGCTAGGAAAAACTGTGCCAGCACAGAAAACATCTCCCATCGTGTTCTAGAAGTTGCACGGATGTCTGCCAAGTGTTTGGCAGGAAGAAAAGAAAAGTTGTCCAAAACAGCTTCCAATCGAATGTTCCTGTGATTGGAAAAGTCAGGAGAGTGCAAAGGTACTGTTTTCTATCAGTTGGCAAGGTGCGCACACAATCCCAGTGTTGTACAGCTTGCTTCTTCACCTTCCCGAAGCTGCCGCTCTCGCCGGCTGCCGGAGCCCAAGAAGCGGCTTCTTCGCGCAAAGACGATTGCGCCGCTCACAGTGCTCTCCTTAGCGCGGCTTCTGCCGAAAGATGCTCGACAGCGGCTCTTACCTCCGGAGAGCATCCTACCTTCGTCTTTAGCTCCTCTTCTCATCTACACCTCGGCAAAAAGCTTTTCCACTATGTCTGGCTAGGAAAAACTGTGCCAGCACAGAAAACATCTCCCATCGTGTTCTAGAAGTTGCACGGATGTCTGCCAAGTGTTTGGCAGGAAGAAAAGAAAAGTTGTCCAAAACAGCTTCCAATCGAATGTTCCTGTGATTGGAAAAGTCAGGAGAGTGCAAAGGTACTGTTTTCTATCAGTTGGCAAGGTGCGCACACAATCCCAGTGTTGTACAGCTTGCTTCTTCACCTTCCCGAAGCTGCCGCTCTCGCCGGCTGCCGGAGCCCAAGAAGCGGCTTCTTCGCGCAAAGACGATTGTGCCGCTCACAGTGCTCTCCTTAGCGCGGCTTCTGCCGAAAGACGCCCGGCAGCGGCTCTTACCTCCGGAGAGCATCCTACCTTCGTCTTTAGCTCCTCTTCTCATCTACACCTCGGCAAAAAGCTTTCCCACTATGTCTGGCTAGGAAAAACTGTGCCAGCACAGAAAACATCTCCCATCATGTTCTAGAAGTTGCAGAGATGTCTGCCAAGTGTTTGGCAGGAAGAAAAGAAAAGTTGTCCAAAACAGCTTCCAATCGAATGTTCCTGTGATTGGAAAAGTCAGGAGAGTGCAAAGGTACTGTTTTCTATCAGTTGGCAAGGTGCGCACACAATCCCAGTGTTGTACAGCTTGCTTCTTCACCTTCCCGAAGCTGCCGCTCTCGCCGGCTGCCGGAGCCCAAGAAGCGGCTTCTTCGCGCAAAGACGATTGTGCCGCTCACAGTGCTCTCCTTAGCGCGGCTTCTGCCGAAAGACGCCCGGCAGCGGCTCTTACCTCCGGAGAGCATCCCACCTTCGTCTTTCGCGTCTTTTGTAGTCTACATCTTAGCAAAACGCTTTTCCACTATGTCTGGCTAGGAAAAACTGTGCCAGCACAGAAAACATCTCCCATCGTGTTCTAGAAGTTGCAGAGATGTCTGCCAAGTGTTTGGCAGGAAGAAAAGAAAAGTTGTCCAAAACAGCTTCCAATCGAATGTTCCTGTGATTGGAAAAGTCAGGAGAGTGCAAAGGTACTGTTTTCTATCAGTTGGCAAGGTGCGCACACAATCCCAGTGTTGTACAGCTTGCTTCTTCACCTTCCCGAAGCTGCCGCTCTCGCCGGCTGCCGGAGCCCAAGAAGCGGCTTCTTCGCGCAAAGACGATTGTGCCGCTCACAGTGCTCTCCTTAGCGCGGCTTCTGCCGAAAGACGCCCGGCAGCGGTTCTTACCTCCGGAGAGCAACCTACCTTCCTCTTTAGCTCCTCTTCTCATCTACACCTCGGCAAAAAGCTTTTCCACTATGTCTGGCTAGGAAAAACTGTGCCAGCACAGAAAACATCTCCCATCGTGTTCTAGAAGTTGCACGGATGTCTGCCAAGTGTTTGGCAGGAAGAAAAGAAAAGTTGTCCAAAACAGCTTCCAATCGAATGTTCCTGTGATTGGAAAAGTCAGGAGAGTGCAAAGGTACTGTTTTCTATCAGTTGGCAAGGTGCGCACACAATCCCAGTGTTGTACAGCTTGCTTCTTCACCTTCCCGAAGCTGCCGCTCTCGCCGGCTGCCGGAGCCGAAAAAGCGGCTTCTTCGCGCAAAGACGATTGTGCCGCTCACAGTGCTCTCCTTAGCGCGGCTTCTGCCGAAAGACGCCCGGCAGCGGCTCTTACCTCCGGAGAGCATCCTACCTTCGTCTTTAGCTCCTCTTCTCATCTACACCTCGGCAAAAAGCTTTTCCACTATGTCTGGCTAGGAAAAACTGTGCCAGCACAGAAAACATCTCCCATCGTGTTCTAGAAGTTGCACGGATGTCTGCCAAGTGTTTGGCAGGAAGAAAAGAAAAGTTGTCCAAAACAGCTTCCAATCGAATGTTCCTGTGATTGGAAAAGTCAGGAGAGTGCAAAGGTACTGTTTTCTATCAGTTGGCAAGGTGCGCACACAATCCCAGTGTTGTACAGCTTGCTTCTTCACCTTCCCGAAGCTGCCGCTCTCGCCGGCTGCCGGAGCCCAAGAAGCGGCTTCTTCGCGCAAAGACGATTGTGCCGCTCACAGGGCTCTCCTTAGCGCGGCTTCTGCTGAAAGATGCTCGGCAGCGGCTCTTTCCTCCGGAGAGCATCCTATCTTCGTCTTTTGCGTCTTTTGTAGTCTACATCTTAGCAAAACGCTTTCCCACTATGTCTGGCTAGGAAAAACTGTGCCAGCACAGAAAACATCTCCCATCGTGTTCTAGAAGTTGCAGAGATGTCTGCCAAGTGTTTGGCAGGAAGAAAAGAAAAGTTGTCCAAAACAGCTTCCAATCGAATGTTCCTGTGATTGGAAAAGTCAGGAGAGTGCAAAGGTACTGTTTTCTATCAGTTGGCAAGGTGCGCACACAATCCCAGTGTTATACAGCTTGCTTCTTCACCTTCCCGAAGCTGCCGCTCTCGCCGGCTGCCGGAGCCCAAGAAGCGGCTTCTTCGCGCAAAGACGATTGCGCCGCTCACAGTGCTCTCCTTAGCGCGGCTTCTGCCGAAAGACGCCCGGCAGCGGCTCTTACCTCCGGAGAGCATCCCACCTTCGTCTTTCGCGTCTTTTGTAGTCTACATCTTAGCAAAACGCTTTCCCACTATGTCTGGCTAGGAAAAACTGTGCCAGCACAGAAAACATCTCCCATCGTGTTCTAGAAGTTGCAGAGATGTCTGCCAAGTGTTTGGCAGGAAGAAAAGTTGTCCAAAACAGCTTCCAATCGAATGTTCCTGTGATTGGAAAAGTCAGGAGAGTGCAAAGGTACTGTTTTCTATCAGTTGGCAAGGTGCGCACACAATCCCAGTGTTGTACAGCTTGCTTCTTCACCTTCCCGAAGCTGCCGCTCTCGCCGGCTGCCGGAGCCCAAGAAGCGGCTTCTTCGCGCAAAGACGATTGTGCCGCTCACAGTGCTCTCCTTAGCGCGGCTTCTGCCGAAAGACGCCCGGCAGCGGTTCTTACCTCCAGAGAGCAACCTACCTTCCTCTTTAGCTCCTCTTCTCATCTACACCTCGGCAAAAAGCTTTTCCACTATGTCTGGCTAGGAAAAACTGTGCCAGCACAGAAAACATCTCCCATCGTGTTCTAGAAGTTGCACGGATGTCTGCCAAGTGTTTGGCAGGAAGAAAAGAAAAGTTGTCCAAAACAGCTTCCAATCGAATGTTCATGTGATTGGAAAAGTCAGGAGAGTGCAAAGGTACTGTTTTCTATCAGTTGGCAAGGTGCGCACACAATCCCAGTGTTGTACAGCTTGCTTCTTCACCTTCCCGAAGCTGCCGCTCTCGCCGGCTGCCGGAGCCCAAGAAGCGGCTTCTTCGCGCAAAGACGATTGTGCCGCTCACAGTGCTCTCCTTAGCGCGGCTTCTGCCGAAAGACGCCCGGCAGCGGCTCTTACCTCCGGAGAGCATCCCACCTTCGTCTTTCGCGTCTTTTGTAGTCTACATCTTAGCAAAACGCTTTTCCACTATGTCTGGCTAGGAAAAACTGTGCCAGCACAGAAAACATCTCCCATCGTGTTCTAGAAGTTGCAGAGATGTCTGCCAAGTGTTTGGCAGGAAGAAAAGTTGTCCAAAACAGCTTCCAATCGAATGTTCCTGTGATTGGAAAAGTCAGGAGAGTGCAAAGGTACTGTTTTCTATCAGTTGGCAAGGTGCGCACACAATCCCAGTGTTGTACAGCTTGCTTCTTCACCTTCCCGAAGCTGCCGCTCTCGCCGGCTGCCGGAGCCCAAGAAGCGGCTTCTTCGCGCAAAGACGATTGTGCCGCTCACAGTGCTCTCCTTAGCGCGGCTTCTGCCGAAAGACGCCCGGCAGCGGTTCTTACCTCCGGAGAGCAACCTACCTTCCTCTTTAGCTCCTCTTCTCATCTACACCTCGGCAAAAAGCTTTTCCACTATGTCTGGCTAGGAAAAACTGTGCCAGCACAGAAAACATCTCCCATCGTGTTCTAGAAGTTGCACGGATGTCTGCCAAGTGTTTGGCAGGAAGAAAAGAAAAGTTGTCCAAAACAGCTTCCAATCGAATGTTCATGTGATTGGAAAAGTCAGGAGAGTGCAAAGGTACTGTTTTCTATCAGTTGGCAAGGTGCGCACACAATCCCAGTGTTGTACAGCTTGCTTCTTCACCTTCCCGAAGCTGCCGCTCTCGCCGGCTGCCGGAGCCCAAGAAGCGGCTTCTTCGCGCAAAGACGATTGTGCCGCTCACAGTGCTCTCCTTAGCGCGGCTTCTGCCGAAAGACGCCCGGCAGCGGCTCTTACCTCCGGAGAGCATCCCACCTTCGTCTTTCGCGTCTTTTGTAGTCTACATCTTAGCAAAACGCTTTTCCACTATGTCTGGCTAGGAAAAACTGTGCCAGCACAGAAAACATCTCCCATCGTGTTCTAGAAGTTGCAGAGATGTCTGCCAAGTGTTTGGCAGGAAGAAAAGAAAAGTTGTCCAAAACAGCTTCCAATCGAATGTTCCTGTGATTGGAAAAGTCAGGAGAGTGCAAAGGTACTGTTTTCTATCAGTTGGCAAGGTGCGCACACAATCCCAGTGTTGTACAGCTTGCTTCTTCACCTTCCCGAAGCTGCCGCTCTCGCCGGCTGCCGGAGCCCAAGAAGCGGCTTCTTCGCGCAAAGACGATTGTGCCGCTCACAGTGCTCTCCTTAGCGCGGCTTCTGCCGAAAGACGCCCGGCAGCGGTTCTTACCTCCGGAGAGCAACCTACCTTCCTCTTTAGCTCCTCTTCTCATCTACACCTCGGCAAAAAGCTTTTCCACTATGTCTGGCTAGGAAAAACTGTGCCAGCACAGAAAACATCTCCCATCGTGTTCTAGAAGTTGCACGGATGTCTGCCAAGTTTTTGGCAGGAAGAAAAGAAAAGTTGTCCAAAACAGCTTCCAATCGAATGTTCCTGTGATTGGAAAAGTCAGGAGAGTGCAAAGGTACTGTTTTCTATCAGTTGGCAAGGTGCGCACACAATCCCAGTGTTGTACAGCTTGCTTCTTCACCTTCCCGAAGCTGCCGCTCTCGCCGGCTGCCGGAGCCCAAGAAGCGGCTTCTTCGCGCAAAGACGATTGCGCCGCTCACAGTGCTCTCCTTAGCGCGGCTTCTGCCGAAAGACGCTCGGCAGCGGCTCTTACCTCCGGAGAGCATCCTACCTTCCTCTTTAGCTCCTCTTCTCATCTACACCTCGGCAAAAAGCTTTTCCACTATGTCTGGCTAGGAAAAACTGTGCCAGCACAGAAAACATCTCCCATCGTGTTCTAGAAGTTGCACGGATGTCTGCCAAGTGTTTGGCAGGAAGAAAAGAAAAGTTGTCCAAAACAGCTTCCAATCGAATGTTCCTGTGATTGGAAAAGTCAGGAGAGTGCAAAGGTACTGTTTTCTATCAGTTGGCAAGGTGCGCACACAATCCCAGTGTTGTACAGCTTGCTTCTTCACCTTCCCGAAGCTGCCGCTCTCGCCGGCTGCCGGAGCCCAAGAAGCGGCTTCTTCGCGCAAAGACGATTGTGCCGCTCACAGTGCTCTCCTTAGCGCGGCTTCTGCCGAAAGATGCTCGGCAGCGGCTCTTTCCTCCGGAGAGCATCCTATCTTCGTCTTTCGCGTCTTTTGTAGTCTACATCTTAGCAAAACGCTTTCCCACTATGTCTGGCTAGGAAAAACTGTGCCAGCACAGAAAACATCTCCCATCGTGTTCTAGAAGTTGCAGAGATGTCTGCCAAGTGTTTGGCAGGAAGAAAAGTTGTCCAAAACAGCTTCCAATCGAATGTTCCTGTGATTGGAAAAGTCAGGAGAGTGCAAAGGTACTGTTTTCTATCAGTTGGCAAGGTGCGCACACAATCCCAGTGTTGTACAGCTTGCTTCTTCACCTTCCCGAAGCTGCCGCTCTCGCCGGCTGCCGGAGCCCAAGAAGCGGCTTCTTCGCGCAAAGACGATTGTGCCGCTCACAGTGCTCTCCTTAGCGCGGCTTCTGCCGAAAGACGCCCGGCAGCGGTTCTTACCTCCAGAGAGCAACCTACCTTCCTCTTTAGCTCCTCTTCTCATCTACACCTCGGCAAAAAGCTTTTCCACTATGTCTGGCTAGGAAAAACTGTGCCAGCACAGAAAACATCTCCCATCGTGTTCTAGAAGTTGCACGGATGTCTGCCAAGTGTTTGGCAGGAAGAAAAGAAAAGTTGTCCAAAACAGCTTCCAATCGAATGTTCATGTGATTGGAAAAGTCAGGAGAGTGCAAAGGTACTGTTTTCTATCAGTTGGCAAGGTGCGCACACAATCCCAGTGTTGTACAGCTTGCTTCTTCACCTTCCCGAAGCTGCCGCTCTCGCCGGCTGCCGGAGCCCAAGAAGCGGCTTCTTCGCGCAAAGACGATTGTGCCGCTCACAGTGCTCTCCTTAGCGCGGCTTCTGCCGAAAGACGCCCGGCAGCGGCTCTTACCTCCGGAGAGCATCCCACCTTCGTCTTTCGCGTCTTTTGTAGTCTACATCTTAGCAAAACGCTTTTCCACTATGTCTGGCTAGGAAAAACTGTGCCAGCACAGAAAACATCTCCCATCGTGTTCTAGAAGTTGCAGAGATGTCTGCCAAGTGTTTGGCAGGAAGAAAAGTTGTCCAAAACAGCTTCCAATCGAATGTTCCTGTGATTGGAAAAGTCAGGAGAGTGCAAAGGTACTGTTTTCTATCAGTTGGCAAGGTGCGCACACAATCCCAGTGTTGTACAGCTTGCTTCTTCACCTTCCCGAAGCTGCCGCTCTCGCCGGCTGCCGGAGCCCAAGAAGCGGCTTCTTCGCGCAAAGACGATTGTGCCGCTCACAGTGCTCTCCTTAGCGCGGCTTCTGCCGAAAGACGCCCGGCAGCGGTTCTTACCTCCGGAGAGCAACCTACCTTCCTCTTTAGCTCCTCTTCTCATCTACACCTCGGCAAAAAGCTTTTCCACTATGTCTGGCTAGGAAAAACTGTGCCAGCACAGAAAACATCTCCCATCGTGTTCTAGAAGTTGCACGGATGTCTGCCAAGTGTTTGGCAGGAAGAAAAGAAAAGTTGTCCAAAACAGCTTCCAATCGAATGTTCATGTGATTGGAAAAGTCAGGAGAGTGCAAAGGTACTGTTTTCTATCAGTTGGCAAGGTGCGCACACAATCCCAGTGTTGTACAGCTTGCTTCTTCACCTTCCCGAAGCTGCCGCTCTCGCCGGCTGCCGGAGCCCAAGAAGCGGCTTCTTCGCGCAAAGACGATTGTGCCGCTCACAGTGCTCTCCTTAGCGCGGCTTCTGCCGAAAGACGCCCGGCAGCGGCTCTTACCTCCGGAGAGCATCCCACCTTCGTCTTTCGCGTCTTTTGTAGTCTACATCTTAGCAAAACGCTTTTCCACTATGTCTGGCTAGGAAAAACTGTGCCAGCACAGAAAACATCTCCCATCGTGTTCTAGAAGTTGCAGAGATGTCTGCCAAGTGTTTGGCAGGAAGAAAAGAAAAGTTGTCCAAAACAGCTTCCAATCGAATGTTCCTGTGATTGGAAAAGTCAGGAGAGTGCAAAGGTACTGTTTTCTATCAGTTGGCAAGGTGCGCACACAATCCCAGTGTTGTACAGCTTGCTTCTTCACCTTCCCGAAGCTGCCGCTCTCGCCGGCTGCCGGAGCCCAAGAAGCGGCTTCTTCGCGCAAAGACGATTGTGCCGCTCACAGTGCTCTCCTTAGCGCGGCTTCTGCCGAAAGACGCCCGGCAGCGGTTCTTACCTCCGGAGAGCAACCTACCTTCCTCTTTAGCTCCTCTTCTCATCTACACCTCGGCAAAAAGCTTTTCCACTATGTCTGGCTAGGAAAAACTGTGCCAGCACAGAAAACATCTCCCATCGTGTTCTAGAAGTTGCACGGATGTCTGCCAAGTTTTTGGCAGGAAGAAAAGAAAAGTTGTCCAAAACAGCTTCCAATCGAATGTTCCTGTGATTGGAAAAGTCAGGAGAGTGCAAAGGTACTGTTTTCTATCAGTTGGCAAGGTGCGCACACAATCCCAGTGTTGTACAGCTTGCTTCTTCACCTTCCCGAAGCTGCCGCTCTCGCCGGCTGCCGGAGCCCAAGAAGCGGCTTCTTCGCGCAAAGACGATTGCGCCGCTCACAGTGCTCTCCTTAGCGCGGCTTCTGCCGAAAGACGCTCGGCAGCGGCTCTTACCTCCGGAGAGCATCCTACCTTCCTCTTTAGCTCCTCTTCTCATCTACACCTCGGCAAAAAGCTTTTCCACTATGTCTGGCTAGGAAAAACTGTGCCAGCACAGAAAACATCTCCCATCGTGTTCTAGAAGTTGCACGGATGTCTGCCAAGTGTTTGGCAGGAAGAAAAGAAAAGTTGTCCAAAACAGCTTCCAATCGAATGTTCCTGTGATTGGAAAAGTCAGGAGAGTGCAAAGGTACTGTTTTCTATCAGTTGGCAAGGTGCGCACACAATCCCAGTGTTGTACAGCTTGCTTCTTCACCTTCCCGAAGCTGCCGCTCTCGCCGGCTGCCGGAGCCCAAGAAGCGGCTTCTTCGCGCAAAGACGATTGTGCCGCTCACAGTGCTCTCCTTAGCGCGGCTTCTGCCGAAAGATGCTCGGCAGCGGCTCTTTCCTCCGGAGAGCATCCTATCTTCGTCTTTCGCGTCTTTTGTAGTCTACATCTTAGCAAAACGCTTTCCCACTATGTCTGGCTAGGAAAAACTGTGCCAGCACAGAAAACATCTCCCATCGTGTTCTAGAAGTTGCACGGATGTCTGCCAAGTGTTTGGCAGGAAGAAAAGAAAAGTTGTCCAAAACAGCTTCCAATCGAATGTTCCTGTGATTGGAAAAGTCAGGAGAGTGCAAAGGTACTGTTTTCTATCAGTTGGCAAGGTGCGCACACAATCCCAGTGTTATACAGCTTGCTTCTTCACCTTCCTGAAGCTGCCGCTCTCGCCGGCTGCCGGAGCCCAAGAAGCGGCTTCTTCGCGCAAAGACGATTGCGCCGCTCACAGTGCTCTCCTTAGCGCGGCTTCTGCCGAAAGACGCCCGGCAGCGGTTCTTACCTCCGGAGAGCATCCCACCTTCGTCTTTCGCGTCTTTTGTAGTCTACATCTTAGCAAAACGCTTTTCCACTATGTCTGGCCAGGAAAAACTGTGCCAGCACAGAAAACATCTCCCATCGTGTTCTAGAAGTTGCAGAGATGTCTGCCAAGTGTTTGGCAGGAAGAAAAGTTGTCCAAAACAGCTTCCAATCGAATGTTCCTGTGATTGGAAAAGTCAGGAGAGTGCAAAGGTACTGTTTTCTATCAGTTGGCAAGGTGCGCACACAATCCCAGTGTTGTACAGCTTGCTTCTTCACCTTCCCGAAGCTGCCGCTCTCGCCGGCTGCCGGAGCCCAAGAAGCGGCTTCTTCGCGCAAAGACGATTGTGCCGCTCACAGTGCTCTCCTTAGCGCGGCTTCTGCCGAAAGACGCCCGGCAGCGGCTCTTACCTCCGGAGAGCATCCTACCTTCCTCTTTAGTTCCTCTTCTCATCTACCTCACGGCAAAATCTTTCCCACTATGTCTGGCTAGGAAAAACTGTGCCAGCACAGAAAACATCTCCCATCGTGTTCTAGAGGTTGCACGGATGTCTGCCAAGTGTTTGGCAGGAAGAAAAGAAAAGTTGTCCAAAACAGCTTCCAATCGAATGTTCCTGTGATTGGAAAAGTCAGGAGAGTGCAAAGGTACTGTTTTCTATCAGTTGGCAAGGTGCGCACACAATCCCAGTGTTGTACAGCTTGCTTCTTCACCTTCCCGAAGCTGCCGCTCTCGCCGGCTGCCGGAGCCCAAGAAGCGGCTTCTTCGCGCAAAGACGATTGTGCCGCTCACAGTGCTCTCCTTAGCGCGGCTTCTGCCGAAAGACGCCCGGCAGCGGCTCTTACCTCCGGAGAGCATCCCACCTTCGTCTTTCGCGTCTTTTGTAGTCTACATCTTAGCAAAATGCTTTCCCACTATGTCTGGCTAGGAAAAACTGTGCCAGCACAGAAAACATCTCCCATCGTGTTCTAGAAGTTGCAGAGATGTCTGCCAAGTGTTTGGCAGGAAGAAAAGAAAAGTTGTCCAAAACAGCTTCCAATCGAATGTTCCTGTGATTGGAAAAGTCAGGAGAGTGCAAAGGTACTGTTTTCTATCAGTTGGCAAGGTGCGCACACAATCCCAGTGTTATACAGCTTGCTTCTTCACCTTCCCGAAGCTGCCGCTCTCGCCGGCTGCCGGAGCCCAAGAAGCGGCTTCTTCGCGCAAAGACGATTGCGCCGCTCACAGTGCTCTCCTTAGCGCGGCTTCTGCCGAAAGACGCCCGGCAGCGGTTCTTACCTCCGGAGAGCATCCCACCTTCGTCTTTCGCGTCTTTTGTAGTCTACATCTTAGCAAAACGCTTTTCCACTATGTCTGGCTAGGAAAAACTGTGCCAGCACAGAAAACATCTCCCATCGTGTTCTAGAAGTTGCAGAGATGTCTGCCAAGTGTTTGGCAGGAAGAAAAGTTGTCCAAAACAGCTTCCAATCGAATGTTCCTGTGATTGGAAAAGTCAGGAGAGTGCAAAGGTACTGTTTTCTATCAGTTGGCAAGGTGCGCACACAATCCCAGTGTTGTACAGCTTGCTTCTTCACCTTCCCGAAGCTGCCGCTCTCGCCGGCTGCCGGAGCCCAAGAAGCGGCTTCTTCGCGCAAAGACGATTGTGCCGCTCACAGTGCTCTCCTTAGCGCGGCTTCTGCCGAAAGACGCCCGGCAGCGGTTCTTACCTCCGGAGAGCAACCTACCTTCCTCTTTAGCTCCTCTTCTCATCTACACCTCGGCAAAAAGCTTTTCCACTATGTCTGGCTAGGAAAAACTGTGCCAGCACAGAAAACATCTCCCATCGTGTTCTAGAAGTTGCACGGATGTCTGCCAAGTGTTTGGCAGGAAGAAAAGAAAAGTTGTCCAAAACAGCTTCCAATCGAATGTTCCTGTGATTGGAAAAGTCAGGAGAGTGCAAAGGTACTGTTTTCTATCAGTTGGCAAGGTGCGCACACAATCCCAGTGTTGTACAGCTTGCTTCTTCACCTTCCCGAAGCTGCCGCTCTCGCCGGCTGCCGGAGCCCAAGAAGCGGCTTCTTCGCGCAAAGACGATTGTGCCGCTCACAGTGCTCTCCTTAGCGCGGCTTCTGCCGAAAGACGCCCGGCAGCGGCTCTTACCTCCGGAGAGCATCCCACCTTCGTCTTTCGCGTCTTTTGTAGTCTACATCTTAGCAAAACGCTTTTCCACTATGTCTGGCTAGGAAAAACTGTGCCAGCACAGAAAACATCTCCCATCGTGTTCTAGAAGTTGCAGAGATGTCTGCCAAGTGTTTGGCAGGAAGAAAAGAAAAGTTGTCCAAAACAGCTTCCAATCGAATGTTCCTGTGATTGGAAAAGTCAGGAGAGTGCAAAGGTACTGTTTTCTATCAGTTGGCAAGGTGCGCACACAATCCCAGTGTTGTACAGCTTGCTTCTTCACCTTCCCGAAGCTGCCGCTCTCGCCGGCTGCCGGAGCCGAAAAAGCGGCTTCTTCGCGCAAAGACGATTGCGCCGCTCACAGTGCTCTCCTTAGCGCGGCTTCTGCCGAAAGACGCTCGGCAGCGGCTCTTTCCTCCGGAGAGCATCCTATCTTCGTCTTTCGCGTCTTTTGTAGTCTACATCTTAGCAAAACGCTTTCCCACTATGTCTGGCTAGGAAAAACTGTGCCAGCACAGAAAACATCTCCCATCGTGTTCTAGAAGTTGCAGAGATGTCTGCCAAGTGTTTGGCAGGAAGAAAAGAAAAGTTGTCCAAAACAGCTTCCAATCGAATGTTCCTGTGATTGGAAAAGTCAGGAGAGTGCAAAGGTACTGTTTTCTATCAGTTGGCAAGGTGCGCACACAATCCCAGTGTTGTACAGCTTGCTTCTTCACCTTCCCGAAGCTGCCGCTCTCGCCGGCTGCCGGAGCCCAAGAAGCGGCTTCTTCGCGCAAAGACGATTGTGCCGCTCACAGTGCTCTCCTTAGCGCGGCTTCTGCCGAAAGACGCCCGGCAGCGGCTCTTACCTCCGGAGAGCATCCTACCTTCCTCTTTAGTTCCTCTTCTCATCTACCTCACGGCAAAAAGCTTTCCCACTATGTCTGGCTAGGAAAAACTGTGCCAGCACAGAAAACATCTCCCATCGTGTTCTAGAAGTTGCACGGATGTCTGCCAAGTGTTTGGCAGGAAGAAAAGAAAAGTTGTCCAAAACAGCTTCCAATCGAATGTTCCTGTGATTGGAAAAGTCAGGAGAGTGCAAAGGTACTGTTTTCTATCAGTTGGCAAGGTGCGCACACAATCCCAGTGTTGTACAGCTTGCTTCTTCACCTTCCCGAAGCTGCCGCTCTCGCCGGCTGCCGGAGCCCAAGAAGCGGCTTCTTCGCGCAAAGACGATTGTGCCGCTCACAGTGCTCTCCTTAGCGCGGCTTCTGCCGAAAGACGCCCGGCAGCGGTTCTTACCTCCGGAGAGCAACCTACCTTCCTCTTTAGCTCCTCTTCTCATCTACACCTCGGCAAAACGCTTTACCACTATGTCTGGCTAGGAAAAACTGTGCCAGCACAGAAAACATCTCCCATCGTGTTCTAGAAGTTGCAGAGATGTCTGCCAAGTGTTTGGCAGGAAGAAAAGAAAAGTTGTCCAAAACAGCTTCCAATCGAATGTTCCTGTGATTGGAAAAGTCAGGAGAGTGCAAAGGTACTGTTTTCTATCAGTTGGCAAGGTGCGCACACAATCCCAGTGTTGTACAGCTTGCTTCTTCACCTTCCCGAAGCTGCCGCTCTCGCCGGCTGCCGGAGCCGAAAAAGCGGCTTCTTCGCGCAAAGACGATTGCGCCGCTCACAGTGCTCTCCTTAGCGCGGCTTCTGCCGAAAGACGCTCGGCAGCGGCTCTTTCCTCCGGAGAGCATCCTATCTTCGTCTTTCGCGTCTTTTGTAGTCTACATCTTAGCAAAACGCTTTCCCACTATGTCTGGCTAGGAAAAACTGTGCCAGCACAGAAAACATCTCCCATCGTGTTCTAGAATTTGCACGGATGTCTGCCAAGTGTTTGGCAGGAAGAAAAGAAAAGTTGTCCAAAACAGCTTCCAATCGAATGTTCCTGTGATTGGAAAAGTCAGGAGAGTGCAAAGGTACTGTTTTCTATCAGTTGGCAAGGTGCGCACACAATCCCAGTGTTGTACAGCTTGCTTCTTCACCTTCCCAAAGCTGCCGCTCTCGCCGGCTGCCGGAGCCCAAGAAGCGGCTTCTTCGCGCAAAGACGATTGCGCCGCTCACAGTGCTCTCCTTAGCGCGGCTTCTGCCGAAAGATGCTCGGCAGCGGCTCTTACCTCCGGAGAGCATCCTACCTTCGTCTTTAGCTCCTCTTCTCATCTACACCTCGGCAAAAAGCTTTTCCACTATGTCTGGCTAGGAAAAACTGTGCCAGCACAGAAAACATCTCCCATCGTGTTCTAGAAGTTGCACGGATGTCTGCCAAGTGTTTGGCAGGAAGAAAAGAAAAGTTGTCCAAAACAGCTTCCAATCGAATGTTCCTGTGATTGGAAAAGTCAGGAGAGTGCAAAGGTACTGTTTTCTATCAGTTGGCAAGGTGCGCACACAATCCCAGTGTTGTACAGCTTGCTTCTTCACCTTCCCGAAGCTGCCGCTCTCGCCGGCTGCCGGAGCCCAAGAAGCGGCTTCTTCGCGCAAAGACGATTGTGCCGCTCACAGTGCTCTCCTTAGCGCGGCTTCTGCCGAAAGACGCCCGGCAGCGGCTCTTACCTCCGGAGAGCATCCTACCTTCCTCTTTAGTTCCTCTTCTCATCTACCTCACGGCAAAAAGCTTTCCCACTATGTCTGGCTAGGAAAAACTGTGCCAGCACAGAAAACATCTCCCATCGTGTTCTAGAAGTTGCACGGATGTCTGCCAAGTGTTTGGCAGGAAGAAAAGAAAAGTTGTCCAAAACAGCTTCCAATCGAATGTTCCTGTGATTGGAAAAGTCAGGAGAGTGCAAAGGTACTGTTTTCTATCAGTTGGCAAGGTGCGCACACAATCCCAGTGTTGTACAGCTTGCTTCTTCACCTTCCCGAAGCTGCCGCTCTCGCCGGCTGCCGGAGCCCAAGAAGCGGCTTCTTCGCGCAAAGACGATTGTGCCGCTCACAGTGCTCTCCTTAGCGCGGCTTCTGCCGAAAGACGCCCGGCAGCGGTTCTTACCTCCGGAGAGCAACCTACCTTCCTCTTTAGCTCCTCTTCTCATCTACACCTCGGCAAAAAGCTTTTCCACTATGTCTGGCTAGGAAAAACTGTGCCAGCACAGAAAACATCTCCCATCGTGTTCTAGAAGTTGCAGAGATGTCTGCCAAGTGTTTGGCAGGAAGAAAAGAAAAGTTGTCCAAAACAGCTTCCAATCGAATGTTCCTGTGATTGGAAAAGTCAGGAGAGTGCAAAGGTACTGTTTTCTATCAGTTGGCAAGGTGCGCACACAATCCCAGTGTTGTACAGCTTGCTTCTTCACCTTCCCGAAGCTGCCGCTCTCGCCGGCTGCCGGTGCCCAAGAAGCGGCTTCTTCGCGCAAAGACGATTGTGCCGCTCACAGTGCTCTCCTTAGCGCGGCTTCTGCCGACAGACGCCCGGCAGCGGCTCTTACCTCCGGAGAGCATCCTACCTTCCTCTTTAGCTCCTCTTCTCATCTACACCTCGGCAAAAAGCTTTTCCACTATGTCTGGCTAGGAAAAACTGTGCCAGCACAGAAAACATCTCCCATCGTGTTCTAGAAGTTGCAGAGATGTCTGCCAAGTGTTTGGCAGGAAGAAAAGAAAAGTTGTCCAAAACAGCTTCCAATCGAATGTTCCTGTGATTGGAAAAGTCAGGAGAGTGCAAAGGTACTGTTTTCTATCAGTTGGCAAGGTGCGCACACAATCCCAGTGTTGTACAGCTTGCTTCTTCACCTTCCCGAAGCTGCCGCTCTCGCCGGCTGCCGGAGCCCAAGAAGCGGCTTCTTCGCGCAAAGACGATTGTGCCGCTCACAGTGCTCTCCTTAGCGCGGCTTCTGCCGAAAGACGCCCGGCAGCGGTTCTTACCTCCGGAGAGCAACCTACCTTCCTCTTTAGCTCCTCTTCTCATCTACACCTCGGCAAAAAGCTTTTCCACTATGTCTGGCTAGGAAAAACTGTGCCAGCACAGAAAACATCTCCCATCGTGTTCTAGAAGTTGCAGAGATGTCTGCCAAGTGTTTGGCAGGAAGAAAAGAAAAGTTGTCCAAAACAGCTTCCAATCGAATGTTCCTGTGATTGGAAAAGTCAGGAGAGTGCAAAGGTACTGTTTTCTATCAGTTGGCAAGGTGCGCACACAATCCCAGTGTTGTACAGCTTGCTTCTTCACCTTCCCGAAGCTGCCGCTCTCGCCGGCTGCCGGTGCCCAAGAAGCGGCTTCTTCGCGCAAAGACGATTGTGCCGCTCACAGTGCTCTCCTTAGCGCGGCTTCTGCCGACAGACGCCCGGCAGCGGCTCTTACCTCCGGAGAGCATCCTACCTTCCTCTTTAGCTCCTCTTCTCATCTACACCTCGGCAAAAAGCTTTTCCACTATGTCTGGCTAGGAAAAACTGTGCCAGCACAGAAAACATCTCCCATCGTGTTCTAAAAGTTGCACGGATGTCTGCCAAGTGTTTGGCAGGAAGAAAAGAAAAGTTGTCCAAAACAGCTTCCAATCGAATGTTCCTGTGATTGGAAAAGTCAGGAGAGTGCAAAGGTACTGTTTTCTATCAGTTGGCAAGGTGCGCACACAATCCCAGTGTTGTACAGCTTGCTTCTTCACCTTCCCGAAGCTGCCGCTCTCGCCGGCTGCCGGAGCCCAAGAAGCGGCTTCTTCGCGCAAAGACGATTGTGCCGCTCACAGTGCTCTCCTTAGCGCGGCTTCTGCCGAAAGACGCCCGGCAGCGGTTCTTACCTCCGGAGAGCAACCTACCTTCCTCTTTAGCTCCTCTTCTCATCTACACCTCGGCAAAAAGCTTTTCCACTATGTCTGGCTAGGAAAAACTGTGCCAGCACAGAAAACATCTCCCATCGTGTTCTAGAAGTTGCAGAGATGTCTGCCAAGTGTTTGGCAGGAAGAAAAGAAAAGTTGTCCAAAACAGCTTCCAATCGAATGTTCCTGTGATTGGAAAAGTCAGGAGAGTGCAAAGGTACTGTTTTCTATCAGTTGGCAAGGTGCGCACACAATCCCAGTGTTGTACAGCTTGCTTCTTCACCTTCCCGAAGCTGCCGCTGTCGCCGGCTGCCGGAGCCCAAGAAGCGGCTTCTTCGCGCAAAGACGATTGTGCCGCTCACAGTGCTCTCCTTAGCGCGGCTTCTGCCGACAGACGCCCGGCAGCGGCTCTTACCTCCGGAGAGCATCCTACCTTCCTCTTTAGCTCCTCTTCTCATCTACACCTCGGCAAAAAGCTTTTCCACTATGTCTGGCTAGGAAAAACTGTGCCAGCACAGAAAACATCTCCCATCGTGTTCTAGAAGTTGCAGAGATGTCTGCCAAGTGTTTGGCAGGAAGAAAAGAAAAGTTGTCCAAAACAGCTTCCAATCGAATGTTCCTGTGATTGGAAAAGTCAGGAGAGTGCAAAGGTACTGTTTTCTATCAGTTGGCAAGGTGCGCACACAATCCCAGTGTTGTACAGCTTGCTTCTTCACCTTCCCGAAGCTGCCGCTCTCGCCGGCTGCCGGAGCCGAAAAAGCGGCTCCTTCGCGCAAAGACGATTGCGCCGCTCACAGTGCTCTCCTTAGCGCGGCTTCTGCCGAAAGACGCTCGGCAGCGGCTCTTTCCTCCGGAGAGCATCCTATCTTCGTCTTTCGCGTCTTTTGTAGTCTACATCTTAGCAAAACGCTTTCCCACTATGTCTGGCTAGGAAAAACTGTGCCAGCACAGAAAACATCTCCCATCGTGTTCTAGAAGTTGCAGAGATGTCTGCCAAGTGTTTGGCAGGAAGAAAAGAAAAGTTGTCCAAAACAGCTTCCAATCGAATGTTCCTGTGATTGGAAAAGTCAGGAGAGTGCAAAGGTACTGTTTTCTATCAGTTGGCAAGGTGCGCACACAATCCCAGTGTTGTACAGCTTGCTTCTTCACCTTCCCGAAGCTGCCGCTCTCGCCGGCTGCCGGAGCCCAAGAAGCGGCTTCTTCGCGCAAAGACGATTGTGCCGCTCACAGTGCTCTCCTTAGCGCGGCTTCTGCTGAAAGACGCCCGGCAGCGGTTCTTACCTCCGGAGAGCAACCTACCTTCCTCTTTAGCTCCTCTTCTCATCTACACCTCGGCAAAAAGCTTTTCCACTATGTCTGGCTAGGAAAAACTGTGCCAGCACAGAAAACATCTCCCATCGTGTTCTAGAAGTTGCAGAGATGTCTGCCAAGTGTTTGGCAGGAAGAAAAGAAAAGTTGTCCAAAACAGCTTCCAATCGAATGTTCCTGTGATTGGAAAAGTCAGGAGAGTGCAAAGGTACTGTTTTCTATCAGTTGGCAAGGTGCGCACACAATCCCAGTGTTGTACAGCTTGCTTCTTCACCTTCCCGAAGCTGCCGCTCTCGCCGGCTGCCGGTGCCCAAGAAGCGGCTTCTTCGCGCAAAGACGATTGTGCCGCTCACAGTGCTCTCCTTAGCGCGGCTTCTGCCGACAGACGCCCGGCAGCGGCTCTTACCTCCGGAGAGCATCCTACCTTCCTCTTTAGCTCCTCTTCTCATCTACACCTCGGCAAAAAGCTTTTCCACTATGTCTGGCTAGGAAAAACTGTGCCAGCACAGAAAACATCTCCCATCGTGTTCTAGAAGTTGCAGAGATGTCTGCCAAGTGTTTGGCAGGAAGAAAAGAAAAGTTGTCCAAAACAGCTTCCAATCGAATGTTCCTGTGATTGGAAAAGTCAGGAGAGTGCAAAGGTACTGTTTTCTATCAGTTGGCAAGGTGCGCACACAATCCCAGTGTTGTACAGCTTGCTTCTTCACCTTCCCGAAGCTGCCGCTCTCGCCGGCTGCCGGAGCCCAAGAAGCGGCTTCTTCGCGCAAAGACGATTGTGCCGCTCACAGTGCTCTCCTTAGCGCGGCTTCTGCCGAAAGACGCCCGGCAGCGGTTCTTACCTCCGGAGAGCAACCTACCTTCCTCTTTAGCTCCTCTTCTCATCTACACCTCGGCAAAAAGCTTTTCCACTATGTCTGGCTAGGAAAAACTGTGCCAGCACAGAAAACATCTCCCATCGTGTTCTAGAAGTTGCAGAGATGTCTGCCAAGTGTTTGGCAGGAAGAAAAGAAAAGTTGTCCAAAACAGCTTCCAATCGAATGTTCCTGTGATTGGAAAAGTCAGGAGAGTGCAAAGGTACTGTTTTCTATCAGTTGGCAAGGTGCGCACACAATCCCAGTGTTGTACAGCTTGCTTCTTCACCTTCCCGAAGCTGCCGCTCTCGCCGGCTGCCGGTGCCCAAGAAGCGGCTTCTTCGCGCAAAGACGATTGTGCCGCTCACAGTGCTCTCCTTAGCGCGGCTTCTGCCGACAGACGCCCGGCAGCGGCTCTTACCTCCGGAGAGCAACCTACCTTCCTCTTTAGCTCCTCTTCTCATCTACACCTCGGCAAAAAGCTTTTCCACTATGTCTGGCTAGGAAAAACTGTGCCAGCACAGAAAACATCTCCCATCGTGTTCTAAAAGTTGCACGGATGTCTGCCAAGTGTTTGGCAGGAAGAAAAGAAAAGTTGTCCAAAACAGCTTCCAATCGAATGTTCCTGTGATTGGAAAAGTCAGGAGAGTGCAAAGGTACTGTTTTCTATCAGTTGGCAAGGTGCGCACACAATCCCAGTGTTGTACAGCTTGCTTCTTCACCTTCCCGAAGCTGCCGCTCTCGCCGGCTGCCGGAGCCCAAGAAGCGGCTTCTTCGCGCAAAGACGATTGTGCCGCTCACAGTGCTCTCCTTAGCGCGGCTTCTGCCGAAAGACGCCCGGCAGCGGTTCTTACCTCCGGAGAGCAACCTACCTTCCTCTTTAGCTCCTCTTCTCATCTACACCTCGGCAAAAAGCTTTTCCACTATGTCTGGCTAGGAAAAACTGTGCCAGCACAGAAAACATCTCCCATCGTGTTCTAGAAGTTGCAGAGATGTCTGCCAAGTGTTTGGCAGGAAGAAAAGAAAAGTTGTCCAAAACAGCTTCCAATCGAATGTTCCTGTGATTGGAAAAGTCAGGAGAGTGCAAAGGTACTGTTTTCTATCAGTTGGCAAGGTGCGCACACAATCCCAGTGTTGTACAGCTTGCTTCTTCACCTTCCCGAAGCTGCCGCTCTCGCCGGCTGCCGGTGCCCAAGAAGCGGCTTCTTCGCGCAAAGACGATTGTGCCGCTCACAGTGCTCTCCTTAGCGCGGCTTCTGCCGACAGACGCCCGGCAGCGGCTCTTACCTCCGGAGAGCATCCTACCTTCCTCTTTAGCTCCTCTTCTCATCTACACCTCGGCAAAAAGCTTTTCCACTATGTCTGGCTAGGAAAAACTGTGCCAGCACAGAAAACATCTCCCATCGTGTTCTAGAAGTTGCAGAGATGTCTGCCAAGTGTTTGGCAGGAAGAAAAGAAAAGTTGTCCAAAACAGCTTCCAATCGAATGTTCCTGTGATTGGAAAAGTCAGGAGAGTGCAAAGGTACTGTTTTCTATCAGTTGGCAAGGTGCGCACACAATCCCAGTGTTGTACAGCTTGCTTCTTCACCTTCCCGAAGCTGCCGCTCTCGCCGGCTGCCGGAGCCGAAAAAGCGGCTCCTTCGCGCAAAGACGATTGCGCCGCTCACAGTGCTCTCCTTAGCGCGGCTTCTGCCGAAAGACGCTCGGCAGCGGCTCTTTCCTCCGGAGAGCATCCTATCTTCGTCTTTCGCGTCTTTTGTAGTCTACATCTTAGCAAAACGCTTTCCCACTATGTCTGGCTAGGAAAAACTGTGCCAGCACAGAAAACATCTCCCATCGTGTTCTAGAAGTTGCAGAGATGTCTGCCAAGTGTTTGGCAGGAAGAAAAGAAAAGTTGTCCAAAACAGCTTCCAATCGAATGTTCCTGTGATTGGAAAAGTCAGGAGAGTGCAAAGGTACTGTTTTCTATCAGTTGGCAAGGTGCGCACACAATCCCAGTGTTGTACAGCTTGCTTCTTCACCTTCCCGAAGCTGCCGCTCTCGCCGGCTGCCGGAGCCCAAGAAGCGGCTTCTTCGCGCAAAGACGATTGTGCCGCTCACAGTGCTCTCCTTAGCGCGGCTTCTGCCGAAAGACGCCCGGCAGCGGCTCTTACCTCCGGAGAGCATCCTACCTTCCTCTTTAGTTCCTCTTCTCATCTACCTCACGGCAAAAAGCTTTCCCACTATGTCTGGCTAGGAAAAACTGTGCCAGCACAGAAAACATCTCCCATCGTGTTCTAGAAGTTGCACGGATGTCTGCCAAGTGTTTGGCAGGAAGAAAAGAAAAGTTGTCCAAAACAGCTTCCAATCGAATGTTCCTGTGATTGGAAAAGTCAGGAGAGTGCAAAGGTACTGTTTTCTATCAGTTGGCAAGGTGCGCACACAATCCCAGTGTTGTACAGCTTGCTTCTTCACCTTCCCGAAGCTGCCGCTCTCGCCGGCTGCCGGAGCCCAAGAAGCGGCTTCTTCGCGCAAAGACGATTGTGCCGCTCACAGTGCTCTCCTTAGCGCGGCTTCTGCCGAAAGACGCCCGGCAGCGGTTCTTACCTCCGGAGAGCAACCTACCTTCCTCTTTAGCTCCTCTTCTCATCTACACCTCGGCAAAAAGCTTTTCCACTATGTCTGGCTAGGAAAAACTGTGCCAGCACAGAAAACATCTCCCATCGTGTTCTAGAAGTTGCACGGATGTCTGCCAAGTGTTTGGCAGGAAGAAAAGAAAAGTTGTCCAAAACAGCTTCCAATCGAATGTTCCTGTGATTGGAAAAGTCAGGAGAGTGCAAAGGTACTGTTTTCTATCAGTTGGCAAGGTGCGCACACAATCCCAGTGTTGTACAGCTTGCTTCTTCACCTTCCCGAAGCTGCCGCTCTCGCCGGCTTCCGGAGCCGAAAAAGCGGCTTCTTCGCGCAAAGACGATTGCGCCGCTCACAGTGCTCTCCTTAGCGCGGCTTCTGCCGAAAGACGCCCGGCAGCGGCTCTTACCTCCGGAGAGCATCCCACCTTCGTCTTTCGCGTCTTTTGTAGTCTACATCTTAGCAAAACGCTTTTCCACTATGTCTGGCTAGGAAAAACTGTGCCAGCACAGAAAACATCTCCCATCGTGTTCTAGAAGTTGCACGGATGTCTGCCAAGTGTTTGGCAGGAAGAAAAGAAAAGTTGTCCAAAACAGCTTCCAATCGAATGTTCCTGTGATTGGAAAAGTCAGGAGAGTGCAAAGGTACTGTTTTCTATCAGTTGGCAAGGTGCGCACACAATCCCAGTGTTGTACAGCTTGCTTCTTCACCTTCCCGAAGCTGCCGCTCTCGCCGGCTGCCGGAGCCCAAGAAGCGGCTTCTTCGCGCAAAGACGATTGCGCCGCTCACAGTGCTCTCCTTAGCGCGGCTTCTGCCGAAAGACGCCCGGCAGCGGTTCTTACCTCCGGAGAGCAACCTACCTTCCTCTTTAGCTCCTCTTCTCATCTACACCTCGGCAAAAAGCTTTTCCACTATGTCTGGCTAGGAAAAACTGTGCCAGCACAGAAAACATCTCCCATCGTGTTCTAGAAGTTGCACGGATGTCTGCCAAGTGTTTGGCAGGAAGAAAAGAAAAGTTGTCCAAAACAGCTTCCAATCGAATGTTCCTGTGATTGGAAAAGTCAGGAGAGTGCAAAGGTACTGTTTTCTATCAGTTGGCAAGGTGCGCACACAATCCCAGTGTTGTACAGCTTGCTTCTTCACCTTCCCGAAGCTGCCGCTCTCGCCGGCTGCCGGAGCCCAAGAAGCGGCTTCTTCGCGCAAAGACGATTGCGCCGCTCACAGTGCTCTCCTTAGCGCGGCTTCTGCCGAAAGATGCTCGGCAGCGGCTCTTACCTCCGGAGAGCATCCTACCTTCGTCTTTAGCTCCTCTTCTCATCTACACCTCGGCAAAAAGCTTTTCCACTATGTCTGGCTAGGAAAAACTGTGCCAGCACAGAAAACATCTCCCATCGTGTTCTAGAAGTTGCACGGATGTCTGCCAAGTGTTTGGCAGGAAGAAAAGAAAAGTTGTCCAAAACAGCTTCCAATCGAATGTTCCTGTGATTGGAAAAGTCAGGAGAGTGCAAAGGTACTGTTTTCTATCAGTTGGCAAGGTGCGCACACAATCCCAGTGTTGTACAGCTTGCTTCTTCACCTTCCCGAAGCTGCCGCTCTCGCCGGCTGCCGGAGCCGAAAAAGCGGCTTCTTCGCGCAAAGACGATTGCGCCGCTCACAGTGCTCTCCTTAGCGCGGCTTCTGCCGAAAGACGCTCGGCAGCGGCTCTTTCCTCCGGAGAGCATCCTATCTTCGTCTTTCGCGTCTTTTGTAGTCTACATCTTAGCAAAACGCTTTCCCACTATGTCTGGCTAGGAAAAACTGTGCCAGCACAGAAAACATCTCCCATCGTGTTCTAGAAGTTGCACGGATGACTGCCAAGTGTTTGGCAGGAAGAAAAGAAAAGTTGTCCAAAACAGCTTCCAATCGAATGTTCCTGTGATTGGAAAAGTCAGGAGAGTGCAAAGGTACTGTTTTCTATCAGTTGGCAAGGTGCGCACACAATCCCAGTGTTGTACAGCTTGCTTCTTCACCTTCCCGAAGCTGCCGCTCTCGCCGGCTGCCGGAGCCCAAGAAGCGGCTTCTTCGCGCAAAGACGATTGTGCCGCTCACAGTGCTCTCCTTAGCGCGGCTTCTGCCGAAAGACGCCCGGCAGCGGCTCTTACCTCCGGAGAGCATCCTACCTTCCTCTTTAGCTCCTCTTCTCATCTACACCTCGGCAAAAAGCTTTTCCACTATGTCTGGCTAGGAAAAACTGTGCCAGCACAGAAAACATCTCCCATCGTGTTCTAAAAGTTGCACGGATGTCTGCCAAGTGTTTGGCAGGAAGAAAAGAAAAGTTGTCCAAAACAGCTTCCAATCGAATGTTCCTGTGATTGGAAAAGTCAGGAGAGTGCAAAGGTACTGTTTTCTATCAGTTGGCAAGGTGCGCACACAATCCCAGTGTTGTACAGCTTGCTTCTTCACCTTCCCGAAGCTGCCGCTCTCGCCGGCTGCCGGAGCCGAAAAAGCGGCTTCTTCGCGCAAAGACGATTGCGCCGCTCACAGTGCTCTCCTTAGCGCGGCTTCTGCCGAAAGACGCTCGGCAGCGGCTCTTTCCTCCGGAGAGCATCCTATCTTCGTCTTTCGCGTCTTTTGCAGTCTACATCTTAGCAAAACGCTTTCCCACTATGTCTGGCTAGGAAAAACTGTGCCAGCACAGAAAACATCTCCCATCGTGTTCTAGAAGTTGCAGAGATGTCTGCCAAGTGTTTGGCAGGAAGAAAAGAAAAGTTGGCCAAAACAGCTTCCAATCGAATGTTCCTGTGATTGGAAAAGTCAGGAGAGTGCAAAGGTACTGTTTTCTATCAGTTGGCAAGGTGCGCACACAATCCCAGTGTTGTACAGCTTGCTTCTTCACCTTCCCGAAGCTGCCGCTCTCGCCGGCTGCCGGAGCCCAAGAAGCGGCTTCTTCGCGCAAAGACGATTGTGCCGCTCACAGTGCTCTCCTTAGCGCGGCTTCTGCCGAAAGACGCCCGGCAGCGGCTCTTACCTCCGGAGAGCATCCTACCTTCGTCTTTAGCTCCTCTTCTCATCTACACCTCGGCAAAAAGCTTTCCCACTATGTCTGGCTAGGAAAAACTGTGCCAGCACAGAAAACATCTCCCATCGTGTTCTAGAAGTTGCACGGATGTCTGCCAAGTGTTTGGCAGGAAGAAAAGAAAAGTTGTCCAAAACAGCTTCCAATCGAATGTTCCTGTGATTGGAAAAGTCAGGAGAGTGCAAAGGTACTGTTTTCTATCAGTTGGCAAGGTGCGCACACAATCCCAGTGTTGTACAGCTTGCTTCTTCACCTTCCCGAAGCTGCCGCTCTCGCCGGCTCCCGAAGCCCAAGAAGCGGCTTCTTCGCGCAAAGACGATTGCGCCGCTCACAGTGCTCTCCTTAGCGCGGCTTCTGCCGAAAGACGCCCGGCAGCGGCTCTTACCTCCGGAGAGCATCCTACCTTCGTCTTTCGCGTCTTTTGTCGTCTACATCTTAGCAAAACGCTTTTCCACTATGTCTGGCTAGGAAAAACTGTGCCAGCACAGAAAACATCTCCCATCGTGTTCTAGAAGTTGCACGGATGTCTGCCAAGTGTTTGGCAGGAAGAAAAGAAAAGTTGTCCAAAACAGCTTCCAATCGAATGTTCCTGTGATTGGAAAAGTCAGGAGAGTGCAAAGGTACTGTTTTCTATCAGTTGGCAAGGTGCGCACACAATCCCAGTGTTGTACAGCTTGCTTCTTCACCTTCCCGAAGCTGCCGCTCTCGCCGGCTGCCGGAGCCCAAGAAGCGGCTTCTTCGCGCAAAGATGATTGTGCCGCTCACAGTGCTCTCCTTAGCGCGGCTTCTGCCGAAAGACGCCCGGCAGCGGCTCTTACCTCCGGAGAGCATCCTACCTTCCTCTTTAGCTCCTCTTCTCATCTACACCTCGGCAAAAAGCTTTCCCACTATGTCTGGCTAGGAAAAACTGTGCCAGCACAGAAAACATCTCCCATCGTGTTCTAGAAGTTGCACGGATGTCTGCCAAGTGTTTGGCAGGAAGAAAAGAAAAGTTGTCCAAAACAGCTTCCAATCGAATGTTCCTGTGATTGGAAAAGTCAGGAGAGTGCAAAGGTACTGTTTTCTATCAGTTGGCAAGGTGCGCACACAATCCCAGTGTTGTACAGCTTGCTTCTTCACCTTCCCGAAGCTGCCGCTCTCGCCGGCTGCCGGAGCCCAAGAAGCGGCTTCTTCGCGCAAAGACGATTGTGCCGCTCACAGTGCTCTCCTTAGCGCGGCTTCTGCCGAAAGATGCTCGGCAGCGGCTCTTTCTTCCGGAGAGCATCCTATCTTCGTCTTTCGCGTCTTTTGTAGTCTACATCTTAGCAAAACGCTTTCCCACTATGTCTGGCTAGGAAAAACTGTGCCAGCACAGAAAACATCTCCCATCGTGTTCTAGAAGTTGCAGAGATGTCTGCCAAGTGTTTGGCAGGAAGAAAAGAAAAGTTGGCCAAAACAGCTTCCAATCGAATGTTCCTGTGATTGGAAAAGTCAGGAGAGTGCAAAGGTACTGTTTTCTATCAGTTGGCAAGGTGCGCACACAATCCCAGTGTTGTACAGCTTGCTTCTTCACCTTCCCGAAGCTGCCGCTCTCGCCGGCTGCCGGAGCCCAAGAAGCGGCTTCTTCGCGCAAAGACGATTGTGCCGCTCACAGTGCTCTCCTTAGCGCGGCTTCTGCCGAAAGACGCCCGGCAGCGGCTCTTACCTCCGGAGAGCATCCCACCTTCGTCTTTCGCGTCTTTTGTAGTCTACATCTTAGCAAAACGCTTTTCCACTATGTCTGGCTAGGAAAAACTGTGCCAGCACAGAAAACATCTCCCATCGTGTTCTAGAAGTTGCAGAGATGTCTGCCAAGTGTTTGGCAGGAAGAAAAGAAAAGTTGTCCAAAACAGCTTCCAATCGAATGTTCCTGTGATTGGAAAAGTCAGGAGAGTGCAAAGGTACTGTTTTCTATCAGTTGGCAAGGTGCGCACACAATCCCAGTGTTGTACAGCTTGCTTCTTCACCTTCCCGAAGCTGCCGCTCTCGCCGGCTGCCGGAGCCCAAGAAGCGGCTTCTTCGCGCAAAGACGATTGTGCCGCTCACAGTGCTCTCCTTAGCGCGGCTTCTGCCGAAAGACGCCCGGCAGCGGTTCTTACCTCCGGAGAGCAACCTACCTTCCTCTTTAGCTCCTCTTCTCATCTACACCTCGGCAAAAAGCTTTTCCACTATGTCTGGCTAGGAAAAACTGTGCCAGCACAGAAAACATCTCCCATCGTGTTCTAGAAGTTGCACGGATGTTGCCAAGTGTTTGGCAGGAAGAAAAGAAAAGTTGTCCAAAACAGCTTCCAATCGAATGTTCCTGTGATTGGAAAAGTCAGGAGAGTGCAAAGGTACTGTTTTCTATCAGTTGGCAAGGTGCGCACACAATCCCAGTGTTGTACAGCTTGCTTCTTCACCTTCCCGAAGCTGCCGCTCTCGCCGGCTGCCGGAGCCGAAAAAGCGGCTTCTTCGCGCAAAGACGATTGCGCCGCTCACAGTGCTCTCCTTAGCGCGGCTTCTGCCGAAAGATGCTCGGCAGCGGCTCTTACCTCCGGAGAGCATCCTACCTTCGTCTTTAGCTCCTCTTCTCATCTACACCTCAGCAAAAAGCTTTTCCACTATGTCTGGCTAGGAAAAACTGTGCCAGCACAGAAAACATCTCCCATCGTGTTCTAGAAGTTGCACGGATGTCTGCCAAGTGTTTGGCAGGAAGAAAAGAAAAGTTGTCCAAAACAGCTTCCAATCGAATGTTCCTGTGATTGGAAAAGTCAGGAGAGTGCAAAGGTACTGTTTTCTATCAGTTGGCAAGGTGCGCACACAATCCCAGTGTTGTACAGCTTGCTTCTTCACCTTCCCGAAGCTGCCGCTCTCGCCGGCTGCCGGAGCCCAAGAAGCGGCTTCTTCACGCAAAGACGATTGTGCCGCTCACAGTGCTCTCCTTAGCGCGGCTTCTGCCGAAAGACGCCCGGCAGCGGCTCTTACCTCCGGAGAGCATCCCACCTTCGTCTTTCGCGTCTTTTGTAGTCTACATCTTAGCAAAACGCTTTTCCACTATGTCTGGCTAGGAAAAACTGTGCCAGCACAGAAAACATCTCCCATCGTGTTCTAGAAGTTGCAGAGATGTCTGCCAAGTGTTTGGCAGGAAGAAAAGAAAAGTTGTCCAAAACAGCTTCCAATCGAATGTTCCTGTGATTGGAAAAGTCAGGAGAGTGCAAAGGTACTGTTTTCTATCAGTTGGCAAGGTGCGCACACAATCCCAGTGTTGTACAGCTTGCTTCTTCACCTTCCCGAAGCTGCCGCTCTCGCCGGCTGCCGGAGCCGAAAAAGCGGCTTCTTCGCGCAAAGACGATTGCGCCGCTCACAGTGCTCTCCTTAGCGCGGCTTCTGCCGAAAGACGCCCGGCAGCGGCTCTTACCTCCGGAGAGCATCCCACCTTCGTCTTTCGCGTCTTTTGTAGTCTACATCTTAGCAAAACGCTTTTCCACTATGTCTGGCTAGGAAAAACTGTGCCAGCACAGAAAACATCTCCCATCGTGTTCTAGAAGTTGCACGGATGTCTGCCAAGTGTTTGGCAGGAAGAAAAGAAAAGTTGTCCAAAACAGCTTCCAATCGAATGTTCCTGTGATTGGAAAAGTCAGGAGAGTGCAAAGGTACTGTTTTCTATCAGTTGGCAAGGTGCGCACACAATCCCAGTGTTGTACAGCTTGCTTCTTCACCTTCCCGAAGCTGCCGCTCTCGCCGGCTGCCGGAGCCCAAGAAGCGGCTTCTTCGCGCAAAGACGGTTGTGCCGCTCACAGTGCTCTCCTTAGCGCGGCTTCTGCCGAAAGACGCTCGGCAGCGGCTCTTTCCTCCGGAGAGCATCCCACCTTCGTCTTTCGCGTCTTTTGTAGTCTACATCTTAGCAAAACGCTTTTCCACTATGTCTGGCTAGGAAAAACTGTGCCAGCACAGAAAACATCTCCCATCGTGTTCTAGAAGTTGCAGAGATGTCTGCCAAGTGTTTGGCAGGAAGAAAAGAAAAGTTGTCCAAAACAGCTTCCAATCGAATGTTCCTGTGATTGGAAAAGTCAGGAGACTGCAAAGGTACTGTTTTCTATCAGTTGGCAAGGTGCGCACACAATCCCAGTGTTGTACAGCTTGCTTCTTCACCTTCCCGAAGCTGCCGCTCTTGCCGGCTGCCGGAGCCCAAGAAGCGGCTTCTTCGCGCAAAGACGATTGTGCCGCTCACAGTGCTCTCCTTAGCGCGGCTTCTGCCGAAAGACGCCCGGCAGCGGCTCTTACCTCCGGAGAGCATTCCACCTTCGTCTTTCGCGTCTTTTGTAGTCTACATCTTAGCAAAACGCTTTTCCACTATGTCTGGCTAGGAAAAACTGTGCCAGCACAGAAAACATCTCCCATCGTGTTCTAGAAGTTGCAGAGATGTCTGCCAAGTGTTTGGCAGGAAGAAAAGAAAAGTTGTCCAAAACAGCTTCCAATCGAATGTTCCTGTGATTGGAAAAGTCAGGAGAGTGCAAAGGTACTGTTTTCTATCAGTTGGCAAGGTGCGCACACAATCCCAGTGTTGTACAGCTTGCTTCTTCACCTTCCCGAAGCTGCCGCTCTCGCCGGCTGCCGGAGCCCAAGAAGCGGCTTCTTCGCGCAAAGACGATTGTGCCGCTCACAGTGCTCTCCTTAGCGCGGCTTCTGCCGAAAGACGCCCGGCAGCGGTTCTTACCTCCGGAGAGCAACCTACCTTCCTCTTTAGCTCCTCTTCTCATCTACACCTCGGCAAAAAGCTTTTCCACTATGTCTGGCTAGGAAAAACTGTGCCAGCACAGAAAACATCTCCCATCGTGTTCTAGAAGTTGCACGGATGTCTGCCAAGTGTTTGGCAGGAAGAAAAGAAAAGTTGTCCAAAACAGCTTCCAATCGAATGTTCCTGTGATTGGAAAAGTCAGGAGAATGCAAAGGTACTGTTTTCTATCAGTTGGCAAGGTGCGCACACAATCCCAGTGTTGTACAGCTTGCTTCTTCACCTTCCCGAAGCTGCCGCTCTCGCCGGCTGCCGGAGCCCAAGAAGCGGCTTCTTCGCGCAAAGACGATTGCGCCGCTCACAGTGCTCTCCTTAGCGCGGCTTCTGCCGAAAGACGCCCGGCAGCGGTTCTTACCTCCGGAGAGCAACCTACCTTCGTCTTTAGCTCCTCTTCTCATCTACACCTCGGCAAAAAGCTTTTCCACTATGTCTGGCTAGGAAAAACTGTGCCAGCACAGAAAACATCTCCCATCGTGTTCTAGAAGTTGCACGGATGTCTGCCAAGTGTTTGGCAGGAAGAAAAGAAAAGTTGTCCAAAACAGCTTCCAATCGAATGTTCCTGTGATTGGAAAAGTCAGGAGAGTGCAAAGGTACTGTTTTCTATCAGTTGGCAAGGTGCGCACACAATCCCAGTGTTGTACAGCTTGCTTCTTCACCTTCCCGAAGCTGCCGCTCTCGCCGGCTCCCGGAGCCGAAAAAGCGGCTTCTTCGCGCAAAGACGATTGTGCCGCTCACAGTGCTCTCCTTAGCGCGGCTTCTGCCGAAAGACGCCCGGCAGCGGCTCTTACCTCCGGAGAGCATCCTACCTTCCTCTTTAGCTCCTCTTCTCATCTACACCTCGGCAAAAAGCTTTTCCACTATGTCTGGCTAGGAAAAACTGTGCCAGCACAGAAAACATCTCCCATCGTGTTCTAGAAGTTGCAGAGATGTCTGCCAAGTGTTTGGCAGGAAGAAAAGAAAAGTTGTCCAAAACAGCTTCCAATCGAATGTTCCTGTGATTGGAAAAGTCAGGAGAGTGCAAAGGTACTGTTTTCTATCAGTTGGCAAGGTGCGCACACAATCCCAGTGTTGTACAGCTTGCTTCTTCACCTTCCCGAAGCTGCCGCTCTCGCCGGCTGCCGGAGCCCAAGAAGCGGCTTCTTCGCGCAAAGACGATTGTGCCGCTCACAGTGCTCTCCTTAGCGCGGCTTCTGCCGAAAGATGCTCGGCAGCGGCTCTTTCCTCCGGAGAGCATCCTATCTTCGTCTTTCGCGTCTTTTGTAGTCTACATCTTAGCAAAACGCTTTCCCACTATGTCTGGCTAGGAAAAACTGTGCCAGCACAGAAAACATCTCCCATCGTGTTCTAGAAGTTGCAGAGATGTCTGCCAAGTGTTTGGCAGGAAGAAAAATTGTCCAAAACAGCTTCCAATCGAATGTTCCTGTGATTGGAAAAGTCAGGAGAGTGCAAAGGTACTGTTTTCTATCAGTTGGCAAGGTGCGCACACAATCCCAGTGTTGTACAGCTTGCTTCTTCACCTTCCCGAAGCTGCCGCTCTCGCCGGCTGCCGGAGCCCAAGAAGCGGCTTCTTCGCGCAAAGACGATTGTGCCGCTCACAGTGCTCTCCTTAGCGCGGCTTCTGCCGAAAGACGCCCGGCAGCGGTTCTTACCTCCGGAGAGCAACCTACCTTCCTCTTTAGCTCCTCTTCTCATCTACACCTCGGCAAAAAGTTTTTCCACTATGTCTGGCTAGGAAAAACTGTGCCAGCACAGAAAACATCTCCCATCGTGTTCTAGAAGTTGCACGGATGTCTGCCAAGTGTTTGGCAGGAAGAAAAGAAAAGTTGTCCAAAACAGCTTCCAATCGAATGTTCCTGTGATTGGAAAAGTCAGGAGAGTGCAAAGGTACTGTTTTCTATCAGTTGGCAAGGTGCGCACACAATCCCAGTGTTGTACAGCTTGCTTCTTCACCTTCCCGAAGCTGCCGCTCTCGCCGGCTGCCGGAGCCCAAGAAGCGGCTTCTTCGCGCAAAGACGATTGTGCCGCTCACAGTGCTCTCCTTAGCGCGGCTTCTGCCGAAAGACGCCCGGCAGCGGCTCTTACCTCCGGAGAGCATCCCACCTTCGTCTTTCGCGTCTTTTGTAGTCTACATCTTAGCAAAACGCTTTTCCACTATGTCTGGCTAGGAAAAACTGTGCCAGCACAGAAAACATCTCCCATCGTGTTCTAGAAGTTGCAGAGATGTCTGCCAAGTGTTTGGCAGGAAGAAAAGAAAAGTTGTCCAAAACAGCTTCCAATCGAATGTTCCTGTGATTGGAAAAGTCAGGAGAGTGCAAAGGTACTGTTTTCTATCAGTTGGCAAGGTGCGCACACAATCCCAGTGTTGTACAGCTTGCTTCTTCACCTTCCCGAAGCTGCCGCTCTCGCCGGCTGCCGGAGCCCAAGAAGCGGCTTCTTCGCGCAAAGACGATTGTGCCGCTCACAGTGCTCTCCTTAGCGCGGCTTCTGCCGAAAGACGCCCGGCAGCGGTTCTTACCTCCGGAGAGCAACCTACCTTCCTCTTTAGCTCCTCTTCTCATCTACACCTCGGCAAAAAGCTTTTCCACTATGTCTGGCTAGGAAAAACTGTGCCAGCACAGAAAACATCTCCCATCGTGTTCTAGAAGTTGCACGGATGTCTGCCAAGTGTTTGGCAGGAAGAAAAGAAAAGTTGTCCAAAACAGCTTCCAATCGAATGTTCCTGTGATTGGAAAAGTCAGGAGAGTGCAAAGGTACTGTTTTCTATCAGTTGGCAAGGTGCGCACACAATCCCAGTGTTGTACAGCTTGCTTCTTCACCTTCCCGAAGCTGCCGCTCTCGCCGGCTGCCGGAGCCCAAGAAGCGGCTTCTTCGCGCAAAGACGATTGCGCCGCTCACAGTGCTCTCCTTAGCGCGGCTTCTGCCGAAAGATGCTCGGCAGCGGCTCTTACCTCCGGAGAGCATCCTACCTTCGTCTTTAGCTCCTCTTCTCATCTACACCTCGGCAAAAAGCTTTTCCACTATGTCTGGCTAGGAAAAACTGTGCCAGCACAGAAAACATCTCCCATCGTGTTCTAGAAGTTGCACGGATGTCTGCCAAGTGTTTGGCAGGAAGAAAAGAAAAGTTGTCCAAAACAGCTTCCAATCGAATGTTCCTGTGATTGGAAAAGTCAGGAGAGTGCAAAGGTACTGTTTTCTATCAGTTGGCAAGGTGCGCACACAATCCCAGTGTTGTACAGCTTGCTTCTTCACCTTCCCGAAGCTGCCGCTCTCGCCGGCTGCCGGAGCCCAAGAAGCGGCTTCTTCGCGCAAAGACGATTGTGCCGCTCACAGTGCTCTCCTTAGCGCGGCTTCTGCCGAAAGACGCTCGGCAGCGGCTCTTTCCTCCGGAGAGCATCCTATCTTCGTCTTTCGCGTCTTTTGTAGTCTACATCTTAGCAAAACGCTTTCCCACTATGTCTGGCTAGGAAAAACTGTGCCAGCACAGAAAACATCTCCCATCGTGTTCTAGAAGTTGCACGGATGTCTGCCAAGTGTTTGGCAGGAAGAAAAGAAAAGTTGTCCAAAACAGCTTCCAATCGAATGTTCCTGTGATTGGAAAAGTCAGGAGAGTGCAAAGGTACTGTTTTCTATCAGTTGGCAAGGTGCGCACACAATCCCAGTGTTGTACAGCTTGCTTCTTCACCTTCCCGAAGCTGCCGCTCTCGCCGGCTGCCGGAGCCCAAGAAGCGGCTTCTTCGCGCAAAGACGATTGCGCCGCTCACAGTGCTCTCCTTAGCGCGGCTTCTGCCGAAAGACGCCCGGCAGCGGCTCTTACCTCCGGAGAGCATCCCACCTTCGTCTTTCGCGTCTTTTGTAGTCTACATCTTAGCAAAACGCTTTTCCACTATGTCTGGCTAGGAAAAACTGTGCCAGCACAGAAAACATCTCCCATCGTGTTCTAGAAGTTGCAGAGATGTCTGCCAAGTGTTTGGCAGGAAGAAAAGTTGTCCAAAACAGCTTCCAATCGAATGTTCCTGTGATTGGAAAAGTCAGGAGAGTGCAAAGGTACTGTTTTCTATCAGTTGGCAAGGTGCGCACACAATCCCAGTGTTGTACAGCTTGCTTCTTCACCTTCCCGAAGCTGCCGCTCTCGCCGGCTGCCGGAGCCCAAGAAGCGGCTTCTTCGCGCAAAGACGATTGTGCCGCTCACAGTGCTCTCCTTAGCGCGGCTTCTGCCGAAAGACGCCCGGCAGCGGTTCTTACCTCCGGAGAGCAACCTACCTTCCTCTTTAGCTCCTCTTCTCATCTACACCTCGGCAAAAAGCTTTTCCACTATGTCTGGCTAGGAAAAACTGTGCCAGCACAGAAAACATCTCCCATCGTGTTCTAGAAGTTGCACGGATGTCTGCCAAGTGTTTGGCAGGAAGAAAAGAAAAGTTGTCCAAAACAGCTTCCAATCGAATGTTCCTGTGATTGGAAAAGTCAGGAGAGTGCAAAGGTACTGTTTTCTATCAGTTGGCAAGGTGCGCACACAATCCCAGTGTTGTACAGCTTGCTTCTTCACCTTCCCGAAGCTGCCGCTCTCGCCGGCTGCCGGAGCCCAAGAAGCGGCTTCTTCGCGCAAAGACGATTGTGCCGCTCACAGTGCTCTCCTTAGCGCGGCTTCTGCCGAAATACGCCCGGCAGCGGCTCTTACCTCCGGAGAGCATCCTACCTTCCTCTTTAGCTCCTCTTCTCATCTACACCTCGGCAAAAAGCTTTTCCACTATGTCTGGCTAGGAAAAACTGTGCCAGCACAGAAAACATCTCCCATCGTGTTCTAGAAGTTGCACGGATGTCTGCCAAGTGTTTGGCAGGAAGAAAAGAAAAGTTGTCCAAAACAGCTTCCAATCGAATGTTCCTGTGATTGGAAAAGTCAGGAGAGTGCAAAGGTACTGTTTTCTATCAGTTGGCAAGGTGCGCACACAATCCCAGTGTTGTACAGCTTGCTTCTTCACCTTCCCGAAGCTGCCGCTCTCGCCGGCTGCCGGAGCCCAAGAAGCGGCTTCTTCGCGCAAAGACGATTGCGCCGCTCACAGTGCTCTCCTTAGCGCGGCTTCTGCCGAAAGATGCTCGGCAGCGGCTCTTACCTCCGGAGAGCATCCTACCTTCGTCTTTAGCTCCTCTTCTCATCTACACCTCGGCAAAAAGCTTTTCCACTATGTCTGGCTAGGAAAAACTGTGCCAGCACAGAAAACATCTCCCATCGTGTTCTAGAAGTTGCACGGATGTCTGCCAAGTGTTTGGCAGGAAGAAAAGAAAAGTTGTCCAAAACAGCTTCCAATCGAATGTTCCTGTGATTGGAAAAGTCAGGAGAGTGCAAAGGTACTGTTTTCTATCAGTTGGCAAGGTGCGCACACAATCCCAGTGTTGTACAGCTTGCTTCTTCACCTTCCCGAAGCTGCCGCTCTCGCCGGCTGCCGGAGCCGAAAAAGCGGCTTCTTCGCACAAAGACGATTGTGCCGCTCACAGTGCTCTCCTTAGCGCGGCTTCTGCCGAAAGACGCTCGGCAGCGGCTCTTTCCTCCGGAGAGCATCCTATCTTCGTCTTTCGCGTCTTTTGTAGTCTACATCTTAGCAAAACGCTTTCCCACTATGTCTGGCTAGGAAAAACTGTGCCAGCACAGAAAACATCTCCCATCGTGTTCTAGAAGTTGCACGGATGTCTGCCAAGTGTTTGGCAGGAAGAAAAGAAAAGTTGTCCAAAACAGCTTCCAATCGAATGTTCCTGTGATTGGAAAAGTCAGGAGAGTGCAAAGGTACTGTTTTCTATCAGTTGGCAAGGTGCGCACACAATCCCAGTGTTGTACAGCTTGCTTCTTCACCTTCCCGAAGCTGCCGCTCTCGCCGGCTGCCGGAGCCCAAGAAGCGGCTTCTTCGCGCAAAGACGATTGTGCCGCTCACAGTGCTCTCCTTAGCGCGGCTTCTGCCGAAAGACGCCCGGCAGCGGCTCTTACCTCCGGAGAGCATCCCACCTTTGTCTTTCGCGTCTTTTGTAGTCTACATCTTAGCAAAACGCTTTTCCACTATGTCTGGCTAGGAAAAACTGTGCCAGCACAGAAAACATCTCCCATCGTGTTCTAGAAGTTGCAGAGATGTCTGCCAAGTGTTTGGCAGGAAGAAAAGAAAAGTTGTCCAAAACAGCTTCCAATCGAATGTTCCTGTGATTGGAAAAGTCAGGAGAGTGCAAAGGTACTGTTTTCTATCAGTTGGCAAGGTGCGCACACAATCCCAGTGTTGTACAGCTTGCTTCTTCACCTTCCCGAAGCTGCCGCTCTCGCCGGCTGCCGGAGCCCAAGAAGCGGCTTCTTCGCGCAAAGACGATTGTGCCGCTCACAGTGCTCTCCTTAGCGCGGCTTCTGCCGAAATACGCCCGGCAGCGGTTCTTACCTCCGGAGAGCAACCTACCTTCCTCTTTAGCTCCTCTTCTCATCTACACCTCGGCAAAAAGCTTTTCCACTATGTCTGGCTAGGAAAAACTGTGCCAGCACAGAAAACATCTCCCATCGTGTTCTAGAAGTTGCACGGATGTCTGCCAAGTGTTT
The DNA here is from genome assembly GCF_028018845.1 of Melospiza georgiana. Taxonomy (NCBI): domain Eukaryota; kingdom Metazoa; phylum Chordata; class Aves; order Passeriformes; family Passerellidae; genus Melospiza; species Melospiza georgiana. The sequence continues at coordinate 751,666 of NC_080451.1, forward strand.
GGCAGGAAGAAAAGAAAAGTTGTCCAAAACAGCTTCCAATCGAATGTTCCTGTGATTGGAAAAGTCAGGAGAATGCAAAGGTACTGTTTTCTATCAGTTGGCAAGGTGCGCACACAATCCCAGTGTTGTACAGCTTGCTTCTTCACCTTCCCGAAGCTGCCGCTCTCGCCGGCTGCCGGAGCCCAAGAAGCGGCTTCTTCGCGCAAAGACGATTGCGCCGCTCACAGTGCTCTCCTTAGCGCGGCTTCTGCCGAAAGACGCCCGGCAGCGGTTCTTACCTCCGGAGAGCAACCTACCTTCGTCTTTAGCTCCTCTTCTCATCTACACCTCGGCAAAAAGCTTTTCCACTATGTCTGGCTAGGAAAAACTGTGCCAGCACAGAAAACATCTCCCATCGTGTTCTAGAAGTTGCACGGATGTCTGCCAAGTGTTTGGCAGGAAGAAAAGAAAAGTTGTCCAAAACAGCTTCCAATCGAATGTTCCTGTGATTGGAAAAGTCAGGAGAGTGCAAAGGTACTGTTTTCTATCAGTTGGCAAGGTGCGCACACAATCCCAGTGTTGTACAGCTTGCTTCTTCACCTTCCCGAAGCTGCCGCTCTCGCCGGCTCCCGGAGCCGAAAAAGCGGCTTCTTCGCGCAAAGACGATTGTGCCGCTCACAGTGCTCTCCTTAGCGCGGCTTCTGCCGAAAGACGCCCGGCAGCGGCTCTTACCTCCGGAGAGCATCCTACCTTCCTCTTTAGCTCCTCTTCTCATCTACACCTCGGCAAAAAGCTTTTCCACTATGTCTGGCTAGGAAAAACTGTGCCAGCACAGAAAACATCTCCCATCGTGTTCTAGAAGTTGCAGAGATGTCTGCCAAGTGTTTGGCAGGAAGAAAAGAAAAGTTGTCCAAAACAGCTTCCAATCGAATGTTCCTGTGATTGGAAAAGTCAGGAGAGTGCAAAGGTACTGTTTTCTATCAGTTGGCAAGGTGCGCACACAATCCCAGTGTTGTACAGCTTGCTTCTTCACCTTCCCGAAGCTGCCGCTCTCGCCGGCTGCCGGAGCCCAAGAAGCGGCTTCTTCGCGCAAAGACGATTGTGCCGCTCACAGTGCTCTCCTTAGCGCGGCTTCTGCCGAAAGATGCTCGGCAGCGGCTCTTTCCTCCGGAGAGCATCCTATCTTCGTCTTTCGCGTCTTTTGTAGTCTACATCTTAGCAAAACGCTTTCCCACTATGTCTGGCTAGGAAAAACTGTGCCAGCACAGAAAACATCTCCCATCGTGTTCTAGAAGTTGCAGAGATGTCTGCCAAGTGTTTGGCAGGAAGAAAAATTGTCCAAAACAGCTTCCAATCGAATGTTCCTGTGATTGGAAAAGTCAGGAGAGTGCAAAGGTACTGTTTTCTATCAGTTGGCAAGGTGCGCACACAATCCCAGTGTTGTACAGCTTGCTTCTTCACCTTCCCGAAGCTGCCGCTCTCGCCGGCTGCCGGAGCCCAAGAAGCGGCTTCTTCGCGCAAAGACGATTGTGCCGCTCACAGTGCTCTCCTTAGCGCGGCTTCTGCCGAAAGACGCCCGGCAGCGGTTCTTACCTCCGGAGAGCAACCTACCTTCCTCTTTAGCTCCTCTTCTCATCTACACCTCGGCAAAAAGTTTTTCCACTATGTCTGGCTAGGAAAAACTGTGCCAGCACAGAAAACATCTCCCATCGTGTTCTAGAAGTTGCACGGATGTCTGCCAAGTGTTTGGCAGGAAGAAAAGAAAAGTTGTCCAAAACAGCTTCCAATCGAATGTTCCTGTGATTGGAAAAGTCAGGAGAGTGCAAAGGTACTGTTTTCTATCAGTTGGCAAGGTGCGCACACAATCCCAGTGTTGTACAGCTTGCTTCTTCACCTTCCCGAAGCTGCCGCTCTCGCCGGCTGCCGGAGCCCAAGAAGCGGCTTCTTCGCGCAAAGACGATTGTGCCGCTCACAGTGCTCTCCTTAGCGCGGCTTCTGCCGAAAGACGCCCGGCAGCGGCTCTTACCTCCGGAGAGCATCCCACCTTCGTCTTTCGCGTCTTTTGTAGTCTACATCTTAGCAAAACGCTTTTCCACTATGTCTGGCTAGGAAAAACTGTGCCAGCACAGAAAACATCTCCCATCGTGTTCTAGAAGTTGCAGAGATGTCTGCCAAGTGTTTGGCAGGAAGAAAAGAAAAGTTGTCCAAAACAGCTTCCAATCGAATGTTCCTGTGATTGGAAAAGTCAGGAGAGTGCAAAGGTACTGTTTTCTATCAGTTGGCAAGGTGCGCACACAATCCCAGTGTTGTACAGCTTGCTTCTTCACCTTCCCGAAGCTGCCGCTCTCGCCGGCTGCCGGAGCCCAAGAAGCGGCTTCTTCGCGCAAAGACGATTGTGCCGCTCACAGTGCTCTCCTTAGCGCGGCTTCTGCCGAAAGACGCCCGGCAGCGGTTCTTACCTCCGGAGAGCAACCTACCTTCCTCTTTAGCTCCTCTTCTCATCTACACCTCGGCAAAAAGCTTTTCCACTATGTCTGGCTAGGAAAAACTGTGCCAGCACAGAAAACATCTCCCATCGTGTTCTAGAAGTTGCACGGATGTCTGCCAAGTGTTTGGCAGGAAGAAAAGAAAAGTTGTCCAAAACAGCTTCCAATCGAATGTTCCTGTGATTGGAAAAGTCAGGAGAGTGCAAAGGTACTGTTTTCTATCAGTTGGCAAGGTGCGCACACAATCCCAGTGTTGTACAGCTTGCTTCTTCACCTTCCCGAAGCTGCCGCTCTCGCCGGCTGCCGGAGCCCAAGAAGCGGCTTCTTCGCGCAAAGACGATTGCGCCGCTCACAGTGCTCTCCTTAGCGCGGCTTCTGCCGAAAGATGCTCGGCAGCGGCTCTTACCTCCGGAGAGCATCCTACCTTCGTCTTTAGCTCCTCTTCTCATCTACACCTCGGCAAAAAGCTTTTCCACTATGTCTGGCTAGGAAAAACTGTGCCAGCACAGAAAACATCTCCCATCGTGTTCTAGAAGTTGCACGGATGTCTGCCAAGTGTTTGGCAGGAAGAAAAGAAAAGTTGTCCAAAACAGCTTCCAATCGAATGTTCCTGTGATTGGAAAAGTCAGGAGAGTGCAAAGGTACTGTTTTCTATCAGTTGGCAAGGTGCGCACACAATCCCAGTGTTGTACAGCTTGCTTCTTCACCTTCCCGAAGCTGCCGCTCTCGCCGGCTGCCGGAGCCCAAGAAGCGGCTTCTTCGCGCAAAGACGATTGTGCCGCTCACAGTGCTCTCCTTAGCGCGGCTTCTGCCGAAAGACGCTCGGCAGCGGCTCTTTCCTCCGGAGAGCATCCTATCTTCGTCTTTCGCGTCTTTTGTAGTCTACATCTTAGCAAAACGCTTTCCCACTATGTCTGGCTAGGAAAAACTGTGCCAGCACAGAAAACATCTCCCATCGTGTTCTAGAAGTTGCACGGATGTCTGCCAAGTGTTTGGCAGGAAGAAAAGAAAAGTTGTCCAAAACAGCTTCCAATCGAATGTTCCTGTGATTGGAAAAGTCAGGAGAGTGCAAAGGTACTGTTTTCTATCAGTTGGCAAGGTGCGCACACAATCCCAGTGTTGTACAGCTTGCTTCTTCACCTTCCCGAAGCTGCCGCTCTCGCCGGCTGCCGGAGCCCAAGAAGCGGCTTCTTCGCGCAAAGACGATTGCGCCGCTCACAGTGCTCTCCTTAGCGCGGCTTCTGCCGAAAGACGCCCGGCAGCGGCTCTTACCTCCGGAGAGCATCCCACCTTCGTCTTTCGCGTCTTTTGTAGTCTACATCTTAGCAAAACGCTTTTCCACTATGTCTGGCTAGGAAAAACTGTGCCAGCACAGAAAACATCTCCCATCGTGTTCTAGAAGTTGCAGAGATGTCTGCCAAGTGTTTGGCAGGAAGAAAAGTTGTCCAAAACAGCTTCCAATCGAATGTTCCTGTGATTGGAAAAGTCAGGAGAGTGCAAAGGTACTGTTTTCTATCAGTTGGCAAGGTGCGCACACAATCCCAGTGTTGTACAGCTTGCTTCTTCACCTTCCCGAAGCTGCCGCTCTCGCCGGCTGCCGGAGCCCAAGAAGCGGCTTCTTCGCGCAAAGACGATTGTGCCGCTCACAGTGCTCTCCTTAGCGCGGCTTCTGCCGAAAGACGCCCGGCAGCGGTTCTTACCTCCGGAGAGCAACCTACCTTCCTCTTTAGCTCCTCTTCTCATCTACACCTCGGCAAAAAGCTTTTCCACTATGTCTGGCTAGGAAAAACTGTGCCAGCACAGAAAACATCTCCCATCGTGTTCTAGAAGTTGCACGGATGTCTGCCAAGTGTTTGGCAGGAAGAAAAGAAAAGTTGTCCAAAACAGCTTCCAATCGAATGTTCCTGTGATTGGAAAAGTCAGGAGAGTGCAAAGGTACTGTTTTCTATCAGTTGGCAAGGTGCGCACACAATCCCAGTGTTGTACAGCTTGCTTCTTCACCTTCCCGAAGCTGCCGCTCTCGCCGGCTGCCGGAGCCCAAGAAGCGGCTTCTTCGCGCAAAGACGATTGTGCCGCTCACAGTGCTCTCCTTAGCGCGGCTTCTGCCGAAATACGCCCGGCAGCGGCTCTTACCTCCGGAGAGCATCCTACCTTCCTCTTTAGCTCCTCTTCTCATCTACACCTCGGCAAAAAGCTTTTCCACTATGTCTGGCTAGGAAAAACTGTGCCAGCACAGAAAACATCTCCCATCGTGTTCTAGAAGTTGCACGGATGTCTGCCAAGTGTTTGGCAGGAAGAAAAGAAAAGTTGTCCAAAACAGCTTCCAATCGAATGTTCCTGTGATTGGAAAAGTCAGGAGAGTGCAAAGGTACTGTTTTCTATCAGTTGGCAAGGTGCGCACACAATCCCAGTGTTGTACAGCTTGCTTCTTCACCTTCCCGAAGCTGCCGCTCTCGCCGGCTGCCGGAGCCCAAGAAGCGGCTTCTTCGCGCAAAGACGATTGCGCCGCTCACAGTGCTCTCCTTAGCGCGGCTTCTGCCGAAAGATGCTCGGCAGCGGCTCTTACCTCCGGAGAGCATCCTACCTTCGTCTTTAGCTCCTCTTCTCATCTACACCTCGGCAAAAAGCTTTTCCACTATGTCTGGCTAGGAAAAACTGTGCCAGCACAGAAAACATCTCCCATCGTGTTCTAGAAGTTGCACGGATGTCTGCCAAGTGTTTGGCAGGAAGAAAAGAAAAGTTGTCCAAAACAGCTTCCAATCGAATGTTCCTGTGATTGGAAAAGTCAGGAGAGTGCAAAGGTACTGTTTTCTATCAGTTGGCAAGGTGCGCACACAATCCCAGTGTTGTACAGCTTGCTTCTTCACCTTCCCGAAGCTGCCGCTCTCGCCGGCTGCCGGAGCCGAAAAAGCGGCTTCTTCGCACAAAGACGATTGTGCCGCTCACAGTGCTCTCCTTAGCGCGGCTTCTGCCGAAAGACGCTCGGCAGCGGCTCTTTCCTCCGGAGAGCATCCTATCTTCGTCTTTCGCGTCTTTTGTAGTCTACATCTTAGCAAAACGCTTTCCCACTATGTCTGGCTAGGAAAAACTGTGCCAGCACAGAAAACATCTCCCATCGTGTTCTAGAAGTTGCACGGATGTCTGCCAAGTGTTTGGCAGGAAGAAAAGAAAAGTTGTCCAAAACAGCTTCCAATCGAATGTTCCTGTGATTGGAAAAGTCAGGAGAGTGCAAAGGTACTGTTTTCTATCAGTTGGCAAGGTGCGCACACAATCCCAGTGTTGTACAGCTTGCTTCTTCACCTTCCCGAAGCTGCCGCTCTCGCCGGCTGCCGGAGCCCAAGAAGCGGCTTCTTCGCGCAAAGACGATTGTGCCGCTCACAGTGCTCTCCTTAGCGCGGCTTCTGCCGAAAGACGCCCGGCAGCGGCTCTTACCTCCGGAGAGCATCCCACCTTTGTCTTTCGCGTCTTTTGTAGTCTACATCTTAGCAAAACGCTTTTCCACTATGTCTGGCTAGGAAAAACTGTGCCAGCACAGAAAACATCTCCCATCATGTTCTAGAAGTTGCAGAGATGTCTGCCAAGTGTTTGGCAGGAAGAAAAGTTGTCCAAAACAGCTTCCAATCGAATGTTCCTGTGATTGGAAAAGTCAGGAGAGTGCAAAGGTACTGTTTTCTATCAGTTGGCAAGGTGCGCACACAATCCCAGTGTTGTACAGCTTGCTTCTTCACCTTCCCGAAGCTGCCGCTCTCGCCGGCTGCCGGAGCCCAAGAAGCGGCTTCTTTGCGCAAAGACGATTGTGCCGCTCACAGTGCTCTCCTTAGCGCGGCTTCTGCCGAAAGACGCCCGGCAGCGGTTCTTACCTCCGGAGAGCAACCTACCTTCCTCTTTAGCTCCTCTTCTCATCTACACCTCGGCAAAAAGCTTTTCCACTATGTCTGGCTAGGAAAAACTGTGCCAGCACAGAAAACATCTCCCATCGTGTTCTAGAAGTTGCACGGATGTCTGCCAAGTGTTTGGCAGGAAGAAAAGAAAAGTTGTCCAAAACAGCTTCCAATCGAATGTTCCTGTGATTGGAAAAGTCAGGAGAGTGCAAAGGTACTGTTTTCTATCAGTTGGCAAGGTGCGCACACAATCCCAGTGTTGTACAGCTTGCTTCTTCACCTTCCCGAAGCTGCCGCTCTCGCCGGCTGCCGGAGCCCAAGAAGCGGCTTCTTCGCGCAAAGACGATTGTGCCGCTCACAGTGCTCTCCTTAGCGCGGCTTCTGCCGAAATACGCCCGGCAGCGGCTCTTACCTCCGGAGAGCAACCTACCTTCCTCTTTAGCTCCTCTTCTCATCTACACCTCGGCAAAAAGCTTTTCCACTATGTCTGGCTAGGAAAAACTGTGCCAGCACAGAAAACATCTCCCATCGTGTTCTAGAAGTTGCACGGATGTCTGCCAAGTGTTTGGCAGGAAGAAAAGAAAAGTTGTCCAAAACAGCTTCCAATCGAATGTTCCTGTGATTGGAAAAGTCAGGAGAGTGCAAAGGTACTGTTTTCTATCAGTTGGCAAGGTGCGCACACAATCCCAGTGTTGTACAGCTTGCTTCTTCACCTTCCCGAAGCTGCCGCTCTCGCCGGCTGCCGGAGCCCAAGAAGCGGCTTCTTCGCGCAAAGACGATTGCGCCGCTCACAGTGCTCTCCTTAGCGCGGCTTCTGCCGAAAGATGCTCGGCAGCGGCTCTTACCTCCGGAGAGCATCCTACCTTCCTCTTTAGCTCCTCTTCTCATCTACACCTCGGCAAAAAGCTTTTCCACTATGTCTGGCTAGGAAAAACTGTGCCAGCACAGAAAACATCTCCCATCGTGTTCTAGAAGTTGCACGGATGTCTGCCAAGTGTTTGGCAGGAAGAAAAGAAAAGTTGTCCAAAACAGCTTCCAATCGAATGTTCCTGTGATTGGAAAAGTCAGGAGAGTGCAAAGGTACTGTTTTCTATCAGTTGGCAAGGTGCGCACACAATCCCAGTGTTGTACAGCTTGCTTCTTCACCTTCCCGAAGCTGCCGCTCTCGCCGGCTGCCGGAGCCGAAAAAGCGGCTTCTTCGCGCAAAGACGATTGTGCCGCTCACAGTGCTCTCCTTAGCGCGGCTTCTGACGAAAGACGCCCGGCAGCGGCTCTTACCTCCGGAGAGCATCCTACCTTCGTCTTTAGCTCCTCTTCTCATCTACACCTCGGCAAAAAGCTTTTCCACTATGTCTGGCTAGGAAAAACTGTGCCAGCACAGAAAACATCTCCCATCGTGTTCTAGAAGTTGCACGGATGTCTGCCAAGTGTTTGGCAGGAAGAAAAGAAAAGTTGTCCAAAACAGCTTCCAATCGAATGTTCCTGTGATTGGAAAAGTCAGGAGAGTGCAAAGGTACTGTTTTCTATCAGTTGGCAAGGTGCGCACACAATCCCAGTGTTGTACAGCTTGCTTCTTCACCTTCCCGAAGCTGCCGCTCTCGCCGGCTGCCGGAGCCCAAGAAGCGGCTTCTTCGCGCAAAGACGATTGTGCCGCTCACAGTGCTCTCCTTAGCGCGGCTTCTGCTGAAAGATGCTCGGCAGCGGCTCTTTCCTCCGGAGAGCATCCTATCTTCGTCTTTCGCGTCTTTTGTAGTCTACATCTTAGCAAAACGCTTTCCCACTATGTCTGGCTAGGAAAAACTGTGCCAGCACAGAAAACATCTCCCATCGTGTTCTAGAAGTTGCAGAGATGTCTGCCAAGTGTTTGGCAGGAAGAAAAGAAAAGTTGTCCAAAACAGCTTCCAATCGAATGTTCCTGTGATTGGAAAAGTCAGGAGAGTGCAAAGGTACTGTTTTCTATCAGTTGGCAAGGTGCGCACACAATCCCAGTGTTATACAGCTTGCTTCTTCACCTTCCCGAAGCTGCCGCTCTCGCCGGCTGCCGGAGCCCAAGAAGCGGCTTCTTCGCGCAAAGACGATTGCGCCGCTCACAGTGCTCTCCTTAGCGCGGCTTCTGCCGAAAGACGCCCGGCAGCGGCTCTTACCTCCGGAGAGCATCCCACCTTCGTCTTTAGCTCCTCTTCTCATCTACACCTCGGCAAAAAGCTTTTCCACTATGTCTGGCTAGGAAAAACTGTGCCAGCACAGAAAACATCTCCCATCGTGTTCTAGAAGTTGCAGAGATGTCTGCCAAGTGTTTGGCAGGAAGAAAAGTTGTCCAAAACAGCTTCCAATCGAATGTTCCTGTGATTGGAAAAGTCAGGAGAGTGCAAAGGTACTGTTTTCTATCAGTTGGCAAGGTGCGCACACAATCCCAGTGTTGTACAGCTTGCTTCTTCACCTTCCCGAAGCTGCCGCTCTCGCCGGCTGCCGGAGCCCAAGAAGCGGCTTCTTCGCGCAAATACGATTGTGCCGCTCACAGTGCTCTCCTTAGCGCGACTTCTGCCGAAAGATGCCCGGCAGCGGTTCTTATCTCCGGAGAGCAACCTACCTTCCTCTTTAGCTCCTCTTCTCATCTACACCTCGGCAAAAAGCTTTTCCACTATGTCTGGCTAGGAAAAACTGTGCCAGCACAGAAAACATCTCCCATCGTGTTCTAGAAGTTGCACGGATGTCTGCCAAGTGTTTGGCAGGAAGAAAAGAAAAGTTGTCCAAAACAGCTTCCAATCGAATGTTCATGTGATTGGAAAAGTCAGGAGAGTGCAAAGGTACTGTTTTCTATCAGTTGGCAAGGTGCGCACACAATCCCAGTGTTGTACAGCTTGCTTCTTCACCTTCCCGAAGCTGCCGCTCTCGCCGGCTGCCGGAGCCCAAGAAGCGGCTTCTTCGCGCAAAGACGATTGTGCCGCTCACAGTGCTCTCCTTAGCGCGGCTTCTGCCGAAAGACGCCCGGCAGCGGCTCTTACCTCCGGAGAGCATCCCACCTTCGTCTTTCGCGTCTTTTGTAGTCTACATCTTAGCAAAACGCTTTTCCACTATGTCTGGCTAGGAAAAACTGTGCCAGCACAGAAAACATCTCCCATCGTGTTCTAGAAGTTGCAGAGATGTCTGCCAAGTGTTTGGCAGGAAGAAAAGAAAAGTTGTCCAAAACAGCTTCCAATCGAATGTTCCTGTGATTGGAAAAGTCAGGAGAGTGCAAAGGTACTGTTTTCTATCAGTTGGCAAGGTGCGCACACAATCCCAGTGTTGTACAGCTTGCTTCTTCACCTTCCCGAAGCTGCCGCTCTCGCCGGCTGCCGGGGCCCAAGAAGCGGCTTCTTCGCGCAAAGAAGATTGTGCCGCTCACAGTGCTCTCCTTAGCGCGGCTTCTGCCGAAAGACGCCCGGCAGCGGTTCTTACCTCCGGAGAGCATCCTACCTTCGTCTTTAGCTCCTCTTCTCATCTACACCTCGGCAAAAAGCTTTTCCAATATGTCTGGCTAGGAAAAACTGTGCCAGCACAGAAAACATCTCCCATCGTGTTCTAGAAGTTGCACGGATGTCTGCCAAGTGTTTGGCAGGAAGAAAAGAAAAGTTGTCCAAAACAGCTTCCAATCGAATGTTCCTGTGATTGGAAAAGTCAGGAGAGTGCAAAGGTACTGTTTTCTATCAGTTGGCAAGGTGCGCACACAATCCCAGTGTTGTACAGCTTGCTTCTTCACCTTCCCGAAGCTGCCGCTCTCGCCGGCTGCCGGAGCCCAAGAAGCGGCTTCTTCGCGCAAAGACGATTGTGCCGCTCACAGTGCTCTCCTTAGCGCGGCTTCTGCCGAAAGACGCCCGGCAGCGGCTCTTACCTCCGGAGAGCATCCCACCTTCGTCTTTCGCGTCTTTTGTAGTCTACATCTTAGCAAAACGCTTTTCCACTATGTCTGGCTAGGAAAAACTGTGCCAGCACAGAAAACATCTCCCATCGTGTTCTAGAAGTTGCAGAGATGTCTGCCAAGTGTTTGGCAGGAAGAAAAGTTGTCCAAAACAGCTTCCAATCGAATGTTCCTGTGATTGGAAAAGTCAGGAGAGTGCAAAGGTACTGTTTTCTATCAGTTGGCAAGGTGCGCACACAATCCCAGTGTTGTACAGCTTGCTTCTTCACCTTCCCGAAGCTGCCGCTCTCGCCGGCTGCCGGAGCCCAAGAAGCGGCTTCTTCGCGCAAAGACGATTGTGCCGCTCACAGTGCTCTCCTTAGCGCGGCTTCTGCCGAAAGACGCCCGGCAGCGGTTCTTACCTCCGGAGAGCAACCTACTTTCCTCTTTAGCTCCTCTTCTCATCTACACCTCGGCAAAAAGCTTTTCCACTATGTCTGGCTAGGAAAAACTGTGCCAGCACAGAAAACATCTCCCATCGTGTTCTAGAAGTTGCACGGATGTCTGCCAAGTGTTTGGCAGGAAGAAAAGAAAAGTTGTCCAAAACAGCTTCCAATCGAATGTTCATGTGATTGGAAAAGTCAGGAGAGTGCAAAGGTACTGTTTTCTATCAGTTGGCAAGGTGCGCACACAATCCCAGTGTTGTACAGCTTGCTTCTTCACCTTCCCGAAGCTGCCGCTCTCGCCGGCTGCCGGAGCCCAAGAAGCGGCTTCTTCGCGCAAAGACGATTGTGCCGCTCACAGTGCTCTCCTTAGCGCGGCTTCTGCCGAAAGACGCCCGGCAGCGGCTCTTACCTCCGGAGAGCATCCCACCTTCGTCTTTCGCGTCTTTTGTAGTCTACATCTTAGCAAAACGCTTTTCCACTATGTCTGGCTAGGAAAAACTGTGCCAGCACAGAAAACATCTCCCATCGTGTTCTAGAAGTTGCAGAGATGTCTGCCAAGTGTTTGGCAGGAAGAAAAGAAAAGTTGTCCAAAACAGCTTCCAATCGAATGTTCCTGTGATTGGAAAAGTCAGGAGAGTGCAAAGGTACTGTTTTCTATCAGTTGGCAAGGTGCGCACACAATCCCAGTGTTGTACAGCTTGCTTCTTCACCTTCCCGAAGCTGCCGCTCTCGCCGGCTGCCGGAGCCCAAGAAGCGGCTTCTTCGCGCAAAGACGATTGTGCCGCTCACAGTGCTCTCCTTAGCGCGGCTTCTGCCGAAAGACGCTCGGCAGCGGCTCTTTCCTCCGGAGAGCAACCTACCTTCCTCTTTAGCAACCCCTTCTCATCTACACCTCGGCAAAAAGCTTTTCCACTATGTCTGGCTAGGAAAAACTGTGCCAGCACAGAAAACATCTCCCATCGTGTTCTAGAAGTTGCACGGATGTCTGCCAAGTTTTTGGCAGGAAGAAAACAAAAGTTGTCCAAAACAGCTTCCAATCGAATGTTCCTGTGATTGGAAAAGTCAGGAGAGTGCAAAGGTACTGTTTTCTATCAGTTGGCAAGGTGCGCACACAATCCCAGTGTTGTACAGCTTGCTTCTTCACCTTCCCGAAGCTGCCGCTCTCGCCGGCTGCCGGAGCCCAAGAAGCGGCTTCTTCGCGCAAAGACGATTGCGCCGCTCACAGTGCTCTCCTTAGCGCGGCTTCTGCCGAAAGACGCTCGGCAGCGGCTCTTACCTCCGGAGAGCATCCTACCTTCCTCTTTAGCTCCTCTTCTCATCTACACCTCGGCAAAAAGCTTTTCCACTATGTCTGGCTAGGAAAAACTGTGCCAGCCCAGAAAACATCTCCCATCGTGTTCTAGAAGTTGCACGGATGTCTGCCAAGTGTTTGGCAGGAAGAAAAGAAAAGTTGTCCAAAACAGCTTCCAATCGAATGTTCCTGTGATTGGAAAAGTCAGGAGAGTGCAAAGGTACTGTTTTCTATCAGTTGGCAAGGTGCGCACACAATCCCAGTGTTGTACAGCTTGCTTCTTCACCTTCCCGAAGCTGCCGCTCTCGCCGGCTGCCGGAGCCCAAGAAGCGGCTTCTTCGCGCAAAGACGATTGTGCCGCTCACAGTGCTCTCCTTAGCGCGGCTTCTGCCGAAAGATGCTCGGCAGCGGCTCTTTCCTCCGGAGAGCATCCTATCTTCGTCTTTCGCGTCTTTTGTAGTCTACATCTTAGCAAAACGCTTTCCCACTATGTCTGGCTAGGAAAAACTGTGCCAGCACAGAAAACATCTCCCATCGTGTTCTAGAAGTTGCACGGATGTCTGCCAAGTGTTTGGCAGGAAGAAAAGAAAAGTTGTCCAAAACAGCTTCCAATCGAATGTTCCTGTGATTGGAAAAGTCAGGAGAGTGCAAAGGTACTGTTTTCTATCAGTTGGCAAGGTGCGCACACAATCCCAGTGTTATACAGCTTGCTTCTTCACCTTCCCGAAGCTGCCGCTCTCGCCGGCTGCCGGAGCCCAAGAAGCGGCTTCTTCGCGCAAAGACGATTGCGCCGCTCACAGTGCTCTCCTTAGCGCGGCTTCTGCCGAAAGACGCCCGGCAGCGGTTCTTACCTCCGGAGAGCATCCCACCTTCGTCTTTCGCGTCTTTTGTAGTCTACATCTTAGCAAAACGCTTTTCCACTATGTCTGGCCAGGAAAAACTGTGCCAGCACAGAAAACATCTCCCATCGTGTTCTAGAAGTTGCAGAGATGTCTGCCAAGTGTTTGGCAGGAAGAAAAGAAAAGTTGTCCAAAACAGCTTCCAATCGAATGTTCCTGTGATTGGAAAAGTCAGGAGAGTGCAAAGGTACTGTTTTCTATCAGTTGGCAAGGTGCGCACACAATCCCAGTGTTGTACAGCTTGCTTCTTCACCTTCCCGAAGCTGCCGCTCTCGCCGGCTGCCGGAGCCCAAGAAGCGGCTTCTTCGCGCAAAGACGATTGTGCCGCTCACAGTGCTCTCCTTAGCGCGGCTTCTGCCGAAAGACGCCCGGCAGCGGCTCTTACCTCCGGAGAGCATCCTACCTTCCTCTTTAGTTCCTCTTCTCATCTACCTCACGGCAAAAAGCTTTCCCACTATGTCTGGCTAGGAAAAACTGTGCCAGCACAGAAAACATCTCCCATCGTGTTCTAGAGGTTGCACGGATGTCTGCCAAGTGTTTGGCAGGAAGAAAAGAAAAGTTGTCCAAAACAGCTTCCAATCGAATATTCCTGTGATTGGAAAAGTCAGGAGAGTGCAAAGGTACTGTTTTCTATCAGTTGGCAAGGTGCGCACACAATCCCAGTGTTGTACAGCTTGCTTCTTCACCTTCCCGAAGCTGCCGCTCTCGCCGGCTGCCGGAGCCCAAGAAGCGGCTTCTTCGCGCAAAGACGATTGTGCCGCTCACAGTGCTCTCCTTAGCGCGGCATCTGCCGAAAGACGCCCGGCAGCGGCTCTTACCTCCGGAGAGCATCCCACCTTCGTCTTTCGCGTCTTTTGTAGTCTACATCTTAGCAAAACGCTTTTCCACTATGTCTGGCTAGGAAAAACTGTGCCAGCACAGAAAACATCTCCCATCGTGTTCTAGAAGTTGCAGAGATGTCTGCCAAGTGTTTGGCAGGAAGAAAAGAAAAGTTGTCCAAAACAGCTTCCAATCGAATGTTCCTGTGATTGGAAAAGTCAGGAGAGTGCAAAGGTACTGTTTTCTATCAGTTGGCAAGGTGCGCACACAATCCCAGTGTTATACAGCTTGCTTCTTCACCTTCCCGAAGCTGCCGCTCTCGCCGGCTGCCGGAGCCCAAGAAGCGGCTTCTTCGTGCAAAGACGATTGCGCCGCTCACAGTGCTCTCCTTAGCGCGGCTTCTGCCGAAAGACGCCCGGCAGCGGTTCTTACCTCCGGAGAGCATCCCACCTTCGTCTTTCGCGTCTTTTGTAGTCTACATCTTAGCAAAACGCTTTTCCACTATGTCTGGCTAGGAAAAACTGTGCCAGCACAGAAAACATCTCCCATCGTGTTCTAGAAGTTGCAGAGATGTCTGCCAAGTGTTTGGCAGGAAGAAAAGTTGTCCAAAACAGCTTCCAATCGAATGTTCCTGTGATTGGAAAAGTCAGGAGAGTGCAAAGGTACTGTTTTCTATCAGTTGGCAAGGTGCGCACACAATCCCAGTGTTGTACAGCTTGCTTCTTCACCTTCCCGAAGCTGCCGCTCTCGCCGGCTGCCGGAGCCCAAGAAGCGGCTTCTTCGCGCAAAGACGATTGTGCCGCTCACAGTGCTCTCCTTAGCGCGGCTTCTGCCGAAAGACGCCCGGCAGCGGTTCTTACCTCCGGAGAGCAACCTACCTTCCTCTTTAGCTCCTCTTCTCATCTACACCTCGGCAAAAAGCTTTTCCACTATGTCTGGCTAGGAAAAACTGTGCCAGCACAGAAAACATCTCCCATCGTGTTCTAGAAGTTGCACGGATGTCTGCCAAGTGTTTGGCAGGAAGAAAAGAAAAGTTGTCCAAAACAGCTTCCAATCGAATGTTCCTGTGATTGGAAAAGTCAGGAGAGTGCAAAGGTACTGTTTTCTATCAGTTGGCAAGGTGCGCACACAATCCCAGTGTTGTACAGCTTGCTTCTTCACCTTCCCGAAGCTGCCGCTCTCGCCGGCTGCCGGAGCCCAAGAAGCGGCTTCTTCGCGCAAAGACGATTGTGCCGCTCACAGTGCTCTCCTTAGCGCGGCTTCTGCCGAAAGACGCCCGGCAGCGGCTCTTACCTCCGGAGAGCATCCCACCTTCGTCTTTCGCGTCTTTTGTAGTCTACATCTTAGCAAAACGCTTTTCCACTATGTCTGGCTAGGAAAAACTGTGCCAGCACAGAAAACATCTCCCATCGTGTTCTAGAAGTTGCAGAGATGTCTGCCAAGTGTTTGGCAGGAAGAAAAGAAAAGTTGTCCAAAACAGCTTCCAATCGAATGTTCCTGTGATTGGAAAAGTCAGGAGAGTGCAAAGGTACTGTTTTCTATCAGTTGGCAAGGTGCGCACACAATCCCAGTGTTGTACAGCTTGCTTCTTCACCTTCCCGAAGCTGCCGCTCTCGCCGGCTGCCGGAGCCGAAAAAGCGGCTTCTTCGCGCAAAGACGATTGCGCCGCTCACAGTGCTCTCCTTAGCGCGGCTTCTGCCGAAAGACGCTCGGCAGCGGCTCTTTCCTCCGGAGAGCATCCTATCTTCGTCTTTCGCGTCTTTTGTAGTCTACATCTTAGCAAAACGCTTTCCCACTATGTCTGGCTAGGAAAAACTGTGCCAGCACAGAAAACATCTCCCATCGTGTTCTAGAAGTTGCAGAGATGTCTGCCAAGTGTTTGGCAGGAAGAAAAGAAAAGTTGTCCAAAACAGCTTCCAATCGAATGTTCCTGTGATTGGAAAAGTCAGGAGAGTGCAAAGGTACTGTTTTCTATCAGTTGGCAAGGTGCGCACACAATCCCAGTGTTGTACAGCTTGCTTCTTCACCTTCCCGAAGCTGCCGCTCTCGCCGGCTGCCGGAGCCCAAGAAGCGGCTTCTTCGCGCAAAGACGATTGTGCCGCTCACAGTGCTCTCCTTAGCGCGGCTTCTGCCGAAAGACGCCCGGCAGCGGCTCTTACCTCCGGAGAGCATCCTACCTTCCTCTTTAGTTCCTCTTCTCATCTACCTCACGGCAAAAAGCTTTCCCACTATGTCTGGCTAGGAAAAACTGTGCCAGCACAGAAAACATCTCCCATCGTGTTCTAGAAGTTGCACGGATGTCTGCCAAGTGTTTGGCAGGAAGAAAAGAAAAGTTGTCCAAAACAGCTTCCAATCGAATGTTCCTGTGATTGGAAAAGTCAGGAGAGTGCAAAGGTACTGTTTTCTATCAGTTGGCAAGGTGCGCACACAATCCCAGTGTTGTACAGCTTGCTTCTTCACCTTCCCGAAGCTGCCGCTCTCGCCGGCTGCCGGAGCCCAAGAAGCGGCTTCTTCGCGCAAAGACGATTGTGCCGCTCACAGTGCTCTCCTTAGCGCGGCTTCTGCCGAAAGACGCCCGGCAGCGGCTCTTACCTCCGGAGAGCATCCCACCTTCATCTTTCGCGTCTTTTGTAGTCTACATCTTAGCAAAACGCTTTCCCACTATGTCTGGCTAGGAAAAACTGTGCCAGCACACAAAACATCTCCCATCGTGTTCTAGAAGTTGCAGAGATGTCTGCCAAGTGTTTGGCAGGAAGAAAAGAAAAGTTGTCCAAAACAGCTTCCAATCGAATGTTCCTGTGATTGGAAAAGTCAGGAGAGTGCAAAGGTACTGTTTTCTATCAGTTGGCAAGGTGCGCACACAATCCCAGTGTTGTACAGCTTGCTTCTTCACCTTCCCGAAGCTGCCGCTCTCGCCGGCTGCCGGAGCCCAAGAAGCGGCTTCTTCGCGCAAAGACGATTGTGCCGCTCACAGTGCTCTCCTTAGCGCGGCTTCTGCCGAAAGACGCCCGGCAGCGGTTCTTACCTCCGGAGAGCAACCTACCTTCCTCTTTAGCTCCTCTTCTCATCTACACCTCGGCAAAAAGCTTTTCCACTATGTCTGGCTAGGAAAAACTGTGCCAGCACAGAAAACATCTCCCATCGTGTTCTAGAAGTTGCAGAGATGTCTGCCAAGTGTTTGGCAGGAAGAAAAGAAAAGTTGTCCAAAACAGCTTCCAATCGAATGTTCCTGTGATTGGAAAAGTCAGGAGAGTGCAAAGGTACTGTTTTCTATCAGTTGGCAAGGTGCGCACACAATCCCAGTGTTGTACAGCTTGCTTCTTCACCTTCCCGAAGCTGCCGCTCTCGCCGGCTGCCGGAGCCGAAAAAGCGGCTTCTTCGCGCAAAGACGATTGCGCCGCTCACAGTGCTCTCCTTAGCGCGGCTTCTGCCGAAAGACGCTCGGCAGCGGCTCTTTCCTCCGGAGAGCATCCTATCTTCGTCTTTCGCTTCTTTTGTAGTCTACATCTTAGCAAAACGCTTTCCCACTATGTCTGGCTAGGAAAAACTGTGCCAGCACAGAAAACATCTCCCATCGTGTTCTAGAAGTTGCAGAGATGTCTGCCAAGTGTTTGGCAGGAAGAAAAGAAAAGTTGTCCAAAACAGCTTCCAATCGAATGTTCCTGTGATTGGAAAAGTCAGGAGAGTGCAAAGGTACTGTTTTCTATCAGTTGGCAAGGTGCGCACACAATCCCAGTGTTGTACAGCTTGCTTCTTCACCTTCCCGAAGCTGCCGCTCTCGCCGGCTGCCGGAGCCCAAGAAGCGGCTTCTTCGCGCAAAGACGATTGTGCCGCTCACAGTGCTCTCCTTAGCGCGGCTTCTGCCGAAAGACGCCCGGCAGCGGCTCTTACCTCCGGAGAGCATCCTACCTTCGTCTTTCGCGTCTTTTGTCGTCTACATCTTAGCAAAACGCTTTTCCACTATGTCTGGCTAGGAAAAACTGTGCCAGCACAGAAAACATCTCCCATCGTGTTCTAGAAGTTGCACGGATGTCTGCCAAGTGTTTGGCAGGAAGAAAAGAAAAGTTGTCCAAAACAGCTTCCAATCGAATGTTCCTGTGATTGGAAAAGTCAGGAGAGTGCAAAGGTACTGTTTTCTATCAGTTGGCAAGGTGCGCACACAATCCCAGTGTTGTACAGCTTGCTTCTTCACCTTCCCGAAGCTGCCGCTCTCGCCGGCTGCCGGAGCCCAAGAAGCGGCTTCTTCGCGCAAAGACGATTGTGCCGCTCACAGTGCTCTCCTTAGCGCGGCTTCTGCCGAAAGACGCCCGGCAGCGGCTCTTACCTCCGGAGAGCATCCTACCTTCCTCTTTAGTTCCTCTTCTCATCTACCTCACGGCAAAAAGCTTTCCCACTATGTCTGGCTAGGAAAAACTGTGCCAGCACAGAAAACATCTCCCATCGTGTTCTAGAAGTTGCACGGATGTCTGCCAAGTGTTTGGCAGGAAGAAAAGAAAAGTTGTCCAAAACAGCTTCCAATCGAATGTTCCTGTGATTGGAAAAGTCAGGAGAGTGCAAAGGTACTGTTTTCTATCAGTTGGCAAGGTGCGCACACAATCCCAGTGTTGTACAGCTTGCTTCTTCACCTTCCCGAAGCTGCCGCTCTCGCCGGCTGCCGGAGCCCAAGAAGCGGCTTCTTCGCGCAAAGACGATTGTGCCGCTCACAGTGCTCTCCTTAGCGCGGCTTCTGCCGAAAGACGCCCGGCAGCGGCTCTTACCTCCGGAGAGCATCCCACCTTCGTCTTTCGCGTCTTTTGTAGTCTACATCTTAGCAAAACGCTTTCCCACTATGTCTGGCTAGGAAAAACTGTGCCAGCACAGAAAACATCTCCCATCGTGTTCTAGAAGTTGCAGAGATGTCTGCCAAGTGTTTGGCAGGAAGAAAAGAAAAGTTGTCCAAAACAGCTTCCAATCGAATGTTCCTGTGATTGGAAAAGTCAGGAGAGTGCAAAGGTACTGTTTTCTATCAGTTGGCAAGGTGCGCACACAATCCCAGTGTTGTACAGCTTGCTTCTTCACCTTCCCGAAGCTGCCGCTCTCGCCGGCTGCCGGAGCCCAAGAAGCGGCTTCTTCGCGCAAAGACGATTGTGCCGCTCACAGTGCTCTCCTTAGCGCGGCTTCTGCCGAAAGACGCCCGGCAGCGGTTCTTACCTCCGGAGAGCAACCTACCTTCCTCTTTAGCTCCTCTTCTCATCTACACCTCGGCAAAAAGCTTTTCCACTATGTCTGGCTAGGAAAAACTGTGCCAGCACAGAAAACATCTCCCATCGTGTTCTAGAAGTTGCAGAGATGTCTGCCAAGTGTTTGGCAGGAAGAAAAGAAAAGTTGTCCAAAACAGCTTCCAATCGAATGTTCCTGTGATTGGAAAAGTCAGGAGAGTGCAAAGGTACTGTTTTCTATCAGTTGGCAAGGTGCGCACACAATCCCAGTGTTGTACAGCTTGCTTCTTCACCTTCCCGAAGCTGCCGCTCTCGCCGGCTGCCGGTGCCCAAGAAGCGGCTTCTTCGCGCAAAGACGATTGTGCCGCTCACAGTGCTCTCCTTAGCGCGGCTTCTGCCGACAGACGCCCGGCAGCGGCTCTTACCTCCGGAGAGCATCCTACCTTCCTCTTTAGCTCCTCTTCTCATCTACCTCACGGCAAAAAGCTTTTCCACTATGTCTGGCTAGGAAAAACTGTGCCAGCACAGAAAACATCTCCCATCGTGTTCTAGAAGTTGCAGAGATGTCTGCCAAGTGTTTGGCAGGAAGAAAAGAAAAGTTGTCCAAAACAGCTTCCAATCGAATGTTCCTGTGATTGGAAAAGTCAGGAGAGTGCAAAGGTACTGTTTTCTATCAGTTGGCAAGGTGCGCACACAATCCCAGTGTTGTACAGCTTGCTTCTTCACCTTCCCGAAGCTGCCGCTCTCGCCGGCTGCCGGAGCCCAAGAAGCGGCTTCTTCGCGCAAAGACGATTGTGCCGCTCACAGTGCTCTCCTTAGCGCGGCTTCTGCCGAAAGACGCCCGGCAGCGGCTCTTACCTCCGGAGAGCATCCTACCTTCGTCTTTAGCTCCTCTTCTCATCTACACCTCGGCAAAAAGCTTTCCCACTATGTCTGGCTAGGAAAAACTGTGCCAGCACAGAAAACATCTCCCATCGTGTTCTAGAAGTTGCACGGATGTCTGCCAAGTGTTTGGCAGGAAGAAAAGAAAAGTTGTCCAAAACAGCTTCCAATCGAATGTTCCTGTGATTGGAAAAGTCAGGAGAGTGCAAAGGTACTGTTTTCTATCAGTTGGCAAGGTGCGCACACAATCCCAGTGTTGTACAGCTTGCTTCTTCACCTTCCCGAAGCTGCCGCTCTCGCCGGCTGCCGGTGCCCAAGAAGCGGCTTCTTCGCGCAAAGACGATTGTGCCGCTCACAGTGCTCTCCTTAGCGCGGCTTCTGCCGAAAGACGCTCGGCAGCGGCTCTTTCCTCCGGAGAGCATCCCACCTTCGTCTTTCGCGTCTTTTGTAGTCTACATCTTAGCAAAACGCTTTTCCACTATGTCTGGCTAGGAAAAACTGTGCCAGCACAGAAAACATCTCCCATCGTGTTCTAGAAGTTGCAGAGATGTCTGCCAAGTGTTTGGCAGGAAGAAAAGAAAAGTTGTCCAAAACAGCTTCCAATCGAATGTTCCTGTGATTGGAAAAGTCAGGAGAGTGCAAAGGTACTGTTTTCTATCAGTTGGCAAGGTGCGCACACAATCCCAGTGTTGTACAGCTTGCTTCTTCACCTTCCCGAAGCTGCCGCTCTCGCCGGCTGCCGGTGCCCAAGAAGCGGCTTCTTCGCGCAAAGACGATTGTGCCGCTCACAGTGCTCTCCTTAGCGCGGCTTCTGCCGACAGACGCCCGGCAGCGGCTCTTACCTCCGGAGAGCATCCTACCTTCCTCTTTAGCTCCTCTTCTCATCTACCTCACGGCAAAAAGCTTTTCCACTATGTCTGGCTAGGAAAAACTGTGCCAGCACAGAAAACATCTCCCATCGTGTTCTAGAAGTTGCAGAGATGTCTGCCAAGTGTTTGGCAGGAAGAAAAGAAAAGTTGTCCAAAACAGCTTCCAATCGAATGTTCCTGTGATTGGAAAAGTCAGGAGAGTGCAAAGGTACTGTTTTCTATCAGTTGGCAAGGTGCGCACACAATCCCAGTGTTGTACAGCTTGCTTCTTCACCTTCCCGAAGCTGCCGCTCTCGCCGGCTGCCGGAGCCCAAGAAGCGGCTTCTTCGCGCAAAGACGATTGTGCCGCTCACAGTGCTCTCCTTAGCGCGGCTTCTGCCGAAAGACGCCCGGCAGCGGCTCTTACCTCCGGAGAGCATCCTACCTTCGTCTTTAGCTCCTCTTCTCATCTACACCTCGGCAAAAAGCTTTCCCACTATGTCTGGCTAGGAAAAACTGTGCCAGCACAGAAAACATCTCCCATCGTGTTCTAGAAGTTGCACGGATGTCTGCCAAGTGTTTGGCAGGAAGAAAAGAAAAGTTGTCCAAAACAGCTTCCAATCGAATGTTCCTGTGATTGGAAAAGTCAGGAGAGTGCAAAGGTACTGTTTTCTATCAGTTGGCAAGGTGCGCACACAATCCCAGTGTTGTACAGCTTGCTTCTTCACCTTCCCGAAGCTGCCGCTCTCGCCGGCTGCCGGTGCCCAAGAAGCGGCTTCTTCGCGCAAAGACGATTGTGCCGCTCACAGTGCTCTCCTTAGCGCGGCTTCTGCCGACAGACGCCCGGCAGCGGCTCTTACCTCCGGAGAGCATCCTACCTTCCTCTTTAGCTCCTCTTCTCATCTACACCTCGGCAAAAAGCTTTTCCACTATGTCTGGCTAGGAAAAACTGTGCCAGCACAGAAAACATCTCCCATCGTGTTCTAGAAGTTGCAGAGATGTCTGCCAAGTGTTTGGCAGGAAGAAAAGAAAAGTTGTCCAAAACAGCTTCCAATCGAATGTTCCTGTGATTGGAAAAGTCAGGAGAGTGCAAAGGTACTGTTTTCTATCAGTTGGCAAGGTGCGCACACAATCCCAGTGTTGTACAGCTTGCTTCTTCAC
Organism: Melospiza georgiana; assembly: GCF_028018845.1. NCBI lineage: Eukaryota > Metazoa > Chordata > Aves > Passeriformes > Passerellidae > Melospiza > Melospiza georgiana. Next base: position 773,433 of record NC_080451.1, read on the forward strand.
CTTCCCGAAGCTGCCGCTCTCGCCGGCTGCCGGAGCCCAAGAAGCGGCTTCTTCGCGCAAAGACGATTGTGCCGCTCACAGTGCTCTCCTTAGCGCGGCTTCTGCCGAAAGACGCCCGGCAGCGGCTCTTACCTCCGGAGAGCATCCCACCTTCGTCTTTCGCGTCTTTTGTAGTCTACATCTTAGCAAAACGCTTTTCCACTATGTCTGGCTAGGAAAAACTGTGCCAGCACAGAAAACATCTCCCATCGTGTTCTAGAAGTTGCAGAGATGTCTGCCAAGTGTTTGGCAGGAAGAAAAGAAAAGTTGTCCAAAACAGCTTCCAATCGAATGTTCCTGTGATTGGAAAAGTCAGGAGAGTGCAAAGGTACTGTTTTCTATCAGTTGGCAAGGTGCGCACACAATCCCAGTGTTGTACAGCTTGCTTCTTCACCTTCCCGAAGCTGCCGCTCTCGCCGGCTGCCGGGGCCCAAGAAGCGGCTTCTTCGCGCAAAGAAGATTGTGCCGCTCACAGTGCTCTCCTTAGCGCGGCTTCTGCCGAAAGACGCCCGGCAGCGGTTCTTACCTCCGGAGAGCATCCTACCTTCGTCTTTAGCTCCTCTTCTCATCTACACCTCGGCAAAAAGCTTTTCCACTATGTCTGGCTAGGAAAAACTGTGCCAGCACAGAAAACATCTCCCATCGTGTTCTAGAAGTTGCACGGATGTCTGCCAAGTGTTTGGCAGGAAGAAAAGAAAAGTTGTCCAAAACAGCTTCCAATCGAATGTTCCTGTGATTGGAAAAGTCAGGAGAGTGCAAAGGTACTGTTTTCTATCAGTTGGCAAGGTGCGCACACAATCCCAGTGTTGTACAGCTTGCTTCTTCACCTTCCCGAAGCTGCCGCTCTCGCCGGCTGCCGGAGCCCAAGAAGCGGCTTCTTCGCGCAAAGACGATTGTGCCGCTCACAGTGCTCTCCTTAGCGCGGCTTCTGCCGAAAGACGCCCGGCAGCGGCTCTTACCTCCGGAGAGCATCCCACCTTCGTCTTTCGCGTCTTTTGTAGTCTACATCTTAGCAAAACGCTTTTCCACTATGTCTGGCTAGGAAAAACTGTGCCAGCACAGAAAACATCTCCCATCGTGTTCTAGAAGTTGCAGAGATGTCTGCCAAGTGTTTGGCAGGAAGAAAAGTTGTCCAAAACAGCTTCCAATCGAATGTTCCTGTGATTGGAAAAGTCAGGAGAGTGCAAAGGTACTGTTTTCTATCAGTTGGCAAGGTGCGCACACAATCCCAGTGTTGTACAGCTTGCTTCTTCACCTTCCCGAAGCTGCCGCTCTCGCCGGCTGCCGGAGCCCAAGAAGCGGCTTCTTCGCGCAAAGACGATTGTGCCGCTCACAGTGCTCTCCTTAGCGCGGCTTCTGCCGAAAGACGCCCGGCAGCGGTTCTTACCTCCGGAGAGCAACCTACTTTCCTCTTTAGCTCCTCTTCTCATCTACACCTCGGCAAAAAGCTTTTCCACTATGTCTGGCTAGGAAAAACTGTGCCAGCACAGAAAACATCTCCCATCGTGTTCTAGAAGTTGCACGGATGTCTGCCAAGTGTTTGGCAGGAAGAAAAGAAAAGTTGTCCAAAACAGCTTCCAATCGAATGTTCATGTGATTGGAAAAGTCAGGAGAGTGCAAAGGTACTGTTTTCTATCAGTTGGCAAGGTGCGCACACAATCCCAGTGTTGTACAGCTTGCTTCTTCACCTTCCCGAAGCTGCCGCTCTCGCCGGCTGCCGGAGCCCAAGAAGCGGCTTCTTCGCGCAAAGACGATTGTGCCGCTCACAGTGCTCTCCTTAGCGCGGCTTCTGCCGAAAGACGCCCGGCAGCGGCTCTTACCTCCGGAGAGCATCCCACCTTCGTCTTTCGCGTCTTTTGTAGTCTACATCTTAGCAAAACGCTTTTCCACTATGTCTGGCTAGGAAAAACTGTGCCAGCACAGAAAACATCTCCCATCGTGTTCTAGAAGTTGCAGAGATGTCTGCCAAGTGTTTGGCAGGAAGAAAAGTAAAGTTGTCCAAAACAGCTTCCAATCGAATGTTCCTGTGATTGGAAAAGTCAGGAGAGTGCAAAGGTACTGTTTTCTATCAGTTGGCAAGGTGCGCACACAATCCCAGTGTTGTACAGCTTGCTTCTTCACCTTCCCGAAGCTGCCGCTCTCGCCGGCTGCCGGAGCCCAAGAAGCGGCTTCTTCGCGCAAAGACGATTGTGCCGCTCACAGTGCTCTCCTTAGCGCGGCTTCTGCCGAAAGACGCTCGGCAGCGGCTCTTTCCTCCGGAGAGCAACCTACCTTCCTCTTTAGCTCCTCTTCTCATCTACACCTCGGCAAAAAGCTTTTCCACTATGTCTGGCTAGGAAAAACTGTGCCAGCACAGAAAACATCTCCCATCGTGTTCTAGAAGTTGCAGAGATGTCTGCCAAGTGTTTGGCAGGAAGAAAAGAAAAGTTGTCCAAAACAGCTTCCAATCGAATGTTCCTGTGATTGGAAAAGTCAGGAGAGTGCAAAGGTACTGTTTTCTATCAGTTGGCAAGGTGCGCACACAATCCCAGTGTTGTACAGCTTGCTTCTTCACCTTCCCGAAGCTGCCGCTCTCGCCGGCTGCCGGAGCCCAAGAAGCGGCTTCTTCGCGCAAAGACGATTGCGCCGCTCACAGTGCTCTCCTTAGCGCGGCTTCTGCCGAAAGATGCTCGGCAGCGGCTCTTACCTCCGGAGAGCATCCTACCTTCCTCTTTAGCTCCTCTTCTCATCTACACCTCGGCAAAAAGCTTTTCCACTATGTCTGGCTAGGAAAAACTGTGCCAGCACAGAAAACATCTCCCATCGTGTTCTAGAAGTTGCACGGATGTCTGCCAAGTGTTTGGCAGGAAGAAAAGAAAAGTTGTCCAAAACAGCTTCCAATCGAATGTTCCTGTGATTGGAAAAGTCAGGAGAGTGCAAAGGTACTTTTTTCTATCAGTTGGCAAGGTGCGCACACAATCCCAGTGTTGTACAGCTTGCTTCTTCACCTTCCCGAAGCTGCCGCTCTCGCCGGCTGCCGGAGCCCAAGAAGCGGCTTCTTCGCGCAAAGACGATTGTGCCGCTCACAGTGCTCTCCTTAGCGCGGCTTCTGCCGAAAGATGCTCGGCAGCGGCTCTTTCCTCCGGAGAGCATCCTATCTTCGTCTTTCGCGTCTTTTGTAGTCTACATCTTAGCAAAACGCTTTCCCACTATGTCTGGCTAGGAAAAACTGTGCCAGCACAGAAAACATCTCCCATCGTGTTCTAGAAGTTGCACGGATGTCTGCCAAGTGTTTGGCAGGAAGAAAAGAAAAGTTGTCCAAAACAGCTTCCAATCGAATGTTCCTGTGATTGGAAAAGTCAGGAGAGTGCAAAGGTACTGTTTTCTATCAGTTGGCAAGGTGCGCACACAATCCCAGTGTTATACAGCTTGCTTCTTCACCTTCCCGAAGCTGCCGCTCTCGCCGGCTGCCGGAGCCCAAGAAGCGGCTTCTTCGCGCAAAGACGATTGCGCCGCTCACAGTGCTCTCCTTAGCGCGGCTTCTGCCGAAAGACGCCCGGCAGCGGTTCTTACCTCCGGAGAGCATCCCACCTTCGTCTTTCGCGTCTTTTGTAGTCTACATCTTAGCAAAACGCTTTTCCACTATGTCTGGCCAGGAAAAACTGTGCCAGCACAGAAAACATCTCCCATCGTGTTCTAGAAGTTGCAGAGATGTCTGCCAAGTGTTTGGCAGGAAGAAAAGTTGTCCAAAACAGCTTCCAATCGAATGTTCCTGTGATTGGAAAAGTCAGGAGAGTGCAAAGGTACTGTTTTCTATCAGTTGGCAAGGTGCGCACACAATCCCAGTGTTGTACAGCTTGCTTCTTCACCTTCCCGAAGCTGCCGCTCTCGCCGGCTGCCGGAGCCCAAGAAGCGGCTTCTTCGCGCAAAGACGATTGTGCCGCTCACAGTGCTCTCCTTAGCGCGGCTTCTGCCGAAAGACGCCCGGCAGCGGTTCTTATCTCCGGAGAGCAACCTACCTTCCTCTTTAGCTCCTCTTCTCATCTACACCTCGGCAAAAAGCTTTTCCACTATGTCTGGCTAGGAAAAACTGTGCCAGCACAGAAAACATCTCCCATCGTGTTCTAGAAGTTGCACGGATGTCTGCCAAGTGTTTGGCAGGAAGAAAAGAAAAGTTGTCCAAAACAGCTTCCAATCGAATGTTCCTGTGATTGGAAAAGTCAGGAGAGTGCAAAGGTACTGTTTTCTATCAGTTGGCAAGGTGCGCACACAATCCCAGTGTTGTACAGCTTGCTTCTTCACCTTCCCGAAGCTGCCGCTCTCGCCGGCTGCCGGAGCCCAAGAAGCGGCTTCTTCGCGCAAAGACGATTGTGCCGCTCACAGTGCTCTCCTTAGCGCGGCTTCTGCCGAAAGACGCCCGGCAGCGGCTCTTACCTCCGGAGAGCATCCCACCTTCGTCTTTCGCGTCTTTTGTAGTCTACATCTTAGCAAAACGCTTTTCCACTATGTCTGGCTAGGAAAAACTGTGCCAGCACAGAAAACATCTCCCATCGTGTTCTAGAAGTTGCAGAGATGTCTGCCAAGTGTTTGGCAGGAAGAAAAGAAAAGTTGTCCAAAACAGCTTCCAATCGAATGTTCCTGTGATTGGAAAAGTCAGGAGAGTGCAAAGGTACTGTTTTCTATCAGTTGGCAAGGTGCGCACACAATCCCAGTGTTGTACAGCTTGCTTCTTCACCTTCCCGAAGCTGCCGCTCTCGCCGGCTGCCGGAGCCCAAGAAGCGGCTTCTTCGCGCAAAGACGATTGTGCCGCTCACAGTGCTCTCCTTAGCGCGGCTTCTGCCGAAAGACGCCCGGCAGCGGCTCTTACCTCCGGAGAGCATCCCACCTTCGTCTTTCGCGTCTTTTGTAGTCTACATCTTAGCAAAACGCTTTTCCACTATGTCTGGCTAGGAAAAACTGTGCCAGCACAGAAAACATCTCCCATCGTGTTCTAGAAGTTGCAGAGATGTCTGCCAAGTGTTTGGCAGGAAGAAAAGAAAAGTTGTCCAAAACAGCTTCCAATCGAATGTTCCTGTGATTGGAAAAGTCAGGAGAGTGCAAAGGTACTGTTTTCTATCAGTTGGCAAGGTGCGCACACAATCCCAGTGTTGTACAGCTTGCTTCTTCACCTTCCCGAAGCTGCCGCTCTCGCCGGCTGCCGGGGCCCAAGAAGCGGCTTCTTCGCGCAAAGAAGATTGTGCCGCTCACAGTGCTCTCCTTAGCGCGGCTTCTGCCGAAAGACGCCCGGCAGCGGTTCTTACCTCCGGAGAGCATCCTACCTTCGTCTTTAGCTCCTCTTCTCATCTACACCTCGGCAAAAAGCTTTTCCACTATGTCTGGCTAGGAAAAACTGTGCCAGCACAGAAAACATCTCCCATCGTGTTCTAGAAGTTGCACGGATGTCTGCCAAGTGTTTGGCAGGAAGAAAAGAAAAGTTGTCCAAAACAGCTTCCAATCGAATGTTCCTGTGATTGGAAAAGTCAGGAGAGTGCAAAGGTACTGTTTTCTATCAGTTGGCAAGGTGCGCACACAATCCCAGTGTTGTACAGCTTGCTTCTTCACCTTCCCGAAGCTGCCGCTCTCGCCGGCTGCCGGAGCCCAAGAAGCGGCTTCTTCGCGCAAAGACGATTGTGCCGCTCACAGTGCTCTCCTTAGCGCGGCTTCTGCCGAAAGACGCCCGGCAGCGGCTCTTACCTCCGGAGAGCATCCCACCTTCGTCTTTCGCGTCTTTTGTAGTCTACATCTTAGCAAAACGCTTTTCCACTATGTCTGGCTAGGAAAAACTGTGCCAGCACAGAAAACATCTCCCATCGTGTTCTAGAAGTTGCAGAGATGTCTGCCAAGTGTTTGGCAGGAAGAAAAGTTGTCCAAAACAGCTTCCAATCGAATGTTCCTGTGATTGGAAAAGTCAGGAGAGTGCAAAGGTACTGTTTTCTATCAGTTGGCAAGGTGCGCACACAATCCCAGTGTTGTACAGCTTGCTTCTTCACCTTCCCGAAGCTGCCGCTCTCGCCGGCTGCCGGAGCCCAAGAAGCGGCTTCTTCGCGCAAAGACGATTGTGCCGCTCACAGTGCTCTCCTTAGCGCGGCTTCTGCCGAAAGACGCCCGGCAGCGGTTCTTACCTCCGGAGAGCAACCTACTTTCCTCTTTAGCTCCTCTTCTCATCTACACCTCGGCAAAAAGCTTTTCCACTATGTCTGGCTAGGAAAAACTGTGCCAGCACAGAAAACATCTCCCATCGTGTTCTAGAAGTTGCACGGATGTCTGCCAAGTGTTTGGCAGGAAGAAAAGAAAAGTTGTCCAAAACAGCTTCCAATCGAATGTTCATGTGATTGGAAAAGTCAGGAGAGTGCAAAGGTACTGTTTTCTATCAGTTGGCAAGGTGCGCACACAATCCCAGTGTTGTACAGCTTGCTTCTTCACCTTCCCGAAGCTGCCGCTCTCGCCGGCTGCCGGAGCCCAAGAAGCGGCTTCTTCGCGCAAAGACGATTGTGCCGCTCACAGTGCTCTCCTTAGCGCGGCTTCTGCCGAAAGACGCCCGGCAGCGGCTCTTACCTCCGGAGAGCATCCCACCTTCGTCTTTCGCGTCTTTTGTAGTCTACATCTTAGCAAAACGCTTTTCCACTATGTCTGGCTAGGAAAAACTGTGCCAGCACAGAAAACATCTCCCATCGTGTTCTAGAAGTTGCAGAGATGTCTGCCAAGTGTTTGGCAGGAAGAAAAGTAAAGTTGTCCAAAACAGCTTCCAATCGAATGTTCCTGTGATTGGAAAAGTCAGGAGAGTGCAAAGGTACTGTTTTCTATCAGTTGGCAAGGTGCGCACACAATCCCAGTGTTGTACAGCTTGCTTCTTCACCTTCCCGAAGCTGCCGCTCTCGCCGGCTGCCGGAGCCCAAGAAGCGGCTTCTTCGCGCAAAGACGATTGTGCCGCTCACAGTGCTCTCCTTAGCGCGGCTTCTGCCGAAAGACGCTCGGCAGCGGCTCTTTCCTCCGGAGAGCAACCTACCTTCCTCTTTAGCTCCTCTTCTCATCTACACCTCGGCAAAAAGCTTTTCCACTATGTCTGGCTAGGAAAAACTGTGCCAGCACAGAAAACATCTCCCATCGTGTTCTAGAAGTTGCAGAGATGTCTGCCAAGTGTTTGGCAGGAAGAAAAGAAAAGTTGTCCAAAACAGCTTCCAATCGAATGTTCCTGTGATTGGAAAAGTCAGGAGAGTGCAAAGGTACTGTTTTCTATCAGTTGGCAAGGTGCGCACACAATCCCAGTGTTGTACAGCTTGCTTCTTCACCTTCCCGAAGCTGCCGCTCTCGCCGGCTGCCGGAGCCCAAGAAGCGGCTTCTTCGCGCAAAGACGATTGCGCCGCTCACAGTGCTCTCCTTAGCGCGGCTTCTGCCGAAAGATGCTCGGCAGCGGCTCTTACCTCCGGAGAGCATCCTACCTTCCTCTTTAGCTCCTCTTCTCATCTACACCTCGGCAAAAAGCTTTTCCACTATGTCTGGCTAGGAAAAACTGTGCCAGCACAGAAAACATCTCCCATCGTGTTCTAGAAGTTGCACGGATGTCTGCCAAGTGTTTGGCAGGAAGAAAAGAAAAGTTGTCCAAAACAGCTTCCAATCGAATGTTCCTGTGATTGGAAAAGTCAGGAGAGTGCAAAGGTACTTTTTTCTATCAGTTGGCAAGGTGCGCACACAATCCCAGTGTTGTACAGCTTGCTTCTTCACCTTCCCGAAGCTGCCGCTCTCGCCGGCTGCCGGAGCCCAAGAAGCGGCTTCTTCGCGCAAAGACGATTGTGCCGCTCACAGTGCTCTCCTTAGCGCGGCTTCTGCCGAAAGATGCTCGGCAGCGGCTCTTTCCTCCGGAGAGCATCCTATCTTCGTCTTTCGCGTCTTTTGTAGTCTACATCTTAGCAAAACGCTTTCCCACTATGTCTGGCTAGGAAAAACTGTGCCAGCACAGAAAACATCTCCCATCGTGTTCTAGAAGTTGCACGGATGTCTGCCAAGTGTTTGGCAGGAAGAAAAGAAAAGTTGTCCAAAACAGCTTCCAATCGAATGTTCCTGTGATTGGAAAAGTCAGGAGAGTGCAAAGGTACTGTTTTCTATCAGTTGGCAAGGTGCGCACACAATCCCAGTGTTATACAGCTTGCTTCTTCACCTTCCCGAAGCTGCCGCTCTCGCCGGCTGCCGGAGCCCAAGAAGCGGCTTCTTCGCGCAAAGACGATTGCGCCGCTCACAGTGCTCTCCTTAGCGCGGCTTCTGCCGAAAGACGCCCGGCAGCGGTTCTTACCTCCGGAGAGCATCCCACCTTCGTCTTTCGCGTCTTTTGTAGTCTACATCTTAGCAAAACGCTTTTCCACTATGTCTGGCCAGGAAAAACTGTGCCAGCACAGAAAACATCTCCCATCGTGTTCTAGAAGTTGCAGAGATGTCTGCCAAGTGTTTGGCAGGAAGAAAAGTTGTCCAAAACAGCTTCCAATCGAATGTTCCTGTGATTGGAAAAGTCAGGAGAGTGCAAAGGTACTGTTTTCTATCAGTTGGCAAGGTGCGCACACAATCCCAGTGTTGTACAGCTTGCTTCTTCACCTTCCCGAAGCTGCCGCTCTCGCCGGCTGCCGGAGCCCAAGAAGCGGCTTCTTCGCGCAAAGACGATTGTGCCGCTCACAGTGCTCTCCTTAGCGCGGCTTCTGCCGAAAGACGCCCGGCAGCGGTTCTTATCTCCGGAGAGCAACCTACCTTCCTCTTTAGCTCCTCTTCTCATCTACACCTCGGCAAAAAGCTTTTCCACTATGTCTGGCTAGGAAAAACTGTGCCAGCACAGAAAACATCTCCCATCGTGTTCTAGAAGTTGCACGGATGTCTGCCAAGTGTTTGGCAGGAAGAAAAGAAAAGTTGTCCAAAACAGCTTCCAATCGAATGTTCCTGTGATTGGAAAAGTCAGGAGAGTGCAAAGGTACTGTTTTCTATCAGTTGGCAAGGTGCGCACACAATCCCAGTGTTGTACAGCTTGCTTCTTCACCTTCCCGAAGCTGCCGCTCTCGCCGGCTGCCGGAGCCCAAGAAGCGGCTTCTTCGCGCAAAGACGATTGTGCCGCTCACAGTGCTCTCCTTAGCGCGGCTTCTGCCGAAAGACGCCCGGCAGCGGCTCTTACCTCCGGAGAGCATCCCACCTTCGTCTTTCGCGTCTTTTGTAGTCTACATCTTAGCAAAACGCTTTTCCACTATGTCTGGCTAGGAAAAACTGTGCCAGCACAGAAAACATCTCCCATCGTGTTCTAGAAGTTGCAGAGATGTCTGCCAAGTGTTTGGCAGGAAGAAAAGAAAAGTTGTCCAAAACAGCTTCCAATCGAATGTTCCTGTGATTGGAAAAGTCAGGAGAGTGCAAAGGTACTGTTTTCTATCAGTTGGCAAGGTGCGCATACAATCCCAGTGTTGTACAGCTTGCTTCTTCACCTTCCCGAAGCTGCCGCTCTCGCCGGCTGCCGGAGCCGAAAAAGCGGCTTCTTCGCGCAAAGACGATTGCGCCGCTCACAGTGCTCTCCTTAGCGCGGCTTCTGCCGAAAGACGCTCGGCAGCGGCTCTTTCCTCCGGAGAGCATCCTATCTTCGTCTTTCGCGTCTTTTGTAGTCTACATCTTAGCAAAACGCTTTCCCACTATGTCTGGCTAGGAAAAACTGTGCCAGCACAGAAAACATCTCCCATCGTGTTCTAGAAGTTGCAGAGATGTCTGCCAAGTGTTTGGCAGGAAGAAAAGAAAAGTTGTCCAAAACAGCTTCCAATCGAATGTTCCTGTGATTGGAAAAGTCAGGAGAGTGCAAAGGTACTGTTTTCTATCAGTTGGCAAGGTGCGCACACAATCCCAGTGTTGTACAGCTTGCTTCTTCACCTTCCCGAAGCTGCCGCTCTCGCCGGCTGCCGGAGCCCAAGAAGCGGCTTCTTCGCGCAAAGACGATTGTGCCGCTCACAGTGCTCTCCTTAGCGCGGCTTCTGCCGAAAGACGCCCGGCAGCGGCTCTTACCTCCGGAGAGCATCCTACCTTCCTCTTTAGTTCCTCTTCTCATCTACCTCACGGCAAAAAGCTTTCCCACTATGTCTGGCTAGGAAAAACTGTGCCAGCACAGAAAACATCTCCCATCGTGTTCTAGAAGTTGCACGGATGTCTGCCAAGTGTTTGGCAGGAAGAAAAGAAAAGTTGTCCAAAACAGCTTCCAATCGAATGTTCCTGTGATTGGAAAAGTCAGGAGAGTGCAAAGGTACTGTTTTCTATCAGTTGGCAAGGTGCGCACACAATCCCAGTGTTGTACAGCTTGCTTCTTCACCTTCCCGAAGCTGCCGCTCTCGCCGGCTGCCGGAGCCCAAGAAGCGGCTTCTTCGCGCAAAGACGATTGTGCCGCTCACAGTGCTCTCCTTAGCGCGGCTTCTGCCGAAAGACGCCCGGCAGCGGCTCTTACCTCCGGAGAGCATCCCACCTTCGTCTTTCGCGTCTTTTGTAGTCTACATCTTAGCAAAACGCTTTCCCACTATGTCTGGCTAGGAAAAACTGTGCCAGCACACAAAACATCTCCCATCGTGTTCTAGAAGTTGCAGAGATGTCTGCCAAGTGTTTGGCAGGAAGAAAAGAAAAGTTGTCCAAAACAGCTTCCAATCGAATGTTCCTGTGATTGGAAAAGTCAGGAGAGTGCAAAGGTACTGTTTTCTATCAGTTGGCAAGGTGCGCACACAATCCCAGTGTTGTACAGCTTGCTTCTTCACCTTCCCGAAGCTGCCGCTCTCGCCGGCTGCCGGAGCCCAAGAAGCGGCTTCTTCGCGCAAAGACGATTGTGCCGCTCACAGTGCTCTCCTTAGCGCGGCTTCTGCCGAAAGACGCCCGGCAGCGGTTCTTACCTCCGGAGAGCAACCTACCTTCCTCTTTAGCTCCTCTTCTCATCTACACCTCGGCAAAAAGCTTTTCCACTATGTCTGGCTAGGAAAAACTGTGCCAGCACAGAAAACATCTCCCATCGTGTTCTAGAAGTTGCAGAGATGTCTGCCAAGTGTTTGGCAGGAAGAAAAGAAAAGTTGTCCAAAACAGCTTCCAATCGAATGTTCCTGTGATTGGAAAAGTCAGGAGAGTGCAAAGGTACTGTTTTCTATCAGTTGGCAAGGTGCGCACACAATCCCAGTGTTGTACAGCTTGCTTCTTCACCTTCCCGAAGCTGCCGCTCTCGCCGGCTGCCGGAGCCGAAAAAGCGGCTTCTTCGCGCAAAGACGATTGCGCCGCTCACAGTGCTCTCCTTAGCGCGGCTTCTGCCGAAAGACGCTCGGCAGCGGCTCTTTCCTCCGGAGAGCATCCTATCTTCGTCTTTCGCGTCTTTTGTAGTCTACATCTTAGCAAAACGCTTTCCCACTATGTCTGGCTAGGAAAAACTGTGCCAGCACAGAAAACATCTCCCATCGTGTTCTAGAAGTTGCAGAGATGTCTGCCAAGTGTTTGGCAGGAAGAAAAGAAAAGTTGTCCAAAACAGCTTCCAATCGAATGTTCCTGTGATTGGAAAAGTCAGGAGAGTGCAAAGGTACTGTTTTCTATCAGTTGGCAAGGTGCGCACACAATCCCAGTGTTGTACAGCTTGCTTCTTCACCTTCCCGAAGCTGCCGCTCTCGCCGGCTGCCGGAGCCCAAGAAGCGGCTTCTTCGCGCAAAGACGATTGTGCCGCTCACAGTGCTCTCCTTAGCGCGGCTTCTGCCGAAAGACGCCCGGCAGCGGCTCTTACCTCCGGAGAGCATCCTACCTTCGTCTTTCGCGTCTTTTGTCGTCTACATCTTAGCAAAACGCTTTTCCAATATGTCTGGCTAGGAAAAACTGTGCCAGCACAGAAAACATCTCCCATCGTGTTCTAGAAGTTGCACGGATGTCTGCCAAGTGTTTGGCAGGAAGAAAAGAAAAGTTGTCCAAAACAGCTTCCAATCGAATGTTCCTGTGATTGGAAAAGTCAGGAGAGTGCAAAGGTACTGTTTTCTATCAGTTGGCAAGGTGCGCACACAATCCCAGTGTTGTACAGCTTGCTTCTTCACCTTCCCGAAGCTGCCGCTCTCGCCGGCTGCCGGAGCCCAAGAAGCGGCTTCTTCGCGCAAAGACGATTGTGCCGCTCACAGTGCTCTCCTTAGCGCGGCTTCTGCCGAAAGACGCCCGGCAGCGGCTCTTACCTCCGGAGAGCATCCTACCTTCCTCTTTAGTTCCTCTTCTCATCTACCTCACGGCAAAAAGCTTTCCCACTATGTCTGGCTAGGAAAAACTGTGCCAGCACAGAAAACATCTCCCATCGTGTTCTAGAAGTTGCACGGATGTCTGCCAAGTGTTTGGCAGGAAGAAAAGAAAAGTTGTCCAAAACAGCTTCCAATCGAATGTTCCTGTGATTGGAAAAGTCAGGAGAGTGCAAAGGTACTGTTTTCTATCAGTTGGCAAGGTGCGCACACAATCCCAGTGTTGTACAGCTTGCTTCTTCACCTTCCCGAAGCTGCCGCTCTCGCCGGCTGCCGGAGCCGAAAAAGCGGCTCCTTCGCGCAAAGACGATTGCGCCGCTCACAGTGCTCTCCTTAGCGCGGCTTCTGCCGAAAGACGCTCGGCAGCGGCTCTTTCCTCCGGAGAGCATCCTATCTTCCTCTTTCGCGTCTTTTGTAGTCTACATCTTAGCAAAACGCTTTCCCACTATGTCTGGCTAGGAAAAACTGTGCCAGCACAGAAAACATCTCCCATCGTGTTCTAGAAGTTGCAGAGATGTCTGCCAAGTGTTTGGCAGGAAGAAAAGAAAAGTTGTCCAAAACAGCTTCCAATCGAATGTTCCTGTGATTGGAAAAGTCAGGAGAGTGCAAAGGTACTGTTTTCTATCAGTTGGCAAGGTGCGCACACAATCCCAGTGTTGTACAGCTTGCTTCTTCACCTTCCCGAAGCTGCCGCTCTCGCCGGCTGCCGGAGCCCAAGAAGCGGCTTCTTCGCGCAAAGACGATTGTGCCGCTCACAGTGCTCTCCTTAGCGCGGCTTCTGCCGAAAGACGCCCGGCAGCGGTTCTTACCTCCGGAGAGCAACCTACCTTCCTCTTTAGCTCCTCTTCTCATCTACACCTCGGCAAAAAGCTTTTCCACTATGTCTGGCTAGGAAAAACTGTGCCAGCACAGAAAACATCTCCCATCGTGTTCTAGAAGTTGCAGAGATGTCTGCCAAGTGTTTGGCAGGAAGAAAAGAAAAGTTGTCCAAAACAGCTTCCAATCGAATGTTCCTGTGATTGGAAAAGTCAGGAGAGTGCAAAGGTACTGTTTTCTATCAGTTGGCAAGGTGCGCACACAATCCCAGTGTTGTACAGCTTGCTTCTTCACCTTCCCGAAGCTGCCGCTCTCGCCGGCTGCCGGTGCCCAAGAAGCGGCTTCTTCGCGCAAAGACGATTGTGCCGCTCACAGTGCTCTCCTTAGCGCGGCTTCTGCCTACAGACGCCCGGCAGCGGCTCTTACCTCCGGAGAGCATCCTACCTTCCTCTTTAGCTCCTCTTCTCATCTACACCTCGGCAAAAAGCTTTTCCACTATGTCTGGCTAGGAAAAACTGTGCCAGCACAGAAAACATCTCCCATCGTGTTCTAGAAGTTGCAGAGATGTCTGCCAAGTGTTTGGCAGGAAGAAAAGAAAAGTTGTCCAAAACAGCTTCCAATCGAATGTTCCTGTGATTGGAAAAGTCAGGAGAGTGCAAAGGTACTGTTTTCTATCAGTTGGCAAGGTGCGCACACAATCCCAGTGTTGTACAGCTTGCTTCTTCACCTTCCCGAAGCTGCCGCTCTCGCCGGCTGCCGGAGCCCAAGAAGCGGCTTCTTCGCGCAAAGACGATTGTGCCGCTCACAGTGCTCTCCTTAGCGCGGCTTCTGCCGAAAGACGCCCGGCAGCGGCTCTTACCTCCGGAGAGCATCCTACCTTCGTCTTTAGCTCCTCTTCTCATCTACACCTCGGCAAAAAGCTTTCCCACTATGTCTGGCTAGGAAAAACTGTGCCAGCACAGAAAACATCTCCCATCGTGTTCTAGAAGTTGCACGGATGTCTGCCAAGTGTTTGGCAGGAAGAAAAGAAAAGTTGTCCAAAACAGCTTCCAATCGAATGTTCCTGTGATTGGAAAAGTCAGGAGAGTGCAAAGGTACTGTTTTCTATCAGTTGGCAAGGTGCGCACACAATCCCAGTGTTGTACAGCTTGCTTCTTCACCTTCCCGAAGCTGCCGCTCTCGCCGGCTGCCGGTGCCCAAGAAGCGGCTTCTTCGCGCAAAGACGATTGTGCCGCTCACAGTGCTCTCCTTAGCGCGGCTTCTGCCGACAGACGCCCGGCAGCGGCTCTTACCTCCGGAGAGCATCCTACCTTCCTCTTTAGCTCCTCTTCTCATCTACACCTCGGCAAAAAGCTTTTCCACTATGTCTGGCTAGGAAAAACTGTGCCAGCACAGAAAACATCTCCCATCGTGTTCTAGAAGTTGCAGAGATGTCTGCCAAGTGTTTGGCAGGAAGAAAAGAAAAGTTGTCCAAAACAGCTTCCAATCGAATGTTCCTGTGATTGGAAAAGTCAGGAGAGTGCAAAGGTACTGTTTTCTATCAGTTGGCAAGGTGCGCACACAATCCCAGTGTTGTACAGCTTGCTTCTTCACCTTCCCGAAGCTGCCGCTCTCGCCGGCTGCCGGAGCCGAAAAAGCGGCTCCTTCGCGCAAAGACGATTGCGCCGCTCACAGTGCTCTCCTTAGCGCGGCTTCTGCCGAAAGACGCTCGGCAGCGGCTCTTTCCTCCGGAGAGCATCCTATCTTCGTCTTTCGCGTCTTTTGTAGTCTACATCTTAGCAAAACGCTTTCCCACTATGTCTGGCTAGGAAAAACTGTGCCAGCACAGAAAACATCTCCCATCGTGTTCTAGAAGTTGCAGAGATGTCTGCCAAGTGTTTGGCAGGAAGAAAAGAAAAGTTGTCCAAAACAGCTTCCAATCGAATGTTCCTGTGATTGGAAAAGTCAGGAGAGTGCAAAGGTACTGTTTTCTATCAGTTGGCAAGGTGCGCACACAATCCCAGTGTTGTACAGCTTGCTTCTTCACCTTCCCGAAGCTGCCGCTCTCGCCGGCTGCCGGAGCCCAAGAAGCGGCTTCTTCGCGCAAAGACGATTGTGCCGCTCACAGTGCTCTCCTTAGCGCGGCTTCTGCCGAAAGACGCCCGGCAGCGGCTCTTACCTCCGGAGAGCATCCTACCTTCCTCTTTAGTTCCTCTTCTCATCTACCTCACGGCAAAAAGCTTTCCCACTATGTCTGGCTAGGAAAAACTGTGCCAGCACAGAAAACATCTCCCATCGTGTTCTAGAAGTTGCACGGATGTCTGCCAAGTGTTTGGCAGGAAGAAAAGAAAAGTTGTCCAAAACAGCTTCCAATCGAATGTTCCTGTGATTGGAAAAGTCAGGAGAGTGCAAAGGTACTGTTTTCTATCAGTTGGCAAGGTGCGCACACAATCCCAGTGTTGTACAGCTTGCTTCTTCACCTTCCCGAAGCTGCCGCTCTCGCCGGCTGCCGGAGCCCAAGAAGCGGCTTCTTCGCGCAAAGACGATTGTGCCGCTCACAGTGCTCTCCTTAGCGCGGCTTCTGCCGAAAGACGCCTGGCAGCGGTTCTTACCTCCGGAGAGCAACCTACCTTCCTCTTTAGCTCCTCTTCTCATCTACACCTCGGCAAAAAGCTTTTCCACTATGTCTGGCTAGGAAAAACTGTGCCAGCACAGAAAACATCTCCCATCGTGTTCTAGAAGTTGCAGAGATGTCTGCCAAGTGTTTGGCAGGAAGAAAAGAAAAGTTGTCCAAAACAGCTTCCAATCGAATGTTCCTGTGATTGGAAAAGTCAGGAGAGTGCAAAGGTACTGTTTTCTATCAGTTGGCAAGGTGCGCACACAATCCCAGTGTTGTACAGCTTGCTTCTTCACCTTCCCGAAGCTGCCGCTCTCGCCGGCTGCCGGAGCCGAAAAAGCGGCTTCTTCGCGCAAAGACGATTGCGCCGCTCACAGTGCTCTCCTTAGCGCGGCTTCTGCCGAAAGACGCTCGGCAGCGGCTCTTTCCTCCGGAGAGCATCCTATCTTCGTCTTTCGCTTCTTTTGTAGTCTACATCTTAGCAAAACGCTTTCCCACTATGTCTGGCTAGGAAAAACTGTGCCAGCACACAAAACATCTCCCATCGTGTTCTAGAAGTTGCAGAGATGTCTGCCAAGTGTTTGGCAGGAAGAAAAGAAAAGTTGTCCAAAACAGCTTCCAATCGAATGTTCCTGTGATTGGAAAAGTCAGGAGAGTGCAAAGGTACTGTTTTCTATCAGTTGGCAAGGTGCGCACACAATCCCAGTGTTGTACAGCTTGCTTCTTCACCTTCCCGAAGCTGCCGCTCTCGCCGGCTGCCGGAGCCCAAGAAGCGGCTTCTTCGCGCAAAGACGATTGTGCCGCTCACAGTGCTCTCCTTAGCGCGGCTTCTGCCGAAAGACGCCCGGCAGCGGCTCTTACCTCCGGAGAGCATCCTACCTTCGTCTTTCGCGTCTTTTGTCGTCTACATCTTAGCAAAACGCTTTTCCACTATGTCTGGCTAGGAAAAACTGTGCCAGCACAGAAAACATCTCCCATCGTGTTCTAGAAGTTGCACGGATGTCTGCCAAGTGTTTGGCAGGAAGAAAAGAAAAGTTGTCCAAAACAGCTTCCAATCGAATGTTCCTGTGATTGGAAAAGTCAGGAGAGTGCAAAGGTACTGTTTTCTATCAGTTGGCAAGGTGCGCACACAATCCCAGTGTTGTACAGCTTGCTTCTTCACCTTCCCGAAGCTGCCGCTCTCGCCGGCTGCCGGAGCCCAAGAAGCGGCTTCTTCGCGCAAAGACGATTGTGCCGCTCACAGTGCTCTCCTTAGCGCGGCTTCTGCCGAAAGACGCCCGGCAGCGGCTCTTACCTCCGGAGAGCATCCTACCTTCCTCTTTAGTTCCTCTTCTCATCTACCTCACGGCAAAAAGCTTTCCCACTATGTCTGGCTAGGAAAAACTGTGCCAGCACAGAAAACATCTCCCATCGTGTTCTAGAAGTTGCACGGATGTCTGCCAAGTGTTTGGCAGGAAGAAAAGAAAAGTTGTCCAAAACAGCTTCCAATCGAATGTTCCTGTGATTGGAAAAGTCAGGAGAGTGCAAAGGTACTGTTTTCTATCAGTTGGCAAGGTGCGCACACAATCCCAGTGTTGTACAGCTTGCTTCTTCACCTTCCCGAAGCTGCCGCTCTCGCCGGCTGCCGGAGCCCAAGAAGCGGCTTCTTCGCGCAAAGACGATTGTGCCGCTCACAGTGCTCTCCTTAGCGCGGCTTCTGCCGAAAGACGCCCGGCAGCGGCTCTTACCTCCGGAGAGCATCCCACCTTCGTCTTTCGCGTCTTTTGTAGTCTACATCTTAGCAAAACGCTTTCCCACTATGTCTGGCTAGGAAAAACTGTGCCAGCACAGAAAACATCTCCCATCGTGTTCTAGAAGTTGCAGAGATGTCTGCCAAGTGTTTGGCAGGAAGAAAAGAAAAGTTGTCCAAAACAGCTTCCAATCGAATGTTCCTGTGATTGGAAAAGTCAGGAGAGTGCAAAGGTACTGTTTTCTATCAGTTGGCAAGGTGCGCACACAATCCCAGTGTTGTACAGCTTGCTTCTTCACCTTCCCGAAGCTGCCGCTCTCGCCGGCTGCCGGAGCCCAAGAAGCGGCTTCTTCGCGCAAAGACGATTGTGCCGCTCACAGTGCTCTCCTTAGCGCGGCTTCTGCCGAAAGACGCCCGGCAGCGGTTCTTACCTCCGGAGAGCAACCTACCTTCCTCTTTAGCTCCTCTTCTCATCTACACCTCGGCAAAAAGCTTTTCCACTATGTCTGGCTAGGAAAAACTGTGCCAGCACAGAAAACATCTCCCATCGTGTTCTAGAAGTTGCAGAGATGTCTGCCAAGTGTTTGGCAGGAAGAAAAGAAAAGTTGTCCAAAACAGCTTCCAATCGAATGTTCCTGTGATTGGAAAAGTCAGGAGAGTGCAAAGGTACTGTTTTCTATCAGTTGGCAAGGTGCGCACACAATCCCAGTGTTGTACAGCTTGCTTCTTCACCTTCCCGAAGCTGCCGCTCTCGCTGGCTGCCGGAGCCCAAGAAGCGGCTTCTTCGCGCAAAGACGATTGTGCCGCTCACAGTGCTCTCCTTAGCGCGGCTTCTGCCGAAAGACGCCCGGCAGCGGCTCTTACCTCCGGAGAGCATCCTACCTTCGTCTTTAGCTCCTCTTCTCATCTACACCTCGGCAAAAAGCTTTCCCACTATGTCTGGCTAGGAAAAACTGTGCCAGCACAGAAAACATCTCCCATCGTGTTCTAGAAGTTGCACGGATGTCTGCCAAGTGTTTGGCAGGAAGAAAAGAAAAGTTGTCCAAAACAGCTTCCAATCGAATGTTCCTGTGATTGGAAAAGTCAGGAGAGTGCAAAGGTACTGTTTTCTATCAGTTGGCAAGGTGCGCACACAATCCCAGTGTTGTACAGCTTGCTTCTTCACCTTCCCGAAGCTGCCGCTCTCGCCGGCTGCCGGTGCCCAAGAAGCGGCTTCTTCGCGCAAAGACGATTGCGCCGCTCACAGTGCTCTCCTTAGCGCGGCTTCTGCCGACAGACGCCCGGCAGCGGCTCTTACCTCCGGAGAGCATCCTACCTTCCTCTTTAGCTCCTCTTCTCATCTACACCTCGGCAAAAAGCTTTTCCACTATGTCTGGCTAGGAAAAACTGTGCCAGCACAGAAAACATCTCCCATCGTGTTCTAGAAGTTGCAGAGATGTCTGCCAAGTGTTTGGCAGGAAGAAAAGAAAAGTTGTCCAAAACAGCTTCCAATCGAATGTTCCT
Source organism: Melospiza georgiana (assembly GCF_028018845.1). Taxonomy (NCBI): domain Eukaryota; kingdom Metazoa; phylum Chordata; class Aves; order Passeriformes; family Passerellidae; genus Melospiza; species Melospiza georgiana. Next base: position 792,370 of record NC_080451.1, read on the forward strand.
GTGATTGGAAAAGTCAGGAGAGTGCAAAGGTACTGTTTTCTATCAGTTGGCAAGGTGCGCACACAATCCCAGTGTTGTACAGCTTGCTTCTTCACCTTCCCGAAGCTGCCGCTCTCGCCGGCTGCCGGAGCCGAAAAAGCGGCTCCTTCGCGCAAAGACGATTGCGCCGCTCACAGTGCTCTCCTTAGCGCGGCTTCTGCCGAAAGACGCTCGGCAGCGGCTCTTTCCTCCGGAGAGCATCCTATCTTCGTCTTTCGCGTCTTTTGTAGTCTACATCTTAGCAAAACGCTTTCCCACTATGTCTGGCTAGGAAAAACTGTGCCAGCACAGAAAACATCTCCCATCGTGTTCTAGAAGTTGCAGAGATGTCTGCCAAGTGTTTGGCAGGAAGAAAAGAAAAGTTGTCCAAAACAGCTTCCAATCGAATGTTCCTGTGATTGGAAAAGTCAGGAGAGTGCAAAGGTACTGTTTTCTATCAGTTGGCAAGGTGCGCACACAATCCCAGTGTTGTACAGCTTGCTTCTTCACCTTCCCGAAGCTGCCGCTCTCGCCGGCTGCCGGAGCCCAAGAAGCGGCTTCTTCGCGCAAAGACGATTGTGCCGCTCACAGTGCTCTCCTTAGCGCGGCTTCTGCCGAAAGACGCCCGGCAGCGGCTCTTACCTCCGGAGAGCATCCTACCTTCCTCTTTAGTTCCTCTTCTCATCTACCTCACGGCAAAAAGCTTTCCCACTATGTCTGGCTAGGAAAAACTGTGCCAGCACAGAAAACATCTCCCATCGTGTTCTAGAAGTTGCACGGATGTCTGCCAAGTGTTTGGCAGGAAGAAAAGAAAAGTTGTCCAAAACAGCTTCCAATCGAATGTTCCTGTGATTGGAAAAGTCAGGAGAGTGCAAAGGTACTGTTTTCTATCAGTTGGCAAGGTGCGCACACAATCCCAGTGTTGTACAGCTTGCTTCTTCACCTTCCCGAAGCTGCCGCTCTCGCCGGCTGCCGGAGCCCAAGAAGCGGCTTCTTCGCGCAAAGACGATTGTGCCGCTCACAGTGCTCTCCTTAGCGCGGCTTCTGCCGAAAGACGCCCGGCAGCGGTTCTTACCTCCGGAGAGCAACCTACCTTCCTCTTTAGCTCCTCTTCTCATCTACACCTCGGCAAAAAGCTTTTCCACTATGTCTGGCTAGGAAAAACTGTGCCAGCACAGAAAACATCTCCCATCGTGTTCTAGAAGTTGCACGGATGTCTGCCAAGTGTTTGGCAGGAAGAAAAGAAAAGTTGTCCAAAACAGCTTCCAATCGAATGTTCCTGTGATTGGAAAAGTCAGGAGAGTGCAAAGGTACTGTTTTCTATCAGTTGGCAAGGTGCGCACACAATCCCAGTGTTGTACAGCTTGCTTCTTCACCTTCCCGAAGCTGCCGCTCTCGCCGGCTGCCGGAGCCCAAGAAGCGGCTTCTTCGCGCAAAGACGATTGCGCCGCTCACAGTGCTCTCCTTAGCGCGGCTTCTGCCGAAAGATGCTCGGCAGCGGCTCTTACCTCCGGAGAGCATCCTACCTTCGTCTTTAGCTCCTCTTCTCATCTACACCTCGGCAAAAAGCTTTTCCACTATGTCTGGCTAGGAAAAACTGTGCCAGCACAGAAAACATCTCCCATCGTGTTCTAGAAGTTGCACGGATGTCTGCCAAGTGTTTGGCAGGAAGAAAAGAAAAGTTGTCCAAAACAGCTTCCAATCGAATGTTCCTGTGATTGGAAAAGTCAGGAGAGTGCAAAGGTACTGTTTTCTATCAGTTGGCAAGGTGCGCACACAATCCCAGTGTTGTACAGCTTGCTTCTTCACCTTCCCGAAGCTGCCGCTCTCGCCGGCTGCCGGAGCCCAAGAAGCGGCTTCTTCGCGCAAAGACGATTGCGCCGCTCACAGTGCTCTCCTTAGCGCGGCTTCTGCCGAAAGACGCCCGGCAGCGGTTCTTACCTCCGGAGAGCAACCTACCTTCCTCTTTAGCTCCTCTTCTCATCTACACCTCGGCAAAAAGCTTTTCCACTATGTCTGGCTAGGAAAAACTGTGCCAGCACAGAAAACATCTCCCATCGTGTTCTAGAAGTTGCACGGATGTCTGCCAAGTGTTTGGCAGGAAGAAAAGAAAAGTTGTCCAAAACAGCTTCCAATCGAATGTTCCTGTGACTGGAAAAGTCAGGAGAGTGCAAAGGTACTGTTTTCTATCAGTTGGCAAGGTGCGCACACAATCCCAGTGTTGTACAGCTTGCTTCTTCACCTTCCCGAAGCTGCCGCTCTCGCCGGCTGCCGCAGCCGAAAAAGCGGCTTCTTCGCGCAAAGACGATTGCGCCGCTCACAGTGCTCTCCTTAGCGCGGCTTCTGCCGAAAGACGCTCGGCAGCGGCTCTTTCCTCCGGAGAGCATCCTATCTTCGTCTTTCGCGTCTTTTGTAGTCTACATCTTAGCAAAACGCTTTCCCACTATGTCTGGCTAGGAAAAACTGTGCCAGCACAGAAAACATCTCCCATCGTGTTCTAGAAGTTGCACGGATGTCTGCCAAGTGTTTGGCAGGAAGAAAAGAAAAGTTGTCCAAAACAGCTTCCAATCGAATGTTCCTGTGACTGGAAAAGTCAGGAGAGTGCAAAGGTACTGTTTTCTATCAGTTGGCAAGGTGCGCACACAATCCCAGTGTTGTACAGCTTGCTTCTTCACCTTCCCGAAGCTGCCGCTCTCGCCGGCTGCCGGAGCCGAAAAAGCGGCTTCTTCGCGCAAAGACGATTGCGCCGCTCACAGTGCTCTCCTTAGCGCGGCTTCTGCCGAAAGACGCTCGGCAGCGGCTCTTTCCTCCGGAGAGCATCCTATCTTCGTCTTTCGCGTCTTTTGTAGTCTACATCTTAGCAAAACGCTTTCCCACTATGTCTGGCTAGGAAAAACTGTGCCAGCACAGAAAACATCTCCCATCGTGTTCTAGAAGTTGCACGGATGTCTGCCAAGTGTTTGGCAGGAAGAAAAGAAAAGTTGTCCAAAACAGCTTCCAATCGAATGTTCCTGTGATTGGAAAAGTCAGGAGAGTGCAAAGGTACTGTTTTCTATCAGTTGGCAAGGTGCGCACACAATCCCAGTGTTGTACAGCTTGCTTCTTCACCTTCCCGAAGCTGCCGCTCTCGCCGGCTGCCGGAGCCCAAGAAGCGGCTTCTTCGCGCAAAGACGATTGCGCCGCTCACAGTGCTCTCCTTAGCGCGGCTTCTGCCGAAAGACGCTCGGCAGCGGCTCTTTCCTCCGGAGAGCATCCTATCTTCGTCTTTCGCGTCTTTTGTAGTCTACATCTTAGCAAAACGCTTTCCCACTATGTCTGGCTAGGAAAAACTGTGCCAGCACAGAAAACATCTCCCATCGTGTTCTAGAAGTTGCACGGATGTCTGCCAAGTGTTTGGCAGGAAGAAAAGAAAAGTTGTCCAAAACAGCTTCCAATCGAATGTTCCTGTGATTGGAAAAGTCAGGAGAGTGCAAAGGTACTGTTTTCTATCAGTTGGCAAGGTGCGCACACAATCCCAGTGTTGTACAGCTTGCTTCTTCACCTTCCCGAAGCTGCCGCTCTCGCCGGCTGCCGGAGCCCAAGAAGCGGCTTCTTCGCGCAAAGACGATTGTGCCGCTCACAGTGCTCTCCTTAGCGCGGCTTCTGCCGAAAGACGCCCGGCAGCGGCTCTTACCTCCGGAGAGCATCCTACCTTCGTCTTTAGCTCCTCTTCTCATCTACACCTCGGCAAAAAGCTTTCCCACTATGTCTGGCTAGGAAAAACTGTGCCAGCACAGAAAACATCTCCCATCGTGTTCTAGAAGTTGCACGGATGTCTGCCAAGTGTTTGGCAGGAAGAAAAGAAAAGTTGTCCAAAACAGCTTCCAATCGAATGTTCCTGTGATTGGAAAAGTCAGGAGAGTGCAAAGGTACTGTTTTCTATCAGTTGGCAAGGTGCGCACACAATCCCAGTGTTGTACAGCTTGCTTCTTCACCTTCCCGAAGCTGCCGCTCTCGCCGGCTCCCGAAGCCCAAGAAGCGGCTTCTTCGCGCAAAGACGATTGCGCCGCTCACAGTGCTCTCCTTAGCGCGGCTTCTGCCGAAAGACGCCCGGCAGCGGCTCTTACCTCCGGAGAGCATCCTACCTTCGTCTTTCGCGTCTTTTGTCGTCTACATCTTAGCAAAACGCTTTTCCACTATGTCTGGCTAGGAAAAACTGTGCCAGCACAGAAAACATCTCCCATCGTGTTCTAGAAGTTGCACGGATGTCTGCCAAGTGTTTGGCAGGAAGAAAAGAAAAGTTGTCCAAAACAGCTTCCAATCGAATGTTCCTGTGATTGGAAAAGTCAGGAGAGTGCAAAGGTACTGTTTTCTATCAGTTGGCAAGGTGCGCACACAATCCCAGTGTTGTACAGCTTGCTTCTTCACCTTCCCGAAGCTGCCGCTCTCGCCGGCTGCCGGAGCCCAAGAAGCGGCTTCTTCGCGCAAAGACGATTGTGCCGCTCACAGTGCTCTCCTTAGCGCGGCTTCTGCCGAAAGACGCCCGGCAGCGGCTCTTACCTCCGGAGAGCATCCTACCTTCCTCTTTAGCTGCTCTTCTCATCTACACCTCGGCAAAAAGCTTTCCCACTATGTCTGGCTAGGAAAAACTGTGCCAGCACAGAAAACATCTCCCATCGTGTTCTAGAAGTTGCACGGATGTCTGCCAAGTGTTTGGCAGGAAGAAAAGAAAAGTTGTCCAAAACAGCTTCCAATCGAATGTTCCTGTGATTGGAAAAGTCAGGAGAGTGCAAAGGTACTGTTTTCTATCAGTTGGCAAGGTGCGCACACAATCCCAGTGTTGTACAGCTTGCTTCTTCACCTTCCCGAAGCTGCCGCTCTCGCCGGCTGCCGGAGCCCAAGAAGCGGCTTCTTCGCGCAAAGACGATTGTGCCGCTCACAGTGCTCTCCTTAGCGCGGCTTCTGCCGAAAGATGCTCGGCAGCGGCTCTTTCCTCCGGAGAGCATCCTATCTTCGTCTTTCGCGTCTTTTGTAGTCTACATCTTAGCAAAACGCTTTCCCACTATGTCTGGCTAGGAAAAACTGTGCCAGCACAGAAAACATCTCCCATCGTGTTCTAGAAGTTGCAGAGATGTCTGCCAAGTGTTTGGCAGGAAGAAAAGAAAAGTTGTCCAAAACAGCTTCCAATCGAATGTTCCTGTGATTGGAAAAGTCAGGAGAGTGCAAAGGTACTGTTTTCTATCAGTTGGCAAGGTGCGCACACAATCCCAGTGTTGTACAGCTTGCTTCTTCACCTTCCCGAAGCTGCCGCTCTCGCCGGCTGCCGGAGCCCAAGAAGCGGCTTCTTCGCGCAAAGACGATTGTGCCGCTCACAGTGCTCTCCTTAGCGCGGCTTCTGCCGAAAGACGCCCGGCAGCGGCTCTTACCTCCGGAGAGCATCCCACCTTCGTCTTTCGCGTCTTTTGTAGTCTACATCTTAGCAAAACGCTTTTCCACTATGTCTGGCTAGGAAAAACTGTGCCAGCACAGAAAACATCTCCCATCGTGTTCTAGAAGTTGCAGAGATGTCTGCCAAGTGTTTGGCAGGAAGAAAAGAAAAGTTGTCCAAAACAGCTTCCAATCGAATGTTCCTGTGATTGGAAAAGTCAGGAGAGTGCAAAGGTACTGTTTTCTATCAGTTGGCAAGGTGCGCACACAATCCCAGTGTTGTACAGCTTGCTTCTTCACCTTCCCGAAGCTGCCGCTCTCGCCGGCTGCCGGAGCCCAAGAAGCGGCTTCTTCGCGCAAAGACGATTGTGCCGCTCACAGTGCTCTCCTTAGCGCGGCTTCTGCCGAAAGACGCCCGGCAGCGGTTCTTACCTCCGGAGAGCAACCTACCTTCCTCTTTAGCTCCTCTTCTCATCTACACCTCGGCAAAAAGCTTTTCCACTATGTCTGGCTAGGAAAAACTGTGCCAGCACAGAAAACATCTCCCATCGTGTTCTAGAAATTGCAGAGATGTCTGCCAAGTGTTTGGCAGGAAGAAAAGAAAAGTTGTCCAAAACAGCTTCCAATCGAATGTTCCTGTGATTGGAAAAGTCAGGAGAGTGCAAAGGTACTGTTTTCTATCAGTTGGCAAGGTGCGCACACAATCCCAGTGTTGTACAGCTTGCTTCTTCACCTTCCCGAAGCTGCCGCTCTCGCCGGCTGCCGGAGCCCAAGAAGCGGCTTCTTCGCGCAAAGACGATTGTGCCGCTCACAGTGCTCTCCTTAGCGCGGCTTCTGCCGAAAGACGCCCGGCAGCGGCTCTTACCTCCGGAGAGCATCCCACCTTCGTCTTTCGCGTCTTTTGTAGTCTACATCTTAGCAAAACGCTTTTCCACTATGTCTGGCTAGGAAAAACTGTGCCAGCACAGAAAACATCTCCCATCGTGTTCTAGAAGTTGCACGGATGTCTGCCAAGTGTTTGGCAGGAAGAAAAGAAAAGTTGTCCAAAACAGCTTCCAATCGAATGTTCCTGTGATTGGAAAAGTCAGGAGAGTGCAAAGGTACTGTTTTCTATCAGTTGGCAAGGTGCGCACACAATCCCAGTGTTGTACAGCTTGCTTCTTCACCTTCCCGAAGCTGCCGCTCTCGCCGGCTCCCGGAGCCGAAAAAGCGGCTTCTTCGCGCAAAGACGATTGTGCCGCTCACAGTGCTCTCCTTAGCGCGGCTTCTGCCGAAAGATGCTCGGCAGCGGCTCTTACCTCCGGAGAGCATCCTACCTTCCTCTTTAGCTCCTCTTCTCATCTACACCTCGGCAAAAAGCTTTTCCACTATGTCTGGCTAGGAAAAACTGTGCCAGCACAGAAAACATCTCCCATCGTGTTCTAGAAGTTGCAGAGATGTCTGCCAAGTGTTTGGCAGGAAGAAAAGAAAAGTTGTCCAAAACAGCTTCCAATCGAATGTTCCTGTGATTGGAAAAGTCAGGAGAGTGCAAAGGTACTGTTTTCTATCAGTTGGCAAGGTGCGCACACAATCCCAGTGTTGTACAGCTTGCTTCTTCACCTTCCCGAAGCTGCCGCTCTCGCCGGCTGCCGGAGCCCAAGAAGCGGCTTCTTTGCGCAAAGACGATTGTGCCGCTCACAGTGCTCTCCTTAGCGCGGCTTCTGCCGAAAGACGCTCGGCAGCGGCTCTTTCCTCCGGAGAGCATCCTATCTTCGTCTTTCGCGTCTTTTGTAGTCTACATCTTAGCAAAACGCTTTCCCACTATGTCTGGCTAGGAAAAACTGTGCCAGCACAGAAAACATCTCCCATCGTGTTCTAGAAGTTGCAGAGATGTCTGCCAAGTGTTTGGCAGGAAGAAAAGAAAAGTTGTCCAAAACAGCTTCCAATCGAATGTTCCTGTGATTGGAAAAGTCAGGAGAGTGCAAAGGTACTGTTTTCTATCAGTTGGCAAGGTGCGCACACAATCCCAGTGTTATACAGCTTGCTTCTTCACCTTCCCGAAGCTGCCGCTCTCGCCGGCTGCCGGAGCCCAAGAAGCGGCTTCTTCGCGCAAAGACGATTGTGCCGCTCACAGTGCTCTCCTTAGCGCGGCTTCTGCCAAAAGACGCCCGGCAGCGGCTCTTACCTCCGGAGAGCATCCCACCTTCGTCTTTCGCGTCTTTTGTAGTCTACATCTTAGCAAAACTCTTTTCCACTATGTCTGGCTAGGAAAAACTGTGCCAGCACAGAAAACATCTCCCATCGTGTTCTAGAAGTTGCAGAGATGTCTGCCAAGTGTTTGGCAGGAAGAAAAGAAAAGTTGTCCAAAACAGCTTCCAATCGAATGTTCCTGTGATTGGAAAAGTCAGGAGAGTGCAAAGGTACTGTTTTCTATCAGTTGGCAAGGTGCGCACACAATCCCAGTGTTGTACAGCTTGCTTCTTCACCTTCCCGAAGCTGCCGCTCTCGCCGGCTGCCGGAGCCCAAGAAGCGGCTTCTTCGCGCAAAGACGATTGTGCCGCTCACAGTGCTCTCCTTAGCGCGGCTTCTGCCGAAAGACGCCCGGCAGCGGTTCTTACCTCCGGAGAGCAACCTACCTTCCTCTTTAGCTCCTCTTCTCATCTACACCTCGGCAAAAAGCTTTTCCACTATGTCTGGCTAGGAAAAACTGTGCCAGCACAGAAAACATCTCCCATCGTGTTCTAGAAGTTGCACGGATGTCTGCCAAGTGTTTGGCAGGAAGAAAAGAAAAGTTGTCCAAAACAGCTTCCAATCGAATGTTCCTGTGATTGGAAAAGTCAGGAGAGTGCAAAGGTACTGTTTTCTATCAGTTGGCAAGGTGCGCACACAATCCCAGTGTTGTACAGCTTGCTTCTTCACCTTCCCGAAGCTGCCGCTCTCGCCGGCTGCCGGAGCCCAAGAAGCGGCTTCTTCGCGCAAAGACGATTGTGCCGCTCACAGTGCTCTCCTTAGCGCGGCTTCTGCCGAAAGATGCCCGGCAGCGGCTCTTACCTCCGGAGAGCATCCCACCTTCGTCTTTCGCGTCTTTTGTAGTCTACATCTTAGCAAAACGCTTTTCCACTATGTCTGGCTAGGAAAAACTGTGCCAGCACAGAAAACATCTCCCATCGTGTTCTAGAAGTTGCAGAGATGTCTGCCAAGTGTTTGGCAGGAAGAAAAGAAAAGTTGTCCAAAACAGCTTCCAATCGAATGTTCCTGTGATTGGAAAAGTCAGGAGAGTGCAAAGGTACTGTTTTCTATCAGTTGGCAAGGTGCGCACACAATCCCAGTGTTGTACAGCTTGCTTCTTCACCTTCCCGAAGCTGCCGCTCTCGCCGGCTGCCGGAGCCCAAGAAGCGGCTTCTTCGCGCAAAGACGATTGTGCCGCTCACAGTGCTCTCCTTAGCGCGGCTTCTGCCGAAAGATGCTCGGCAGCGGCTCTTACCTCCGGAGAGCATCCTACCTTCGTCTTTAGCTCCTCTTCTCATCTACACCTCGGCAAAAAGCTTTTCCACTATGTCTGGCTAGGAAAAACTGTGCCAGCACAGAAAACATCTCCCATCGTGTTCTAGAAGTTGCACGGATGTCTGCCAAGTGTTTGGCAGGAAGAAAAGAAAAGTTGTCCAAAACAGCTTCCAATCGAATGTTCCTGTGATTGGAAAAGTCAGGAGAGTGCAAAGGTACTGTTTTCTATCAGTTGGCAAGGTGCGCACACAATCCCAGTGTTGTACAGCTTGCTTCTTCACCTTCCCGAAGCTGCCGCTCTCGCCGGCTGCCGGAGCCCAAGAAGCGGCTTCTTCGCGCAAAGACGATTGTGCCGCTCACAGTGCTCTCCTTAGCGCGGCTTCTGCCGAAAGATGCTCGGCAGCGGCTCTTTCCTCCGGAGAGCATCCTATCTTCGTCTTTCGTGTCTTTTGTAGTCTACATCTTAGCAAAACGCTTTCCCACTATGTCTGGCTAGGAAAAACTGTGCCAGCACAGAAAACATCTCCCATCGTGTTCTAGAAGTTGCACGGATGTCTGCCAAGTGTTTGGCAGGAAGAAAAGAAAAGTTGTCCAAAACAGCTTCCAATCGAATGTTCCTGTGATTGGAAAAGTCAGGAGAGTGCAAAGGTACTGTTTTCTATCAGTTGGCAAGGTGCGCACACAATCCCAGTGTTATACAGCTTGCTTCTTCACCTTCCCGAAGCTGCCGCTCTCGCCGGCTGCCGGAGCCCAAGAAGCGGCTTCTTCGCGCAAAGACGATTGCGCCGCTCACAGTGCTCTCCTTAGCGCGGCTTCTGCCGAAAGACGCCCGGCAGCGGCTCTTACCTCCGGAGAGCATCCCACCTTCGTCTTTCGCGTCTTTTGTAGTCTACATCTTAGCAAAACTCTTTTCCACTATGTCTGGCTAGGAAAAACTGTGCCAGCACAGAAAACATCTCCCATCGTGTTCTAGAAGTTGCAGAGATGTCTGCCAAGTGTTTGGCAGGAAGAAAAGTTGTCCAAAACAGCTTCCAATCGAATGTTCCTGTGATTGGAAAAGTCAGGAGAGTGCAAAGGTGTCGGATTCCATTTTTCTCTTTTTCTTCTGTTTTATGGTTGATTTATGTTTGCTGGTTGTCGGTTTCTCTTCCCGGCTGTTTTACGTTCGGAGATAGCTCAGGGATGCCACTTGCTCGGTTTCTCGGCTGTTTTAAAGACCTGGAAAGGCCCAGAGTGGCCTTGGACAGCCCGCGCTTCAAAGGACGAGGAGAGACTTCTGATCTTGTTTCGGTCTTGGTGTTTATTAATTGTTTATCTAAAAGATTTTCTTTCAGCCCAACAGAGGTCTGCACAGCAGTCAGCCATGGGCACACTCCCCAGCCTCCGGGGCGGTCACTTATCTTTATACCTAAAGTTACGTGTACAATATTTATGATTTTTCTCCAATACCTTCTACTCTTATTAACCGGTGCACTTTTAGTAAAGACCAATCCCAAAGTGCCACCATCACCACAGAAGATGGAGGCCAAGAAGAAGAAGAAGAAGGACAGGACACACCCCAATTCCTCCATCTTACTTCTTTAGACCCCCCTGTACAGAAATCCTAAACCCTGTGTTCTACACCTTAATTAACTTATCCCTTCACCATTCACCCAGTGAAATCCTCCCAGTCCTCATACAGATGTCATCTCCTGTGTAGGATCAAAGTCCTGCCACCAGACACTTCTGGCAACATTCCAGGACTCCCGAGCCCCCCAAGGGTGGTCTCGGTCTCTGCACCTCAGTTCCTGAGGTGCTGAGATCCCACATCTCCCCCTTCTGTTTGCACCAGGAAAACTTCTTTCGCTATCCGATTCATAGTGTGTTTGAAACATGCAAATATGCATGGCATAACAAGTATGAGGACTAGTAGAATTATTAAAACATAGAACTCTACCCTTAAAATTCCTCTCCAAATGGGAGAGATGTCAAAGAATTCTACCATACATTTTGCTTTTGCTGACTAATAGGTATATTACCCCCATTGCTTACTGCAATGAATGAAAGAATGATGCAGATAAGCATCATAAAACTCATGGCTTCGCTTCTATTTGAAATCATTGTTTCGCTTTTCTTTCAGGACCTTAACAGAGAATTCCCCCCAAAGTCCTTAGTTTCTTTTTATTTCTCTTCCGAGTCGTCTGGTGCAGTCTGAGTCTCGACTCCTGTCTGAGTACTCGTCTCTTTGTTACTTGGATCATTGTTTCTCGGATCCACGTTTTCATGTTCTCGCACTCGAAATGGTTTCACGTGTCGTGCCGACACCCACGTCAGGTCTCGATCTGTGGAGATACAAGCGAAAGCCTTGCCCCCCTCTAGGTGGCGCTGTCACCGACCTCCCCAGCTCGACTGCCCCTCGTCCTGTCAATTGCCGTGTTCGTGATCTCGTTTGAGACCGTGTCTGCCTGGCTTTTAATTCAGCTGGAAATGGAGCTTGAACACCAGAACGTCTCCCTTGAAGGGATGAGACTGGAACTCCGAGGGTTTTCATCCAGAGGTACCAAGTCTGAAGAGGGTGTGGAGCCGCTGGGACATAGGAACCCCAGCACGGCCCCTCCTCGCCCGAGACGTCACGGGACCGGGCCCGCCCCCGCCAGCGCTCTACTCCCTCCGCATGGGTGCTCTCCGAGCCGCCCCCCGTCTCTCCCGGGCTGACGTCACTCTCCCCCCCTTGTTCCACCTCCCAGGTCTCCTCCCTCGGTCTGCCCCTGACTCTGTCTCTGTGTCCATTCCTCCCGCCGGTGTGTACGGCCCGCCCCCCGCCGGCACCCGGGCCCGCCCCGCCCCGCAATTCGAGCCGAATTTGGCCGCGGGTTCCTTGCGAGTTCTGCCCGCTGCGCGCGTCTCCGGGACGGCCGCCACCCCCCGGCGCCGTGCTGACAAAAGCCGCACCGGGACATGTGTCTCCCGGTATCTCTTCACCCGCGCTCCCCGCCTGCTCCGCCACTACCGCGCCGTGCCCCCGCGAGGAAGCGTCCCCCCCCCCCCGATCCCTTCTCTGTCCCCCTTCACCCCCCTCTCCGATCCTGACTCCCCTGTACTCTCCGGAGTTTCAGGACGCTTTAGGAGTTTCCTGGGGTTTCTGGGTTTTGGGACCGGGGCTTTAATATTTTTTCCTGCTCTCTATTCTCGAGAGCCCTTTCCCCCTGGCTTCTTAAGGCCAGAAATAATTTTTTTCCGGAGCTTTGCTCCCCCACCCTTCTGCTGAGGATGCAGAGCAACTTTTCGTCGCTCTCCCAGTCTTTTCGACTGTGCTGATATGCTTTTCTTTTTTTTCTTTTTCCGGGAGCCTTGCTCCCCCACCCTTCTGTTGAGGATGCAGAGCAACTTTTCGTCGCTCTCCCAGTCTTTTCGACTGAACCGGTATGCTTTCTGGCATTAATCTTGCCAGCGAGAGCAGCTTTAACGCCGTCTCGTCTTTTTTGTCGTTAAGAAATATCAGTGCCTATTGATTTCCTGCCAAAACCTCACTTCGAATAGCAGGCATGTTTCGGCCAGTGGGTAATTAAGCCTTGCCCACAACAATAGCTGTTTTAATACTTTCTTTAGGATCTCTTCTGTATGTGTTTGAGCCACGCCTTGTAAGGCGGACAAAATTTCCCGTTGTTGTTGGGAGAGTGTGCAATTATGTTCTTATGTTTTGACCTTCTCACCGAATCTGTCGTCAGAGCTGTCCGAAGGCTCCCGTCTCTGTCCAGCAGGTCACAGGAGAAGGATCCGGAGGCGCCTTCCGGTTCTGATCCGGGCTGCTCTGCTACGAACTGTCTTCGGTAGAAGCTGAGAGATGTAATTCTCAGTGACTGCTGTTTTTTGCAGACGCTTCTGGCTGTTTTTTTTTTTTCCTTCTTCTTTTTCTTTTTTCTTCAGGCTTCTCTCCTCAGGAGCTATCAGTGCTCTCCTGAGAACTCGTCCTAGATTGGAGCTGCCCTCTTTGCTCTTCAGCTCTTTAGCTCTTCAGCTCTTCAGGGCTGATCCCCCCCCCGAAAGGGTTGGTGGGGAGTAGCCCACGCAGTGAACGCCACTTGTCGGATTCCATTTTTCTCTTTTTCTTCTGTTTTATGGTTGATTTATGTTTGCTGGTTGTCGGTTTCTCTTCCCGGCTGTTTTACGTTCGGAGATAGCTCAGGGATGCCACTTGCTCGGTTTCTCGGCTGTTTTAAAGACCTGGAAAGGCCCAGAGTGGCCTTGGACAGCCCGCGCTTCAAAGGACGAGGAGAGACTTCTGATCTTGTTTCGGTCTTGGTGTTTATTAATTGTTTATCTAAAAGATTTTCTTTCAGCCCAACAGAGGTCTGCACAGCAGTCAGCCATGGGCACACTCCCCAGCCTCCGGGGCGGTCACTTATCTTTATACCTAAAGTTACGTGTACAATATTTATGATTTTTCTCCAATACCTTCTACTCTTATTAACCGGTGCACTTTTAGTAAAGACCAATCCCAAAGTGCCACCATCACCACAGAAGATGGAGGCCAAGAAGAAGAAGAAGAAGGACAGGACACACCCCAATTCCTCCATCTTACTTCTTTAGAGCCCCCTGTACAGAAATCCTAAACCCTGTGTTCTACACCTTAATTAACTTATCCCTTCACCATTCACCCAGTGAAATCCTCCCAGTCCTCATACAGATGTCATCTCCTGTGTAGGATCAAAGTCCTGCCACCAGACACTTCTGGCAACATTCCAGGACTCCCGAGCCCCCCAAGGGTGGTCTCAGTCTCTGCACCTCAGTTCCTGAGGTGCTGAGATCCCACACAAAGGTACTGTTTTCTATCAGTTGGCAAGGTGCGCACACAATCCCAGTGTTGTACAGCTTGCTTCTTCACCTTCCCGAAGCTGCCGCTCTCGCCGGCTGCCGGAGCCCAAGAAGCGGCTTCTTCGCGCAAAGACGATTGTGCCGCTCACAGTGCTCTCCTTAGCGCGGCTTCTGCCGAAAGACGCCCGGCAGCGGTTCTTACCTCCGGAGAGCAACCTACCTTCCTCTTTAGCTCCTCTTCTCATCTACACCTCGGCAAAAAGCTTTTCCACTATGTCTGGCTAGGAAAAACTGTGCCAGCACAGAAAACATCTCCCATCGTGTTCTAGAAGTTGCACGGATGTCTGCCAAGTGTTTGGCAGGAAGAAAAGAAAAGTTGTCCAAAACAGCTTCCAATCGAATGTTCCTGTGATTGGAAAAGTCAGGAGAGTGCAAAGGTACTGTTTTCTATCAGTTGGCAAGGTGCGCACACAATCCCAGTGTTGTACAGCTTGCTTCTTCACCTTCCCGAAGCTGCCGCTCTCGCCGGCTCCCGGAGCCGAAAAAGCGGCTTCTTCGCGCAAAGACGATTGTGCCGCTCACAGTGCTCTCCTTAGCGCGGCTTCTGCCGAAAGACGCCCGGCAGCGGCTCTTACCTCCGGAGAGCATCCCACCTTCGTCTTTCGCGTCTTTTGTAGTCTACATCTTAGCAAAACGCTTTTCCACTATGTCTGGCTAGGAAAAACTGTGCCAGCACAGAAAACATCTCCCATCGTGTTCTAGAAGTTGCAGAGATGTCTGCCAAGTGTTTGGCAGGAAGAAAAGAAAAGTTGTCCAAAACAGCTTCCAATCGAATGTTCCTGTGATTGGAAAAGTCAGGAGAGTGCAAAGGTACTGTTTTCTATCAGTTGGCAAGGTGCGCACACAATCCCAGTGTTGTACAGCTTGCTTCTTCACCTTCCCGAAGCTGCCGCTCTCGCCGGCTGCCGGAGCCGAAAAAGCGGCTTCGCGCAAAGACGATTGCGCCGCTCACAGTGCTCTCCTTAGCGCGGCTTCTGCCGAAAGACGCTCGGCAGCGGCTCTTTCCTCCGGAGAGCATCCTATCTTCGTCTTTCGCGTCTTTTGTAGTCTACATCTTAGCAAAACGCTTTTCCACTATGTCTGGCTAGGAAAAACTGTGCCAGCACAGAAAACATCTCCCATCGTGTTCTAGAAGTTGCAGAGATGTCTGCCAAGTGTTTGGCAGGAAGAAAAGAAAAGTTGTCCAAAACAGCTTCCAATCGAATGTTCCTGTGATTGGAAAAGTCAGGAGAGTGCAAAGGTACTGTTTTCTATCAGTTGGCAAGGTGCGCACACAATCCCAGTGTTGTACAGCTTGCTTCTTCACCTTCCCGAAGCTGCCGCTCTCGCCGGCTGCCGGAGCCGAAAAAGCGGCTTCGCGCAAAGACGATTGCGCCGCTCACAGTGCTCTCCTTAGCGCGGCTTCTGCCGAAAGACGCTCGGCAGCGGCTCTTTCCTCCGGAGAGCATCCTATCTTCGTCTTTCGCGTCTTTTGTAGTCTACATCTTAGCAAAACGCTTTCCCACTATGTCTGGCTAGGAAAAACTGTGCCAGCACAGAAAACATCTCCCATCGTGTTCTAGAAGTTGCAGAGATGTCTGCCAAGTGTTTGGCAGGAAGAAAAGAAAAGTTGTCCAAAACAGCTTCCAATCGAATGTTCCTGTGATTGGAAAAGTCAGGAGAGTGCAAAGGTACTGTTTTCTATCAGTTGGCAAGGTGCGCACACAATCCCAGTGTTGTACAGCTTGCTTCTTCACCTTCCCGAAGCTGCCGCTCTCGCCGGCTGCCGGAGCCCAAGAAGCGGCTTCTTCGCGCAAAGACGATTGTGCCGCTCACAGTGCTCTCCTTAGCGCGGCTTCTGCCGACAGACGCCCGGCAGCGGCTCTTACCTCCGGAGAGCATCCTACCTTCCTCTTTAGCTCCTCTTCTCATCTACCTCACGGCAAAAAGCTTTCCCACTATGTCTGGCTAGGAAAAACTGTGCCAGCACAGAAAACATCTCCCATCGTGTTCTAGAAGTTGCAGAGATCTCTGCCAAGTGTTTGGCAGGAAGAAAAGAAAAGTTGTCCAAAACAGCTTCCAATCGAATGTTCCTGTGATTGGAAAAGTCAGGAGAGTGCAAAGGTCCTGTTTTCTATCCGTTGGCAAGGTGCGCACACAATCCCAGTGTTGTACAGCTTGCTTCTTCACCTTCCCGAAGCTGCCGCTCTCACCGGCTGCCGGAGCCCAAGAAGCGGCTTCTTCGCGCAAAGACGATTGTGCCGCTCACAGTGCTCTCCTTAGCGCGGCTTCTGCCGAAAGACGCCCGGCAGCGGCTCTTACCTCCGGAGAGCATGCCACCTTCGTCTTACGCGTCTTTTGTAGTCTACATCTTAGCAAAACGCTTTTCCACTATGTCTGGCTAGGAAAAACTGTGCCAGCACAGAAAACATCTCCCATCGTGTTCTAGAAGTTGCAGAGATGTCTGCCAAGTGTTTGGCAGGAAGAAAAGAAAAGTTGTCCAAAACAGCTTCCAATCGAATGTTCCTGTGATTGGAAAAGTCAGGAGAGTGCAAAGGTACTGTTTTCTATCAGTTGGCAAGGTGCGCACACAATCCCAGTGTTGTACAGCTTGCTTCTTCACCTTCCCGAAGCTGCCGCTCTCGCCGGCTGCCGGAGCCCAAGAAGCGGCTTCTTCGCGCAAAGACGATTGCGCCGCTCACAGTGCTCTCCTTAGCGCGGCTTCTGCCGAAAGATGCTCGGCAGCGGCTCTTACCTCCGGAGAGCATCCTACCTTCGTCTTTAGCTCCTCTTCTCATCTACACCTCGGCAAAAAGCTTTTCCACTATGTCTGGCTAGGAAAAACTGTGCCAGCACAGAAAACATCTCCCATCGTGTTCTAGAAGTTGCACGGATGTCTGCCAAGTGTTTGGCAGGAAGAAAAGAAAAGTTGTCCAAAACAGCTTCCAATCGAATGTTCCTGTGATTGGAAAAGTCAGGAGAGTGCAAAGGTACTGTTTTCTATCAGTTGGCAAGGTGCGCACACAATCCCAGTGTTGTACAGCTTGCTTCTTCACCTTCCCGAAGCTGCCGCTCTCGCCGGCTGCCGGGGCCCAAGAAGCGGCTTCTTCGCGCAAAGACGATTGTGCCGCTCACAGTGCTCTCCTTAGCGCGGCTTCTGCCGAAAGACGCCCGGCAGCGGCTCTTACCTCCGGAGAGCATCCTACCTTCGTCTTTAGCTCCTCTTCTCATCTACACCTCGGCAAAAAGCTTTTCCACTATGTCTGGCTAGGAAAAACTGTGCCAGCACAGAAAACATCTCCCATCGTGTTCTAGAAGTTGCACGGATGTCTGCCAAGTGTTTGGCAGGAAGAAAAGAAAAGTTGTCCAAAACAGCTTCCAATCGAATGTTCCTGTGATTGGAAAAGTCAGGAGAGTGCAAAGGTACTGTTTTCTATCAGTTGGCAAGGTGCGCACACAATCCCAGTGTTGTACAGCTTGCTTCTTCACCTTCCCGAAGCTGCCGCTCTCGCCGGCTGCCGGAGCCGAAAAAGCGGCTTCTTCGCGCAAAGACGATTGCGCCGCTCACAGTGCTCTCCTTAGCGCGGCTTCTGCCGAAAGACGCTCGGCAGCGGCTCTTTCCTCCGGAGAGCATCCTATCTTCGTCTTTCGCGTCTTTTGTAGTCTACATCTTAGCAAAACGCTTTCCCAATATGTCTGGCTAGGAAAAACTGTGCCAGCACAGAAAACATCTCCCATCGTGTTCTAGAAGTTGCAGAGATGTCTGCCAAGTGTTTGGCAGGAAGAAAAGAAAAGTTGTCCAAAACAGCTTCCAATCGAATGTTCCTGTGATTGGAAAAGTCAGGAGAGTGCAAAGGTACTGTTTTCTATCAGTTGGCAAGGTGCGCACACAATCCCAGTGTTGTACAGCTTGCTTCTTCACCTTCCCGAAGCTGCCGCTCTCGCCGGCTGCCGGAGCCCAAGAAGCGGCTTCTTTGCGCAAAGACGATTGTGCCGCTCACAGTGCTCTCCTTAGCGCGGCTTCTGCCGAAAGACGCTCGGCAGCGGCTCTTACCTCCGGAGAGCATCCTACCTTCGTCTTTAGCTCCTCTTCTCATCTACACCTCGGCAAAAAGCTTTTCCACTATGTCTGGCTAGGAAAAACTGTGCCAGCACAGAAAACATCTCCCATCGTGTTCTAGAAGTTGCACGGATGTCTGCCAAGTGTTTGGCAGGAAGAAAAGAAAAGTTGTCCAAAACAGCTTCCAATCGAATGTTCCTGTGATTGGAAAAGTCAGGAGAGTGCAAAGGTACTGTTTTCTATCAGTTGGCAAGGTGCGCACACAATCCCGGTGTTGTACAGCTTGCTTCTTCACCTTCCCGAAGCTGCCGCTCTCGCCGGCTGCCGGAGCCGAAAAAGCGGCTTCTTCGCGCAAAGACGATTGTGCCGCTCACAGTGCTCTCCTTAGTGCGGCTTCTGCCGAAAGACGCTCGGCAGCGGCTCTTTCCTCCGGAGAGCATCCTATCTTCGTCTTTCGCGTCTTTTGTAGTCTACATCTTAGCAAAATGCTTTCCCACTATGTCTGGCTAGGAAAAACTGTGCCAGCACAGAAAACATCTCCCATCGTGTTCTAGAAGTTGCAGAGATGTCTGCCAAGTGTTTGGCAGGAAGAAAAGAAAAGTTGTCCAAAACAGCTTCCAATCGAATGTTCCTGTGATTGGAAAAGTCAGGAGAGTGCAAAGGTACTGTTTTCTATCAGTTGGCAAGGTGCGCACACAATCCCAGTGTTGTACAGCTTGCTTCTTCACCTTCCCGAAGCTGCCGCTCTCGCCGGCTGCCGGAGCCCAAGAAGCGGCTTCTTCGCGCAAAGACGATTGTGCCGCTCACAGTGCTCTCCTTAGCGCGGCTTCTGCCGAAAGACGCCCGGCAGCGGCTCTTACCTCCGGAGAGCATCCCACCTTCGTCTTTCGCGTCTTTTGTAGTCTACATCTTAGCAAAACGCTTTCCCACTATGTCTGGCTAGGAAAAACTGTGCCAGCACAGAAAACATCTCCCATCGTGTTCTAGAAGTTGCAGAGATGTCTGCCAAGTGTTTGGCAGGAAGAAAAGAAAAGTTGTCCAAAACAGCTTCCAATCGAATGTTCCTGTGATTGGAAAAGTCAGGAGAGTGCAAAGGTACTGTTTTCTATCAGTTGGCAAGGTGCGCACACAATCCCAGTGTTGTACAGCTTGCTTCTTCACCTTCCCGAAGCTGCCGCTCTCGCCGGCTGCCGGAGCCCAAGAAGCGGCTTCTTCGCGCAAAGACGATTGTGCCGCTCACAGTGCTCTCCTTAGCGCGGCTTCTGCCGAAAGACGCCCGGCAGCGGTTCTTACCTCCGGAGAGCAACCTACCTTGCTCTTTAGCTCCTCTTCTCATCTACACCTCGGCAAAAAGCTTTTCCACTATGTCTGGCTAGGCAAAACTGTGCCAGCACAGAAAACATCTCCCATCGTGTTCTAGAAGTTGCACGGATGTCTGCCAAGTGTTTGGCAGGAAGAAAAGAAAAGTTGTCCAAAACAGCTTCCAATCGAATGTTCCTGTGATTGGAAAAGTCAGGAGAGTGCAAAGGTACTGTTTTCTATCAGTTGGCAAGGTGCGCACACAATCCCAGTGTTGTACAGCTTGCTTCTTCACCTTCCCGAAGCTGCCGCTCTCGCCGGCTGCCGGAGCCCAAGAAGCGGCTTCTTCGCGCAAAGACGATTGCGCCGCTCACAGTGCTCTCCTTAGCGCGGCTTCTGCCGAAAGATGCTCGGCAGCGGCTCTTACCTCCGGAGAGCATCCTACCTTCGTCTTTAGCTCCTCTTCTCATCTACACCTCGGCAAAAAGCTTTTCCACTATGTCTGGCTAGGAAAAACTGTGCCAGCACAGAAAACATCTCCCATCGTGTTCTAGAAGTTGCACGGATGTCTGCCAAGTGTTTGGCAGGAAGAAAAGAAAAGTTGTCCAAAACAGCTTCCAATCGAATGTTCCTGTGATTGGAAAAGTCAGGAGAGTGCAAAGGTACTGTTTTCTATCAGTTGGCAAGGTGCGCACACAATCCCAGTGTTGTACAGCTTGCTTCTTCACCTTCCCGAAGCTGCCGCTCTCGCCGGCTGCCGGAGCCGAAAAAGCGGCTTCTTCGCGCAAAGACGATTGTGCCGCTCACAGTGCTCTCCTTAGCGCGGCTTCTGCCGAAAGACGCCCGGCAGCGGCTCTTACCTCCGGAGAGCATCCTACCTTCCTCTTTAGCTCCTCTTCTCATCTACACCTCGGCAAAAAGCTTTTCCACTATGTCTGGCTAGGAAAAACTGTGCCAGCACAGAAAACATCTCCCATCGTGTTCTAGAAGTTGCACGGATGTCTGCCAAGTGTTTGGCAGGAAGAAAAGAAAAGTTGTCCAAAACAGCTTCCAATCGAATGTTCCTGTGATTGGAAAAGTCAGGAGAGTGCAAAGGTACTGTTTTCTATCAGTTGGCAAGGTGCGCACACAATCCCAGTGTTGTACAGCTTGCTTCTTCACCTTCCCGAAGCTGCCGCTCTCGCCGGCTGCCGGAGCCCAAGAAGCGGCTTCTTCGCGCAAAGACGATTGTGCCGCTCACAGTGCTCTCCTTAGCGCGGCTTCGGCCGAAAGATGCTCGGCAGCGGCTCTTTCCTCCGGAGAGCATCCTATCTTCGTCTTTCGCGTCTTTTGTAGTCTACATCTTAGCAAAACGCTTTCCCACTATGTCTGGCTAGGAAAAACTGTGCCAGCACAGAAAACATCTCCCATCGTGTTCTAGAAGTTGCAGAGATGTCTGCCAAGTGTTTGGCAGGAAGAAAAGAAAAGTTGTCCAAAACAGCTTCCAATCGAATGTTCCTGTGATTGGAAAAGTCAGGAGAGTGCAAAGGTACTGTTTTCTATCAGTTGGCAAGGTGCGCACACAATCCCAGTGTTATACAGCTTGCTTCTTCACCTTCCCGAAGCTGCCGCTCTCGCCGGCTGCCGGAGCCCAAGAAGCGGCTTCTTCGCGCAAAGACGATTGCGCCGCTCACAGTGCTCTCCTTAGCGCGGCTTCTGCCGAAAGACGCCCGGCAGCGGCTCTTACCTCCGGAGAGCATCCCACCTTCGTCTTTCGCGTCTTTTGTAGTCTACATCTTAGCAAAACGCTTTTCCACTATGTCTGGCTAGGAAAAACTGTGCCAGCACAGAAAACATCTCCCATCGTGTTCTAGAAGTTGCAGAGATGTCTGCCAAGTGTTTGGCAGGAAGAAAAGAAAAGTTGTCCAAAACAGCTGCCAATCGAATGTTCCTGTGATTGGAAAAGTCAGGAGAGTGCAAAGGTACTCTTTTCTATCAGTTGGCAAGGTGCGCACACAATCCCAGTGTTGTACAGCTTGCTTCTTCACCTTCCCGAAGCTGCCGCTCTCGCCGGCTGCCGGAGCCCAAGAAGCGGCTTCTTCGCGCAAAGACGATTGTGCCGCTCACAGTGCTCTCCTTAGCGCGGCTTCTGCCGAAAGACGCCCGGCAGCGGTTCTTACCTCCGGAGAGCAACCTACCTTCCTCTTTAGCTCCTCTTCTCATCTACACCTCGGCAAAAAGCTTTTCCACTATGTCTGGCTAGGAAAAACTGTGCCAGCACAGAAAACATCTCCCATCGTGTTCTAGAAGTTGCACGGATGTCTGCCAAGTGTTTGGTAGGAAGAAAAGAAAAGTTGTCCAAAACAGCTTCCAATCGAATGTTCATGTGATTGGAAAAGTCAGGAGAGTGCAAAGGTACTGTTTTCTATCAGTTGGCAAGGTGCGCACACAATCCCAGTGTTGTACAGCTTGCTTCTTCACCTTCCCGAAGCTGCCGCTCTCGCCGGCTGCCGGAGCCCAAGAAGCGGCTTCTTCGCGCAAAGACGATTGTGCCGCTCACAGTGCTCTCCTTAGCGCGGCTTCTGCCGAAAGACGCCCGGCAGCGGCTCTTACCTCCGGAGAGCAACCTACCTTCCTCTTTAGCTCCTCTTCTCATCTACACCTCGGCAAAAAGCTTTTCCACTATGTCTGGCTAGGAAAAACTGTGCCAGCACAGAAAACATCTCCCATCGTGTTCTAGAAGTTGCAGAGATGTCTGCCAAGTGTTTGGCAGGAAGAAAAGAAAAGTTGTCCAAAACAGCTTCCAATCGAATGTTCCTGTGATTGGAAAAGTCAGGAGAGTGCAAAGGTACTGTTTTCTATCAGTTGGCAAGGTGCGCACACAATCCCAGTGTTGTACAGCTTGCTTCTTCACCTTCCCGAAGCTGCCGCTCTCGCCGGCTGCCGGAGCCCAAGAAGCGGCTTCTTCGCGCAAAGACGATTGCGCCGCTCACAGTGCTCTCCTTAGCGCGGCTTCTGCCGAAAGATGCTCGGCAGCGGCTCTTACCTCCGGAGAGCATCCTACCTTCGTCTTTAGCTCCTCTTCTCATCTACACCTCGGCAAAAAGCTTTTCCACTATGTCTGGCTAGGAAAAACTGTGCCAGCACAGAAAACATCTCCCATCGTGTTCTAGAAGTTGCACGGATGTCTGCCAAGTGTTTGGCAGGAAGAAAAGAAAAGTTGTCCAAAACAGCTTCCAATCGAATGTTCCTGTGATTGGAAAAGTCAGGAGAGTGCAAAGGTACTGTTTTCTATCAGTTGGCAAGGTGCGCACACAATCCCAGTGTTGTACAGCTTGCTTCTTCACCTTCCCGAAGCTGCCGCTCTCGCCGGCTGCCGGAGCCCAAGAAGCGGCTTCTTGGCGCAAAGACGATTGTGCCGCTCACAGTGCTCTCCTTAGCGCGGCTTCTGCCGAAAGATGCTCGGCAGCGGCTCTTTCCTCCGGAGAGCATCCTATCTTCGTCTTTCGCGTCTTTTGTAGTCTACATCTTAGCAAAACGCTTTCCCACTATGTCTGGCTAGGAAAAACTGTGCCAGCACAGAAAACATCTCCCATCGTGTTCTAGAAGTTGCACGGATGTCTGCCAAGTGTTTGGCAGGAAGAAAAGAAAAGTTGTCCAAAACAGCTTCCAATCGAATGTTCCTGTGATTGGAAAAGTCAGGAGAGTGCAAAGGTACTGTTTTCTATCAGTTGGCAAGGTGCGCACACAATCCCAGTGTTGTACAGCTTGCTTCTTCACCTTCCCGAAGCTGCCGCTCTCGCCGGCTGCCGGAGCCCAAGAAGCGGCTTCTTGGCGCAAAGACGATTGTGCCGCTCACAGTGCTCTCCTTAGCGCGGCTTCTGCCGAAAGATGCTCGGCAGCGGCTCTTTCCTCCGGAGAGCATCCTATCTTCGTCTTTCGCGTCTTTTGTAGTCTACATCTTAGCAAAACGCTTTCCCACTATATCTGGCTAGGAAAAACTGTGCCAGCACAGAAAACATCTCCCATCGTGTTCTAGAAGTTGCAGAGATGTCTGCCAAGTGTTTGGCAGGAAGAAAAGAAAAGTTGTCCAAAACAGCTTCCAATCGAATGTTCCTGTGATTGGAAAAGTCAGGAGAGTGCAAAGGTACTGTTTTCTATCAGTTGGCAAGGTGCGCACACAATCCCAGTGTTGTACAGCTTGCTTCTTCACCTTCCCGAAGCTGCCGCTCTCGCCGGCTGCCGGAGCCCAAGAAGCGGCTTCTTCGCGCAAAGACGATTGTGCCGCTCACAGTGCTCTCCTTAGCGCGGCTTCTGCCGAAAGATGCTCGGCAGCGGCTCTTTCCTCCGGAGAGCATCCTATCTTCGTCTTTCGCGTCTTTTGTAGTCTACATCTTAGCAAAACGCTTTCCCACTATGTCTGGCTAGGAAAAACTGTGCCAGCACAGAAAACATCTCCCATCGTGTTCTAGAAGTTGCAGAGATGTCTGCCAAGTGTTTGGCAGGAAGAAAAGAAAAGTTGTCCAAAACAGCTTCCAATCGAATGTTCATGTGATTGGAAAAGTCAGGAGAGTGCAAAGGTACTGTTTTCTATCAGTTGGCAAGGTGCGCACACAATCCCAGTGTTATACAGCTTGCTTCTTCACCTTCCCGAAGCTGCCGCTCTCGCCGGCTGCCGGAGCCCAAGAAGCGGCTTCTTCGCGCAAAGACGATTGCGCCGCTCACAGTGCTCTCCTTAGCGCGGCTTCTGCCGAAAGACGCCCGGCAGCGGCTCTTACCTCCGGAGAGCATCCCACCTTCGTCTTTCGCGTCTTTTGTAGTCTACATCTTAGCAAAACGCTTTTCCACTATGTCTGGCTAGGAAAAACTGTGCCAGCACAGAAAACATCTCCCATCGTGTTCTAGAAGTTGCAGAGATGTCTGCCAAGTGTTTGGCAGGAAGAAAAGTTGTCCAAAACAGCTTCCAATCGAATGTTCCTGTGATTGGAAAAGTCAGGAGAGTGCAAAGGTACTGTTTTCTATCAGTTGGCAAGGTGCGCACACAATCCCAGTGTTGTACAGCTTGCTTCTTCACCTTCCCGAAGCTGCCGCTCTCGCCGGCTGCCGGAGCCGAAAAAGCGGCTTCTTCGCGCAAAGACGATTGTGCCGCTCACAGTGCTCTCCTTAGCGCGGCTTCTGCCGAAAGACGCCCGGCAGCGGTTCTTACCTCCGGAGAGCAACCTACCTTCCTCTTTAGCTCCTCTTCTCATCTACACCTCGGCAAAAAGCTTTTCCACTATGTCTGGCTAGGAAAAACTGTGCCAGCACAGAAAACATCTCCCATCGTGTTCTAGAAGTTGCACGGATGTCTGCCAAGTGTTTGGCAGGAAGAAAAGAAAAGTTGTCCAAAACAGCTTCCAATCGAATGTTCCTGTGATTGGAAAAGTCAGGAGAGTGCAAAGGTACTGTTTTCTATCAGTTGGCAAGGTGCGCACACAATCCCAGTGTTGTACAGCTTGCTTCTTCACCTTCCCGAAGCTGCCGCTCTCGCCGGCTGCCGGAGCCGAAAAAGCGGCTTCTTCGCGCAAAGACGATTGTGCCGCTCACAGTGCTCTCCTTAGCGCGGCTTCTGCCGAAAGACGCCCGGCAGCGGCTCTTACCTCCGGAGAGCATCCCACCTTTGTCTTTCGCGTCTTTTGTAGTCTACATCTTAGCAAAACGCTTTTCCACTATGTCTGGCTAGGAAAAACTGTGCCAGCACAGAAAACATCTCCCATCGTGTTCTAGAAGTTGCACGGATGTCTGCCAAGTGTTTGGCAGGAAGAAAAGAAAAGTTGTCCAAAACAGCTTCCAATCGAATGTTCCTGTGATTGGAAAAGTCAGGAGAGTGCAAAGGTACTGTTTTCTATCCGTTGGCAAGGTGCGCACACAATCCCAGTGTTGTACAGCTTGCTTCTTCACCTTCCCGAAGCTGCCGCTCTCGCCGGCTGCCGGAGCCCAAGAAGCGGCTTCTTCGCGCAAAGACGATTGTGCCGCTCACAGTGCTCTCCTTAGCGCGGCTTCTGCCGAAAGATGCTCGGCAGCGGCTCTTTCCTCCGGAGAGCATCCTATCTTCGTCTTTCGCGTCTTTTGTAGTCTACATCTTAGCAAAACGCTTTCCCACTATGTCTGGCTAGGAAAAACTGTGCCAGCACAGAAAACATCTCCCATCGTGTTCTAGAAGTTGCACGGATGTCTGCCAAGTGTTTGGCAGGAAGAAAAGAAAAGTTGTCCAAAACAGCTTCCAATCGAATGTTCCTGTGATTGGAAAAGTCAGGAGAGTGCAAAGGTACTGTTTTCTATCAGTTGGCAAGGTGCGCACACAATCCCAGTGTTGTACAGCTTGCTTCTTCACCTTCCCGAAGCTGCCGCTCTCGCCGGCTGCCGGAGCCCAAGAAGCGGCTTCTTGGCGCAAAGACGATTGTGCCGCTCACAGTGCTCTCCTTAGCGCGGCTTCTGCCGAAAGATGCTCGGCAGCGGCTCTTTCCTCCGGAGAGCATCCTATCTTCGTCTTTCGCGTCTTTTGTAGTCTACATCTTAGCAAAACGCTTTCCCACTATGTCTGGCTAGGAAAAACTGTGCCAGCACAGAAAACATCTCCCATCGTGTTCTAGAAGTTGCAGAGATGTCTGCCAAGTGTTTGGCAGGAAGAAAAGAAAAGTTGTCCAAAACAGCTTCCAATCGAATGTTCCTGTGATTGGAAAAGTCAGGAGAGTGCAAAGGTACTGTTTTCTATCAGTTGGCAAGGTGCGCACACAATCCCAGTGTTGTACAGCTTGCTTCTTCACCTTCCCGAAGCTGCCGCTCTCGCCGGCTGCCGGAGCCCAAGAAGCGGCTTCTTCGCGCAAAGACGATTGTGCCGCTCACAGTGCTCTCCTTAGCGCGGCTTCTGCCGAAAGATGCTCGGCAGCGGCTCTTTCCTCCGGAGAGCATCCTATCTTCGTCTTTCGCGTCTTTTGTAGTCTACATCTTAGCAAAACGCTTTCCCACTATGTCTGGCTAGGAAAAACTGTGCCAGCACAGAAAACATCTCCCATCGTGTTCTAGAAGTTGCACGGATGTCTGCCAAGTGTTTGGCAGGAAGAAAAGAAAAGTTGTCCAAAACAGCTTCCAATCGAATGTTCCTGTGATTGGAAAAGTCAGGAGAGTGCAAAGGTACTGTTTTCTATCAGTTGGCAAGGTGCGCACACAATCCCAGTGTTGTACAGCTTGCTTCTTCACCTTCCCGAAGCTGCCGCTCTCGCCGGCTGCCGGAGCCGAAAAAGCGGCTTCTTCGCGCAAAGACGATTGCGCCGCTCACAGTGCTCTCCTTAGCGCGGCTTCTGCCGAAAGACGCTCGGCAGCGGCTCTTTCCTCCGGAGAGCATCCTATCTTCGTCTTTCGCGTCTTTTGTAGTCTACATCTTAGCAAAACGCTTTCCCACTATGTCTGGCTAGGAAAAACTGTGCCAGCACAGAAAACATCTCCCATCGTGTTCTAGAAGTTGCAGAGATCTCTGCCAAGTGTTTGGCAGGAAGAAAAGAAAAGTTGTCCAAAACAGCTTCCAATCGAATGTTCCTGTGATTGGAAAAGTCAGGAGAGTGCAAAGGTACTGTTTTCTATCAGTTGGCAAGGTGCGCACACAATCCCAGTGTTGTACAGCTTGCTTCTTCACCTTCCCGAAGCTGCCGCTCTCGCCGGCTGCCGGAGCCCAAGAAGCGGCTTCTTCGCGCAAAGACGATTGTGCCGCTCACAGTGCTCTCCTTAGCGCGGCTTCTGCCGAAAGACGCCCGGCAGCGGCTCTTACCTCCGGAGAGCATCCCACCTTCCTCTTTAGTTCCTCTTCTCATCTACCTCACGGCAAAAAGCTTTCCCACTATGTCTGGCTAGGAAAAACTGTGCCAGCACAGAAAACATCTCCCATCGTGTTCTAGAAGTTGCACGGATGTCTGCCAAGTGTTTGGCAGGAAGAAAAGAAAAGTTGTCCAAAACAGCTTCCAATCGAATGTTCCTGTGATTGGAAAAGTCAGGAGAGTGCAAAGGTACTGTTTTCTATCAGTTGGCAAGGTGCGCACACAATCCCAGTGTTGTACAGCTTGCTTCTTCACCTTCCCGAAGCTGCCGCTCTCGCCGGCTGCCGGAGCCCAAGAAGCGGCTTCTTCGCGCAAAGACGATTGTGCCGCTCACAGTGCTCTCCTTAGCGCGGCTTCTGCCGAAAGACGCCCGGCAGCGGCTCTTACCTCCGGAGAGCATCCCACCTTCGTCTTTAGTTCCTCTTCTCATCTACCTCACGGCAAAAAGCTTTCCCACTATGTCTGGCTAGGAAAAACTGTGCCAGCACAGAAAACATCTCCCATCGTGTTCTAGAAGTTGCACGGATGTCTGCCAAGTGTTTGGCAGGAAGAAAAGAAAAGTTGTCCAAAACAGCTTCCAATCGAATGTTCCTGTGATTGGAAAAGTCAGGAGAGTGCAAAGGTACTGTTTTCTATCAGTTGGCAAGGTGCGCACACAATCCCAGTGTTGTACAGCTTGCTTCTTCACCTTCCCGAAGCTGCTGCTCTCGCCGGCTCCCGAAGCCCAAGAAGCGGCTTCTTCGCGCAAAGACGATTGCGCCGCTCACAGTGCTCTCCTTAGCGCGGCTTCTGCCGAAAGACGCCCGGCAGCGGCTCTTACCTCCGGAGAGCATCCTACCTTCGTCTTTCGCGTCTTTTGTCGTCTACATCTTAGCAAAACGCTTTCCCACTATGTCTGGCTAGGAAAAACTGTGCCAGCACAGAAAACATCTCCCATCGTGTTCTAGAAGTTGCACGGATGTCTGCCAAGTGTTTGGCAGGAAGAAAAGAAAAGTTGTCCAAAACAGATTCCAATCGAATGTTCCTGTGATTGGAAAAGTCAGGAGAGTGCAAAGGTACTGTTTTCTATCAGTTGGCAAGGTGCGCACACAATCCCAGTGTTGTACAGCTTGCTTCTTCACCTTCCCGAAGCTGCCGCTCTCGCTGGCTGCCGGAGCCCAAGAAGCGGCTTCTTCGCGCAAAGACGATTGTGCCGCTCACAGTGCTCTCCTTAGCGCGGCTTCTGCCGAAAGATGCTCGGCAGCGGCTCTTTCTTCCGGAGAGCATCCTATCTTCGTCTTTCGCGTCTTTTGTAGTCTACATCTTAGCAAAACGCTTTCCCACTATGTCTGGCTAGGAAAAACTGTGCCAGCACAGAAAACATCTCCCATCGTGTTCTAGAAGTTGCAGAGATGTCTGCCAAGTGTTTGGCAGGAAGAAAAGAAAAGTTGTCCAAAACAGCTTCCAATCGAATGTTCCTGTGATTGGAAAAGTCAGGAGAGTGCAAAGGTACTGTTTTCTATCAGTTGGCAAGGTGCGCACACAATCCCAGTGTTATACAGCTTGCTTCTTCACCTTCCCGAAGCTGCCGCTCTCGCCGGCTGCCGGAGCCCAAGAAGCGGCTTCTTCGCGCAAAGACGATTGCGCCGCTCACAGTGCTCTCCTTAGCGCGGCTTCTGCCGAAAGACGCCCGGCAGCGGCTCTTACCTCCGGAGAGCATCCCACCTTCGTCTTTCGCGTCTTTTGTAGTCTACATCTTAGCAAAACGCTTTTCCACTATGTCTGGCTAGGAAAAACTGTGCCAGCACAGAAAACATCTCCCATCGTGTTCTAGAAGTTGCAGAGATGTCTGCCAAGTGTTTGGCAGGAAGAAAAGAAAAGTTGTCCAAAACAGCTGCCAATCGAATGTTCCTGTGATTGGAAAAGTCAGGAGAGTGCAAAGGTACTGTTTTCTATCAGTTGGCAAGGTGCGCACACAATCCCAGTGTTGTACAGCTTGCTTCTTCACCTTCCCGAAGCTGCCGCTCTCGCCGGCTGCCGGAGCCCAAGAAGCGGCTTCTTCGCGCAAAGACGATTGTGCCGCTCACAGTGCTCTCCTTAGCGCGGCTTCTGCCGAAAGACGCCCGGCAGCGGTTCTTACCTCCGGAGAGCAACCTACCTTCCTCTTTAGCTCCTCTTCTCATCTACACCTCGGCAAAAAGCTTTTCCACTATGTCTGGCTAGGAAAAACTGTGCCAGCACAGAAAACATCTCCCATCGTGTTCTAGAAGTTGCACGGATGTCTGCCAAGTGTTTGGCAGGAAGAAAAGAAAAGTTGTCCAAAACAGCTTCCAATCGAATGTTCATGTGATTGGAAAAGTCAGGAGAGTGCAAAGGTACTGTTTTCTATCAGTTGGCAAGGTGCGCACACAATCCCAGTGTTGTACAGCTTGCTTCTTCACCTTCCCGAAGCTGCCGCTCTCGCCGGCTGCCGGAGCCCAAGAAGCGGCTTCTTCGCGCAAAGACGATTGTGCCGCTCACAGTGCTCTCCTTAGCGCGGCTTCTGCCGAAAGACGCCCGGCAGCGGCTCTTACCTCCGGAGAGCAACCTACCTTCCTCTTTAGCTCCTCTTCTCATCTACACCTCGGCAAAAAGCTTTTCCACTATGTCTGGCTAGGAAAAACTGTGCCAGCACAGAAAACATCTCCCATCGTGTTCTAGAAGTTGCAGAGATGTCTGCCAAGTGTTTGGCAGGAAGAAAAGAAAAGTTGTCCAAAACAGCTTCCAATCGAATGTTCCTGTGATTGGAAAAGTCAGGAGAGTGCAAAGGTACTGTTTTCTATCAGTTGGCAAGGTGCGCACACAATCCCAGTGTTGTACAGCTTGCTTCTTCACCTTCCCGAAGCTGCCGCTCTCGCCGGCTGCCGGAGCCCAAGAAGCGGCTTCTTCGCGCAAAGACGATTGCGCCGCTCACAGTGCTCTCCTTAGCGCGGCTTCTGCCGAAAGATGCTCGGCAGCGGCTCTTACCTCCGGAGAGCATCCTACCTTCGTCTTTAGCTCCTCTTCTCATCTACACCTCGGCAAAAAGCTTTTCCACTATGTCTGGCTAGGAAAAACTGTGCCAGCACAGAAAACATCTCCCATCGTGTTCTAGAAGTTGCACGGATGTCTGCCAAGTGTTTGGCAGGAAGAAAAGAAAAGTTGTCCAAAACAGCTTCCAATCGAATGTTCCTGTGATTGGAAAAGTCAGGAGAGTGCAAAGGTACTGTTTTCTATCAGTTGGCAAGGTGCGCACACAATCCCAGTGTTGTACAGCTTGCTTCTTCACCTTCCCGAAGCTGCCGCTCTCGCCGGCTGCCGGAGCCCAAGAAGCGGCTTCTTCGCGCAAAGACGATTGTGCCGCTCACAGTGCTCTCCTTAGCGCGGCTTCTGCCGAAAGATGCTCGGCAGCGGCTCTTTCCTCCGGAGAGCATCCTATCTTCGTCTTTCGCGTCTTTTGTAGTCTACATCTTAGCAAAACGCTTTCCCACTATGTCTGGCTAGGAAAAACTGTGCCAGCACAGAAAACATCTCCCATCGTGTTCTAGAAGTTGCACGGATGTCTGCCAAGTGTTTGGCAGGAAGAAAAGAAAAGTTGTCCAAAACAGCTTCCAATCGAATGTTCCTGTGATTGGAAAAGTCAGGAGAGTGCAAAGGTACTGTTTTCTATCAGTTGGCAAGGTGCGCACACAATCCCAGTGTTGTACAGCTTGCTTCTTCACCTTCCCGAAGCTGCCGCTCTCGCCGGCTGCCGGAGCCCAAGAAGCGGCTTCTTAGCGCAAAGACGATTGTGCCGCTCACAGTGCTCTCCTTAGCGCGGCTTCTGCCGAAAGATGCTCGGCAGCGGCTCTTTCCTCCGGAGAGCATCCTATCTTCGTCTTTCGCGTCTTTTGTAGTCTACATCTTAGCAAAACGCTTTCCCACTATGTCTGGCTAGGAAAAACTGTGCCAGCACAGAAAACATCTCCCATCGTGTTCTAGAAGTTGCAGAGATGTCTGCCAAGTGTTTGGCAGGAAGAAAAGAAAAGTTGTCCAAAACAGCTTCCAATCGAATGTTCCTGTGATTGGAAAAGTCAGGAGAGTGCAAAGGTACTGTTTTCTATCAGTTGGCAAGGTGCGCACACAATCCCAGTGTTGTACAGCTTGCTTCTTCACCTTCCCGAAGCTGCCGCTCTCGCCGGCTGCCGGAGCCCAAGAAGCGGCTTCTTCGCGCAAAGACGATTGTGCCGCTCACAGTGCTCTCCTTAGCGCGGCTTCTGCCGAAAGATGCTCGGCAGCGGCTCTTTCCTCCGGAGAGCATCCTATCTTCGTCTTTCGCGTCTTTTGTAGTCTACATCTTAGCAAAACGCTTTCCCACTATGTCTGGCTAGGAAAAACTGTGCCAGCACAGAAAACATCTCCCATCGTGTTCTAGAAGTTGCAGAGATGTCTGCCAAGTGTTTGGCAGGAAGAAAAGAAAAGTTGTCCAAAACAGCTTCCAATCGAATGTTCCTGTGATTGGAAAAGTCAGGAGAGTGCAAAGGTACTGTTTTCTATCAGTTGGCAAGGTGCGCACACAATCCCAGTGTTGTACAGCTTGCTTCTTCACCTTCCCGAAGCTGCCGCTCTCGCCGGCTGCCGGAGCCCAAGAAGCGGCTTCTTCGCGCAAAGACGATTGTGCCGCTCACAGTGCTCTCCTTAGCGCGGCTTCTGCCGAAAGACGCCCGGCAGCGGCTCTTTCCTCCGGAGAGCATCCCACCTTCGTCTTTCGCGTCTTTTGTAGTCTACATCTTAGCAAAACGCTTTTCCACTATGTCTGGCTAGGAAAAACTGTGCCAGCACAGAAAACATCTCCCATCGTGTTCTAGAAGTTGCAGAGATGTCTGCCAAGTGTTTGGCAGGAAGAAAAGTTGTCCAAAACAGCTTCCAATCGAATGTTCCTGTGATTGGAAAAGTCAGGAGAGTGCAAAGGTACTGTTTTCTATCAGTTGGCAAGGTGCGCACACAATCCCAGTGTTGTACAGCTTGCTTCTTCACCTTCCCGAAGCTGCCGCTCTCGCCGGCTGCCGGAGCCGAAAAAGCGGCTTCTTCGCGCAAAGACGATTGTGCCGCTCACAGTGCTCTCCTTAGCGCGGCTTCTGCCGAAAGACGCCCGGCAGCGGTTCTTACCTCCGGAGAGCAACCTACCTTCCTCTTTAGCTCCTCTTCTCATCTACACCTCGGCAAAAAGCTTTTCCACTATGTCTGGCTAGGAAAAACTGTGCCAGCACAGAAAACATCTCCCATCGTGTTCTAGAAGTTGCACGGATGTCTGCCAAGTGTTTGGCAGGAAGAAAAGAAAAGTTGTCCAAAACAGCTTCCAATCGAATGTTCCTGTGATTGGAAAAGTCAGGAGAGTGCAAAGGTACTGTTTTCTATCAGTTGGCAAGGTGCGCACACAATCCCAGTGTTGTACAGCTTGCTTCTTCACCTTCCCGAAGCTGCCGCTCTCGCCGGCTGCCGGAGCCGAAAAAGCGGCTTCTTCGCGCAAAGACGATTGTGCCGCTCACAGTGCTCTCCTTAGCGCGGCTTCTGCCGAAAGACGCCCGGCAGCGGCTCTTACCTCCGGAGAGCATCCCACCTTTGTCTTTCGCGTCTTTTGTAGTCTACATCTTAGCAAAACGCTTTTCCACTATGTCTGGCTAGGAAAAACTGTGCCAGCACAGAAAACATCTCCCATCGTGTTCTAGAAGTTGCAGAGATGTCTGCCAAGTGTTTGGCAGGAAGAAAAGAAAAGTTGTCCAAAACAGCTTCCAATCGAATGTTCCTGTGATTGGAAAAGTCAGGAGAGTGCAAAGGTACTGTTTTCTATCAGTTGGCAAGGTGCGCACACAATCCCAGTGTTGTACAGCTTGCTTCTTCACCTTCCCGAAGCTGCCGCTCTCGCCGGCTGCCGGAGCCCAAGAAGCGGCTTCTTCGCGCAAAGACGATTGCGCCGCTCACAGTGCTCTCCTTAGCGCGGCTTCTGCCGAAAGACGCTCGGCAGCGGCTCTTTCCTCCGGAGAGCATCCTATCTTCGTCTTTCGCGTCTTTTGTAGTCTACATCTTAGCAAAATGCTTTCCCACTATGTCTGGCTAGGAAAAACTGTGCCAGCACAGAAAACATCTCCCATCGTGTTCTAGAAGTTGCAGAGATGTCTGCCAAGTGTTTGGCAGGAAGAAAAGAAAAGTTGTCCAAAACAGCTTCCAATCGAATGTTCCTGTGATTGGAAAAGTCAGGAGAGTGCAAAGGTACTGTTTTCTATCAGTTGGCAAGGTGCGCACACAATCCCAGTGTTGTACAGCTTGCTTCTTCACCTTCCCGAAGCTGCCGCTCTCGCCGGCTGCCGGAGCCGAAAAAGCGGCTTCTTCGCGCAAAGACGATTGTGCCGCTCACAGTGCTCTCCTTAGCGCGGCTTCTGCCGAAAGACGCCCGGCAGCGGCTCTTACCTCCGGAGAGCATCCTACCTTCCTCTTTAGCTCCTCTTCTCATCTACACCTCGGCAAAAAGCTTTTCCACTATGTCTGGCTAGGAAAAACTGTGCCAGCACAGAAAACATCTCCCATCGTGTTCTAGAAGTTGCACGGATGTCTGCCAAGTGTTTGGCAGGAAGAAAAGAAAAGTTGTCCAAAACAGCTTCCAATCGAATGTTCCTGTGATTGGAAAAGTCAGGAGAGTGCAAAGGTACTGTTTTCTATCAGTTGGCAAGGTGCGCACACAATCCCAGTGTTGTACAGCTTGCTTCTTCACCTTCCCGAAGCTGCCGCTCTCGCCGGCTGCCGGAGCCGAAAAAGCGGCTTCTTCGCGCAAAGACGATTGCGCCGCTCACAGTGCTCTCCTTAGCGCGGCTTCTGCCGAAAGACGCTCGGCAGCGGCTCTTTCCTCCGGAGAGAATCCTATCTTCGTCTTTCGCGTCTTTTGTAGTCTACATCTTAGCAAAACGCTTTCCCACTATGTCTGGCTAGGAAAAACTGTGCCAGCACAGAAAACATCTCCCATCGTGTTCTAGAAGTTGCAGAGATGTCTGCCAAGTGTTTGGCAGGAAGAAAAGAAAAGTTGTCCAAAACAGCTTCCAATCGAATGTTCCTGTGATTGGAAAAGTCAGGAGAGTGCAAAGGTACTGTTTTCTATCAGTTGGCAAGGTGCGCACACAATCCCAGTGTTGTACAGCTTGCTTCTTCACCTTCCCGAAGCTGCCGCTCTCGCTGGCTCCCGGAGCCCAAGAAGCGGCTTCTTCGCGCAAAGACGATTGTGCCGCTCACAGTGCTCTCCTTAGCGCGGCTTCTGCCGAAAGACGCCCGGCAGCGGCTCTTACCTCCGGAGAGCATCCCACCTTCCTCTTTAGTTCCTCTTCTCATCTACCTCACGGCAAAAAGCTTTCCCACTATGTCTGGCTAGGAAAAACTGTGCCAGCACAGAAAACATCTCCCATCGTGTTCTAGAAGTTGCACGGATGTCTGCCAAGTGTTTGGCAGGAAGAAAAGAAAAGTTGTCCAAAACAGCTTCCAATCGAATGTTCCTGTGATTGGAAAAGTCAGGAGAGTGCAAAGGTACTGTTTTCTATCAGTTGGCAAGGTGCGCACACAATCCCAGTGTTGTACAGCTTGCTTCTTCACCTTCCCGAAGCTGCCGCTCTCGCCGGCTCCCGAAGCCCAAGAAGCGGCTTCTTCGCGCAAAGACGATTGCGCCGCTCACAGTGCTCTCCTTAGCGCGGCTTCTGCCGAAAGACGCCCGGCAGCGGCTCTTACCTCCGGAGAGCATCCTACCTTCGTCTTTCGCGTCTTTTGTCGTCTACATCTTAGCAAAACGCTTTTCCACTATGTCTGGCTAGGAAAAACTGTGCCAGCACAGAAAACATCTCCCATCGTGTTCTAGAAGTTGCACGGATGTCTGCCAAGTGTTTGGCAGGAAGAAAAGAAAAGTTGTCCAAAACAGCTTCCAATCGAATGTTCCTGTGATTGGAAAAGTCAGGAGAGTGCAAAGGTACTGTTTTCTATCAGTTGGCAAGGTGCGCACACAATCCCAGTGTTGTACAGCTTGCTTCTTCACCTTCCCGAAGCTGCCGCTCTCGCCGGCTGCCGGAGCCCAAGAAGCGGCTTCTTCGCGCAAAGACGATTGTGCCGCTCACAGTGCTCTCCTTAGCGCGGCTTCTGCCGAAAGACGCCCGGCAGCGGCTCTTACCTCCGGAGAGCATCCTACCTTCCTCTTTAGCTCCTCTTCTCATCTACACCTCGGCAAAAAGCTTTCCCACTATGTCTGGCTAGGAAAAACTGTGCCAGCACAGAAAACATCTCCCATCGTGTTCTAGAAGTTGCACGGATGTCTGCCAAGTGTTTGGCAGGAAGAAAAGAAAAGTTGTCCAAAACAGCTTCCAATCGAATGTTCCTGTGATTGGAAAAGTCAGGAGAGTGCAAAGGTACTGTTTTCTATCAGTTGGCAAGGTGCGCACACAATCCCAGTGTTGTACAGCTTGCTTCTTCACCTTCCCGAAGCTGCCGCTCTCGCCGGCTCCCGGAGCCCAAGAAGCGGCTTCTTCGCGCAAAGACGATTGTGCCGCTCACAGTGCTCTCCTTAGCGCGGCTTCTGCCGAAAGACGCCCGGCAGCGGCTCTTACCTCCGGAGAGCATCCCACCTTCGTCTTTCGCGTCTTTTGTAGTCTACATCTTAGCAAAACGCTTTTCCACTATGTCTGGCTAGGAAAAACTGTGCCAGCACAGAAAACATCTCCCATCGTGTTCTAGAAGTTGCAGAGATGTCTGCCAAGTGTTTGGCAGGAAGAAAAGAAAAGTTGTCCAAAACAGCTTCCAATCGAATGTTCCTGTGATTGGAAAAGTCAGGAGAGTGCAAAGGTACTGTTTTCTATCAGTTGGCAAGGTGCGCACACAATCCCAGTGTTGTACAGCTTGCTTCTTCACCTTCCC
The DNA here is from genome assembly GCF_028018845.1 of Melospiza georgiana. NCBI lineage: Eukaryota > Metazoa > Chordata > Aves > Passeriformes > Passerellidae > Melospiza > Melospiza georgiana. The sequence continues at coordinate 828,214 of NC_080451.1, forward strand.
GAAGCTGCCGCTCTCGCCGGCTGCCGGAGCCCAAGAAGCGGCTTCTTCGCGCAAAGACGATTGTGCCGCTCACAGTGCTCTCCTTAGCGCGGCTTCTGCCGAAAGACGCCCGGCAGCGGTTCTTACCTCCGGAGAGCAACCTACCTTCCTCTTTAGCTCCTCTTCTCATCTACACCTCGGCAAAAAGCTTTTCCACTATGTCTGGCTAGGAAAAACTGTGCCAGCACAGAAAACATCTCCCATCGTGTTCTAGAAGTTGCACGGATGTCTGCCAAGTGTTTGGCAGGAAGAAAAGAAAAGTTGTCCAAAACAGCTTCCAATCGAATGTTCCTGTGATTGGAAAAGTCAGGAGAGTGCAAAGGTACTGTTTTCTATCAGTTGGCAAGGTGCGCACACAATCCCAGTGTTGTACAGCTTGCTTCTTCACCTTCCCGAAGCTGCCGCTCTCGCCGGCTGCCGGAGCCCAAGAAGCGGCTTCTTCGCGCAAAGACGATTGCGCCGCTCACAGTGCTCTCCTTAGCGCGGCTTCTGCCGAAAGATGCTCGGCAGCGGCTCTTACCTCCGGAGAGCATCCTACCTTCGTCTTTAGCTCCTCTTCTCATCTACACCTCGGCAAAAAGCTTTTCCACTATGTCTGGCTAGGAAAAACTGTGCCAGCACAGAAAACATCTCCCATCGTGTTCTAGAAGTTGCACGGATGTCTGCCAAGTGTTTGGCAGGAAGAAAAGAAAAGTTGTCCAAAACAGCTTCCAATCGAATGTTCCTGTGATTGGAAAAGTCAGGAGAGTGCAAAGGTACTGTTTTCTATCAGTTGGCAAGGTGCGCACACAATCCCAGTGTTGTACAGCTTGCTTCTTCACCTTCCCGAAGCTGCCGCTCTCGCCGGCTGCCGGAGCCGAAAAAGCGGCTTCTTCGCGCAAAGACGATTGCGCCGCTCACAGTGCTCTCCTTAGCGCGGCTTCTGCCGAAAGACGCTCGGCAGCGGCTCTTTCCTCCGGAGAGCATCCTATCTTCGTCTTTCGCGTCTTTTGTAGTCTACATCTTAGCAAAACGCTTTCCCACTATGTCTGGCTAGGAAAAACTGTGCCAGCACAGAAAACATCTCCCATCGTGTTCTAGAAGTTGCACGGATGTCTGCCAAGTGTTTGGCAGGAAGAAAAGAAAAGTTGTCCAAAACAGCTTCCAATCGAATGTTCCTGTGATTGGAAAAGTCAGGAGAGTGCAAAGGTACTGTTTTCTATCAGTTGGCAAGGTGCGCACACAATCCCAGTGTTGTACAGCTTGCTTCTTCACCTTCCCGAAGCTGCCGCTCTCGCCGGCTGCCGGAGCCCAAGAAGCGGCTTCTTCGCGCAAAGACGATTGTGCCGCTCACAGTGCTCTCCTTAGCGCGGCTTCTGCCGAAAGACGCCCGGCAGCGGCTCTTACCTCCGGAGAGCATCCTACCTTCCTCTTTAGCTCCTCTTCTCATCTACACCTCGGCAAAAAGCTTTCCCACTATGTCTGGCTAGGAAAAACTGTGCCAGCACAGAAAACATCTCCCATCGTGTTCTAGAAGTTGCACGGATGTCTGCCAAGTGTTTGGCAGGAAGAAAAGAAAAGTTGTCCAAAACAGCTTCCAATCGAATGTTCCTGTGATTGGAAAAGTCAGGAGAGTGCAAAGGTACTGTTTTCTATCAGTTGGCAAGGTGCGCACACAATCCCAGTGTTGTACAGCTTGCTTCTTCACCTTCCCGAAGCTGCCGCTCTCGCCGGCTGCCGGAGCCCAAGAAGCGGCTTCTTCGCGCAAAGACGATTGTGCCGCTCACAGTGCTCTCCTTAGCGCGGCTTCTGCCGAAAGACGCCCGGCAGCGGCTCTTACCTCCGGAGAGCATCCCACCTTCGTCTTTCGCGTCTTTTGTAGTCTACATCTTAGCAAAAAGCTTTCCCACTATGTCTGGCTAGGAAAAACTGTGCCAGCACAGAAAACATCTCCCATCGTGTTCTAGAAGTTGCAGAGATGTCTGCCAAGTGTTTGGCAGGAAGAAAAGAAAAGTTGTCCAAAACAGCTTCCAATCGAATGTTCCTGTGATTGGAAAAGTCAGGAGAGTGCAAAGGTACTGTTTTCTATCAGTTGGCAAGGTGTGCACACAATCCCAGTGTTGTACAGCTTGCTTCTTCACCTTCCCGAAGCTGCCGCTCTCGCCGGCTGCCGGAGCCCAAGAAGCGGCTTCTTCGCGCAAAGACGATTGTGCCGCTCACAGTGCTCTCCTTAGCGCGGCTTCTGCCGAAAGACGCCCGGCAGCGGTTCTTACCTCCGGAGAGCAACCTACCTTCCTCTTTAGCTCCTCTTCTCATCTACACCTCGGCAAAAAGCTTTTCCACTATGTCTGGCTAGGAAAAACTGTGCCAGCACAGAAAACATCTCCCATCGTGTTCTAGAAGTTGCACGGATGTCTGCCAAGTGTTTGGCAGGAAGAAAAGAAAAGTTGTCCAAAACAGCTTCCAATCGAATGTTCCTGTGATTGGAAAAGTCAGGAGAGTGCAAAGGTACTGTTTTCTATCAGTTGGCAAGGTGCGCACACAATCCCAGTGTTGTACAGCTTGCTTCTTCACCTTCCCGAAGCTGCCGCTCTCGCCGGCTGCCGGAGCCCAAGAAGCGGCTTCTTCGCGCAAAGACGATTGCGCCGCTCACAGTGCTCTCCTTAGCGCGGCTTCTGCCGAAAGATGCTCGGCAGCGGCTCTTACCTCCGGAGAGCATCCTACCTTCGTCTTTAGCTCCTCTTCTCATCTACACCTCGGCAAAAAGCTTTTCCACTATGTCTGGCTAGGAAAAACTGTGCCAGCACAGAAAACATCTCCCATCGTGTTCTAGAAGTTGCACGGATGTCTGCCAAGTGTTTGGCAGGAAGAAAAGAAAAGTTGTCCAAAACAGCTTCCAATCGAATGTTCCTGTGATTGGAAAAGTCAGGAGAGTGCAAAGGTACTGTTTTCTATCAGTTGGCAAGGTGCGCACACAATCCCAGTGTTGTACAGCTTGCTTCTTCACCTTCCCGAAGCTGCCGCTCTCGCCGGCTGCCGGAGCCGAAAAAGCGGCTTCTTCGCGCAAAGACGATTGCGCCGCTCACAGTGCTCTCCTTAGCGCGGCTTCTGCCGAAAGACGCTCGGCAGCGGCTCTTTCCTCCGGAGAGCATCCTATCTTCGTCTTTCGCGTCTTTTGTAGTCTACATCTTAGCAAAACGCTTTCCCACTATGTCTGGCTAGGAAAAACTGTGCCAGCACAGAAAACATCTCCCATCATGTTCTAGAAGTTGCAGAGATGACTGCCAAGTGTTTGGCAGGAAGAAAAGAAAAGTTGTCCAAAACAGCTTCCAATCGAATGTTCCTGTGATTGGAAAAGTCAGGAGAGTGCAAAGGTACTGTTTTCTATCAGTTGGCAAGGTGCGCACACAATCCCAGTGTTGTACAGCTTGCTTCTTCACCTTCCCGAAGCTGCCGCTCTCGCCGGCTGCCGGAGCCCAAGAAGCGGCTTCTTCGCGCAAAGACGATTGTGCCGCTCACAGTGCTCTCCTTAGCGCGGCTTCTGCCGAAAGACGCCCGGCAGCGGCTCTTACCTCCGGAGAGCATCCTACCTTCCTCTTTAGTTCCTCTTCTCATCTACCTCACGGCAAAAAGCTTTCCCACTATGTCTGGCTAGGAAAAACTGTGCCAGCACAGAAAACATCTCCCATCGTGTTCTAGAAGTTGCACGGATGTCTGCCAAGTGTTTGGCAGGAAGAAAAGAAAAGTTGTCCAAAACAGCTTCCAATCGAATGTTCCTGTGATTGGAAAAGTCAGGAGAGTGCAAAGGTACTGTTTTCTATCAGTTGGCAAGGTGCGCACACAATCCCAGTGTTGTACAGCTTGCTTCTTCACCTTCCCGAAGCTGCCGCTCTCGCCGGCTGCCGGAGCCGAAAAAGCGGCTTCTTCGCGCAAAGACGATTGTGCCGCTCACAGTGCTCTCCTTAGCGCGGCTTCTGCCGAAAGACGCTCGGCAGCGGCTCTTTCCTCCGGAGAGCATCCTATCTTCGTCTTTCGCGTCTTTTGTAGTCTACATCTTAGCAAAACGCTTTTCCACTATGTCTGGCTAGGAAAAACTGTGCCAGCACAGAAAACATCTCCCATCGTGTTCTAGAAGTTGCAGAGATGTCTGCCAAGTGTTTGGCAGGAAGAAAAGAAAAGTTGTCCAAAACAGCTTCCAATCGAATGTTCCTGTGATTGGAAAAGTCAGGAGAGTGCAAAGGTACTGTTTTCTATCAGTTGGCAAGGTGCGCACACAATCCCAGTGTTGTACAGCTTGCTTCTTCACCTTCCCGAAGCTGCCGCTCTCGCCGGCTGCCGGAGCCCAAGAAGCGGCTTCTTCGCGCAAAGACGATTGTGCCGCTCACAGTGCTCTCCTTAGCGCGGCTTCTGCCGAAAGACGCCCGGCAGCGGTTCTTACCTCCGGAGAGCAACCTACCTTCCTCTTTAGCTCCTCTTCTCATCTACACCTCGGCAAAAAGCTTTTCCACTATGTCTGGCTAGGAAAAACTGTGCCAGCACAGAAAACATCTCCCATCGTGTTCTAGAAGTTGCAGAGATGTCTGCCAAGTGTTTGGCAGGAAGAAAAGAAAAGTTGTCCAAAACAGCTTCCAATCGAATGTTCCTGTGATTGGAAAAGTCAGGAGAGTGCAAAGGTACTGTTTTCTATCAGTTGGCAAGGTGCGCACACAATCCCAGTGTTGTACAGCTTGCTTCTTCACCTTCCCGAAGCTGCCGCTCTCGCCGGCTGCCGGAGCCCAAGAAGCGGCTTCTTCGCGCAAAGACGATTGTGCCGCTCACAGTGCTCTCCTTAGCGCGGCTTCTGCCGAAAGACGCCCGGCAGCGGCTCTTACCTCCGGAGAGCATCCCACCTTCGTCTTTCGCGTCTTTTGTAGTCTACATCTTAGCAAAACGCTTTTCCACTATGTCTGGCTAGGAAAAACTGTGCCAGCACAGAAAACATCTCCCATCGTGTTCTAGAAGTTGCACGGATGTCTGCCAAGTGTTTGGCAGGAAGAAAAGAAAAGTTGTCCAAAACAGCTTCCAATCGAATGTTCCTGTGATTGGAAAAGTCAGGAGAGTGCAAAGGTACTGTTTTCTATCAGTTGGCAAGGTGCGCACACAATCCCAGTGTTGTACAGCTTGCTTCTTCACCTTCCCGAAGCTGCCGATCTCGCCGGCTGCCGGAGCCGAAAAAGCGGCTTCTTCGCGCAAAGACGATTGTGCCGCTCACAGTGCTCTCCTTAGCGCGGCTTCTGCCGAAAGACGCCCGGCAGCGGCTCTTACCTCCGGAGAGCATCCTACCTTCCTCTTTAGCTCCTCTTCTCATCTACACCTCGGCAAAAAGCTTTTCCACTATGTCTGGCTAGGAAAAACTGTGCCAGCACAGAAAACATCTCCCATCGTGTTCTAGAAGTTGCACGGATGTCTGCCAAGTGTTTGGCAGGAAGAAAAGAAAAGTTGTCCAAAACAGCTTCCAATCGAATGTTCCTGTGATTGGAAAAGTCAGGAGAGTGCAAAGGTACTGTTTTCTATCAGTTGGCAAGGTGCGCACACAATCCCAGTGTTGTACAGCTTGCTTCTTCACCTTCCCGAAGCTGCCGCTCTCGCCGGCTGCCGGAGCCCAAGAAGCGGCTTCTTCGCGCAAAGACGATTGTGCCGCTCACAGTGCTCTCCTTAGCGCGGCTTCTGCCGAAAGATGCTCGGCAGCGGCTCTTACCTCCGGAGAGCATCCTATCTTCGTCTTTCGCGTCTTTTGTAGTCTACATCTTAGCAAAACGCTTTCCCACTATGTCTGGCTAGGAAAAACTGTGCCAGCACAGAAAACATCTCCCATCGTGTTCTAGAAGTTGCAGAGATGTCTGCCAAGTGTTTGGCAGGAAGAAAAGAAAAGTTGTCCAAAACAGCTTCCAATCGAATGTTCCTGTGATTGGAAAAGTCAGGAGAGTGCAAAGGTACTGTTTTCTATCAGTTGGCAAGGTGCGCACACAATCCCAGTGTTATACAGCTTGCTTCTTCACCTTCCCGAAGCTGCCGCTCTCGCCGGCTGCCGGAGCCCAAGAAGCGGCTTCTTCGCGCAAAGACGATTGCGCCGCTCACAGTGCTCTCCTTAGCGCGGCTTCTGCCGAAAGACGCCCGGCAGCGGCTCTTACCTCCGGAGAGCATCCCACCTTCGTCTTTCGCGTCTTTTGTCGTCTACATCTTAGCAAAACGCTTTTCCACTATGTCTGGCTAGGAAAAACTGTGCCAGCACAGAAAACATCTCCCATCGTGTTCTAGAAGTTGCAGAGATGTCTGCCAAGTGTTTGGCAGGAAGAAAAGTTGTCCAAAACAGCTTCCAATCGAATGTTCCTGTGATTGGAAAAGTCAGGAGAGTGCAAAGGTACTGTTTTCTATCAGTTGGCAAGGTGCGCACACAATCCCAGTGTTGTACAGCTTGCTTCTTCACCTTCCCGAAGCTGCCGATCTCGCCGGCTGCCGGAGCCGAAAAAGCGGCTTCTTCGCGCAAAGACGATTGTGCCGCTCACAGTGCTCTCCTTAGCGCGGCTTCTGCCGAAAGACGCCCGGCAGCGGCTCTTACCTCCGGAGAGCATCCTACCTTCCTCTTTAGCTCCTCTTCTCATCTACACCTCGGCAAAAAGCTTTTCCACTATGTCTGGCTAGGAAAAACTGTGCCAGCACAGAAAACATCTCCCATCGTGTTCTAGAAGTTGCACGGATGTCTGCCAAGTGTTTGGCAGGAAGAAAAGAAAAGTTGTCCAAAACAGCTTCCAATCGAATGTTCCTGTGATTGGAAAAGTCAGGAGAGTGCAAAGGTACTGTTTTCTATCAGTTGGCAAGGTGCGCACACAATCCCAGTGTTGTACAGCTTGCTTCTTCACCTTCCCGAAGCTGCCGCTCTCGCCGGCTCCCGGAGCCCAAGAAGCGGCTTCTTCGCGCAAAGACGATTGTGCCGCTCACAGTGCTCTCCTTAGCGCGGCTTCTGCCGAAAGACGCCCGGCAGCGGCTCTTACCTCCGGAGAGCATCCCACCTTCGTCTTTCGCGTCTTTTGTAGTCTACATCTTAGCAAAACGCTTTTCCACTATGTCTGGCTAGGAAAAACTGTGCCAGCACAGAAAACATCTCCCATCGTGTTCTAGAAGTTGCAGAGATGTCTGCCAAGTGTTTGGCAGGAAGAAAAGAAAAGTTGTCCAAAACAGCTTCCAATCGAATGTTCCTGTGATTGGAAAAGTCAGGAGAGTGCAAAGGTACTGTTTTCTATCAGTTGGCAAGGTGCGCACACAATCCCAGTGTTGTACAGCTTGCTTCTTCACCTTCCCGAAGCTGCCGCTCTCGCCGGCTGCCGGAGCCCAAGAAGCGGCTTCTTCGCGCAAAGACGATTGTGCCGCTCACAGTGCTCTCCTTAGCGCGGCTTCTGCCGAAAGACGCCCGGCAGCGGTTCTTACCTCCGGAGAGCAACCTACCTTCCTCTTTAGCTCCTCTTCTCATCTACACCTCGGCAAAAAGCTTTTCCACTATGTCTGGCTAGGAAAAACTGTGCCAGCACAGAAAACATCTCCCATCGTGTTCTAGAAGTTGCACGGATGTCTGTCAAGTGTTTGGCAGGAAGAAAAGAAAAGTTGTCCAAAACAGCTTCCAATCGAATGTTCCTGTGATTGGAAAAGTCAGGAGAGTGCAAAGGTACTGTTTTCTATCAGTTGGCAAGGTGCGCACACAATCCCAGTGTTGTACAGCTTGCTTCTTCACCTTCCCGAAGCTGCCGCTCTCGCCGGCTGCCGGAGCCCAAGAAGCGGCTTCTTCGCGCAAAGACGATTGCGCCGCTCACAGTGCTCTCCTTAGCGCGGCTTCTGCCGAAAGATGCTCGGCAGCGGCTCTTACCTCCGGAGAGCATCCTACCTTCGTCTTTAGCTCCTCTTCTCATCTACACCTCGGCAAAAAGCTTTTCCACTATGTCTGGCTAGGAAAAACTGTGCCAGCACAGAAAACATCTCCCATCGTGTTCTAGAAGTTGCACGGATGTCTGCCAAGTGTTTGGCAGGAAGAAAAGAAAAGTTGTCCAAAACAGCTTCCAATCGAATGTTCCTGTGATTGGAAAAGTCAGGAGAGTGCAAAGGTACTGTTTTCTATCAGTTGGCAAGGTGCGCACACAATCCCAGTGTTGTACAGCTTGCTTCTTCACCTTCCCGAAGCTGCCGCTCTCGCCGGCTGCCGGAGCCGAAAAAGCGGCTTCTTCGCGCAAAGACGATTGCGCCGCTCACAGTGCTCTCCTTAGCGCGGCTTCTGCCGAAAGACGCTCGGCAGCGGCTCTTTCCTCCGGAGAGCATCCTATCTTCGTCTTTCGCGTCTTTTGTAGTCTACATCTTAGCAAAACGCTTTCCCACTATGTCTGGCTAGGAAAAACTGTGCCAGCACAGAAAACATCTCCCATCGTGTTCTAGAAGTTGCACGGATGTCTGCCAAGTGTTTGGCAGGAAGAAAAGAAAAGTTGTCCAAAACAGCTTCCAATCGAATGTTCCTGTGATTGGAAAAGTCAGGAGAGTGCAAAGGTACTGTTTTCTATCAGTTGGCAAGGTGCGCACACAATCCCAGTGTTGTACAGCTTGCTTCTTCACCTTCCCGAAGCTGCCGCTCTCGCCGGCTGCCGGAGCCCAAGAAGCGGCTTCTTCGCGCAAAGACGATTGTGCCGCTCACAGTGCTCTCCTTAGCGCGGCTTCTGCCGAAAGACGCCCGGCAGCGGCTCTTACCTCCGGAGAGCATCCTACCTTCCTCTTTAGCTCCTCTTCTCATCTACACCTCGGCAAAAAGCTTTCCCACTATGTCTGGCTAGGAAAAACTGTGCCAGCACAGAAAACATCTCCCATCGTGTTCTAGAAGTTGCACGGATGTCTGCCAAGTGTTTGGCAGGAAGAAAAGAAAAGTTGTCCAAAACAGCTTCCAATCGAATGTTCCTGTGATTGGAAAAGTCAGGAGAGTGCAAAGGTACTGTTTTCTATCAGTTGGCAAGGTGCGCACACAATCCCAGTGTTGTACAGCTTGCTTCTTCACCTTCCCGAAGCTGCCGCTCTCGCCGGCTGCCGGAGCCCAAGAAGCGGCTTCTTCGCGCAAAGACGATTGTGCCGCTCACAGTGCTCTCCTTAGCGCGGCTTCTGCCGAAAGACGCCCGGCAGCGGCTCTTACCTCCGGAGAGCATCCCACCTTCGTCTTTCGCGTCTTTTGTAGTCTACATCTTAGCAAAAAGCTTTCCCACTATGTCTGGCTAGGAAAAACTGTGCCAGCACAGAAAACATCTCCCATCGTGTTCTAGAAGTTGCAGAGATGTCTGCCAAGTGTTTGGCAGGAAGAAAAGAAAAGTTGTCCAAAACAGCTTCCAATCGAATGTTCCTGTGATTGGAAAAGTCAGGAGAGTGCAAAGGTACTGTTTTCTATCAGTTGGCAAGGTGTGCACACAATCCCAGTGTTGTACAGCTTGCTTCTTCACCTTCCCGAAGCTGCCGCTCTCGCCGGCTGCCGGAGCCCAAGAAGCGGCTTCTTCGCGCAAAGACGATTGTGCCGCTCACAGCGCTCTCCTTAGCGCGGCTTCTGCCGAAAGACGCCCGGCAGCGGTTCTTACCTCCGGAGAGCAACCTACCTTCCTCTTTAGCTCCTCTTCTCATCTACACCTCGGCAACAAGCTTTTCCACTATGTCTGGCTAGGAAAAACTGTGCCAGCACAGAAAACATCTCCCATCGTGTTCTAGAAGTTGCACGGATGTCTGCCAAGTGTTTGGCAGGAAGAAAAGAAAAGTTGTCCAAAACAGCTTCCAATCGAATGTTCCTGTGATTGGAAAAGTCAGGAGAGTGCAAAGGTACTGTTTTCTATCAGTTGGCAAGGTGCGCACACAATCCCAGTGTTGTACAGCTTGCTTCTTCACCTTCCCGAAGCTGCCGCTCTCGCCGGCTGCCGGAGCCCAAGAAGCGGCTTCTTCGCGCAAAGACGATTGCGCCGCTCACAGTGCTCTCCTTAGCGCGGCTTCTGCCGAAAGATGCTCGGCAGCGGCTCTTACCTCCGGAGAGCATCCTACCTTCGTCTTTAGCTCCTCTTCTCATCTACACCTCGGCAAAAAGCTTTTCCACTATGTCTGGCTAGGAAAAACTGTGCCAGCACAGAAAACATCTCCCATCGTGTTCTAGAAGTTGCACGGATGTCTGCCAAGTGTTTGGCAGGAAGAAAAGAAAAGTTGTCCAAAACAGCTTCCAATCGAATGTTCCTGTGATTGGAAAAGTCAGGAGAGTGCAAAGGTACTGTTTTCTATCAGTTGGCAAGGTGCGCACACAATCCCAGTGTTGTACAGCTTGCTTCTTCACCTTCCCGAAGCTGCCGCTCTCGCCGGCTGCCGGAGCCGAAAAAGCGGCTTCTTCGCGCAAAGACGATTGCGCCGCTCACAGTGCTCTCCTTAGCGCGGCTTCTGCCGAAAGACGCTCGGCAGCGGCTCTTTCCTCCGGAGAGCATCCTATCTTCGTCTTTCGCGTCTTTTGTAGTCTACATCTTAGCAAAACGCTTTCCCACTATGTCTGGCTAGGAAAAACTGTGCCAGCACAGAAAACATCTCCCATCATGTTCTAGAAGTTGCAGAGATGACTGCCAAGTGTTTGGCAGGAAGAAAAGAAAAGTTGTCCAAAACAGCTTCCAATCGAATGTTCCTGTGATTGGAAAAGTCAGGAGAGTGCAAAGGTACTGTTTTCTATCAGTTGGCAAGGTGCGCACACAATCCCAGTGTTGTACAGCTTGCTTCTTCACCTTCCCGAAGCTGCCGCTCTCGCCGGCTGCCGGAGCCCAAGAAGCGGCTTCTTCGCGCAAAGACGATTGTGCCGCTCACAGTGCTCTCCTTAGCGCGGCTTCTGCCGAAAGACGCCCGGCAGCGGCTCTTACCTCCGGAGAGCATCCTACCTTCCTCTTTAGTTCCTCTTCTCATCTACCTCACGGCAAAAAGCTTTCCCACTATGTCTGGCTAGGAAAAACTGTGCCAGCACAGAAAACATCTCCCATCGTGTTCTAGAAGTTGCACGGATGTCTGCCAAGTGTTTGGCAGGAAGAAAAGAAAAGTTGTCCAAAACAGCTTCCAATCGAATGTTCCTGTGATTGGAAAAGTCAGGAGAGTGCAAAGGTACTGTTTTCTATCAGTTGGCAAGGTGCGCACACAATCCCAGTGTTGTACAGCTTGCTTCTTCACCTTCCCGAAGCTGCCGCTCTCGCCGGCTGCCGGAGCCGAAAAAGCGGCTTCTTCGCGCAAAGACGATTGTGCCGCTCACAGTGCTCTCCTTAGCGCGGCTTCTGCCGAAAGACGCTCGGCAGCGGCTCTTTCCTCCGGAGAGCATCCCACCTTCGTCTTTCGCGTCTTTTGTAGTCTACATCTTAGCAAAACGCTTTTCCACTATGTCTGGCTAGGAAAAACTGTGCCAGCACAGAAAACATCTCCCATCGTGTTCTAGAAGTTGCAGAGATGTCTGCCAAGTGTTTGGCAGGAAGAAAAGAAAAGTTGTCCAAAACAGCTTCCAATCGAATGTTCCTGTGATTGGAAAAGTCAGGAGAGTGCAAAGGTACTGTTTTCTATCAGTTGGCAAGGTGCGCACACAATCCCAGTGTTGTACAGCTTGCTTCTTCACCTTCCCGAAGCTGCCGCTCTCGCCGGCTGCCGGAGCCCAAGAAGCGGCTTCTTCGCGCAAAGACGATTGTGCCGCTCACAGTGCTCTCCTTAGCGCGGCTTCTGCCGAAAGACGCCCGGCAGCGGTTCTTACCTCCGGAGAGCAACCTACCTTCCTCTTTAGCTCCTCTTCTCATCTACACCTCGGCAAAAAGCTTTTCCACTATGTCTGGCTAGGAAAAACTGTGCCAGCACAGAAAACATCTCCCATCGTGTTCTAGAAGTTGCAGAGATGTCTGCCAAGTGTTTGGCAGGAAGAAAAGAAAAGTTGTCCAAAACAGCTTCCAATCGAATGTTCCTGTGATTGGAAAAGTCAGGAGAGTGCAAAGGTACTGTTTTCTATCAGTTGGCAAGGTGCGCACACAATCCCAGTGTTGTACAGCTTGCTTCTTCACCTTCCCGAAGCTGCCGCTCTCGCCGGCTGCCGGAGCCCAAGAAGCGGCTTCTTCGCGCAAAGACGATTGTGCCGCTCACAGTGCTCTCCTTAGCGCGGCTTCTGCCGAAAGACGCCCGGCAGCGGCTCTTACCTCCGGAGAGCATCCCACCTTCGTCTTTCGCGTCTTTTGTAGTCTACATCTTAGCAAAACGCTTTTCCACTATGTCTGGCTAGGAAAAACTGTGCCAGCACAGAAAACATCTCCCATCGTGTTCTAGAAGTTGCACGGATGTCTGCCAAGTGTTTGGCAGGAAGAAAAGAAAAGTTGTCCAAAACAGCTTCCAATCGAATGTTCCTGTGATTGGAAAAGTCAGGAGAGTGCAAAGGTACTGTTTTCTATCAGTTGGCAAGGTGCGCACACAATCCCAGTGTTGTACAGCTTGCTTCTTCACCTTCCCGAAGCTGCCGATCTCGCCGGCTGCCGGAGCCGAAAAAGCGGCTTCTTCGCGCAAAGACGATTGTGCCGCTCACAGTGCTCTCCTTAGCGCGGCTTCTGCCGAAAGACGCCCGGCAGCGGCTCTTACCTCCGGAGAGCATCCTACCTTCCTCTTTAGCTCCTCTTCTCATCTACACCTCGGCAAAAAGCTTTTCCACTATGTCTGGCTAGGAAAAACTGTGCCAGCACAGAAAACATCTCCCATCGTGTTCTAGAAGTTGCACGGATGTCTGCCAAGTGTTTGGCAGGAAGAAAAGAAAAGTTGTCCAAAACAGCTTCCAATCGAATGTTCCTGTGATTGGAAAAGTCAGGAGAGTGCAAAGGTACTGTTTTCTATCAGTTGGCAAGGTGCGCACACAATCCCAGTGTTGTACAGCTTGCTTCTTCACCTTCCCGAAGCTGCCGCTCTCGCCGGCTGCCGGAGCCCAAGAAGCGGCTTCTTCGCGCAAAGACGATTGTGCCGCTCACAGTGCTCTCCTTAGCGCGGCTTCTGCCGAAAGATGCTCGGCAGCGGCTCTTACCTCCGGAGAGCATCCTATCTTCGTCTTTCGCGTCTTTTGTAGTCTACATCTTAGCAAAACGCTTTCCCACTATGTCTGGCTAGGAAAAACTGTGCCAGCACAGAAAACATCTCCCATCGTGTTCTAGAAGTTGCAGAGATGTCTGCCAAGTGTTTGGCAGGAAGAAAAGAAAAGTTGTCCAAAACAGCTTCCAATCGAATGTTCCTGTGATTGGAAAAGTCAGGAGAGTGCAAAGGTACTGTTTTCTATCAGTTGGCAAGGTGCGCACACAATCCCAGTGTTATACAGCTTGCTTCTTCACCTTCCCGAAGCTGCCGCTCTCGCCGGCTGCCGGAGCCCAAGAAGCGGCTTCTTCGCGCAAAGACGATTGCGCCGCTCACAGTGCTCTCCTTAGCGCGGCTTCTGCCGAAAGACGCCCGGCAGCGGCTCTTACCTCCGGAGAGCATCCCACCTTCGTCTTTCGCGTCTTTTGTCGTCTACATCTTAGCAAAACGCTTTTCCACTATGTCTGGCTAGGAAAAACTGTGCCAGCACAGAAAACATCTCCCATCGTGTTCTAGAAGTTGCAGAGATGTCTGCCAAGTGTTTGGCAGGAAGAAAAGTTGTCCAAAACAGCTTCCAATCGAATGTTCCTGTGATTGGAAAAGTCAGGAGAGTGCAAAGGTACTGTTTTCTATCAGTTGGCAAGGTGCGCACACAATCCCAGTGTTGTACAGCTTGCTTCTTCACCTTCCCGAAGCTGCCGATCTCGCCGGCTGCCGGAGCCGAAAAAGCGGCTTCTTCGCGCAAAGACGATTGTGCCGCTCACAGTGCTCTCCTTAGCGCGGCTTCTGCCGAAAGACGCCCGGCAGCGGCTCTTACCTCCGGAGAGCATCCTACCTTCCTCTTTAGCTCCTCTTCTCATCTACACCTCGGCAAAAAGCTTTTCCACTATGTCTGGCTAGGAAAAACTGTGCCAGCACAGAAAACATCTCCCATCGTGTTCTAGAAGTTGCACGGATGTCTGCCAAGTGTTTGGCAGGAAGAAAAGAAAAGTTGTCCAAAACAGCTTCCAATCGAATGTTCCTGTGATTGGAAAAGTCAGGAGAGTGCAAAGGTACTGTTTTCTATCAGTTGGCAAGGTGCGCACACAATCCCAGTGTTGTACAGCTTGCTTCTTCACCTTCCCGAAGCTGCCGCTCTCGCCGGCTGCCGGAGCCCAAGAAGCGGCTTCTTCGCGCAAAGACGATTGTGCCGCTCACAGTGCTCTCCTTAGCGCGGCTTCTGCCGAAAGATGCTCGGCAGCGGCTCTTACCTCCGGAGAGCATCCTATCTTCGTCTTTCGCGTCTTTTGTAGTCTACATCTTAGCAAAATGCTTTCCCACTATGTCTGGCTAGGAAAAACTGTGCCAGCACAGAAAACATCTCCCATCGTGTTCTAGAAGTTGCAGAGATGTCTGCCAAGTGTTTGGCAGGAAGAAAAGAAAAGTTGTCCAAAACAGCTTCCAATCGAATGTTCCTGTGATTGGAAAAGTCAGGAGAGTGCAAAGGTACTGTTTTCTATCAGTTGGCAAGGTGCGCACACAATCCCAGTGTTATACAGCTTGCTTCTTCACCTTCCCGAAGCTGCCGCTCTCGCCGGCTGCCGGAGCCCAAGAAGCGGCTTCTTCGCGCAAAGACGATTGCACCGCTCACAGTGCTCTCCTTAGCGCGGCTTCTGCCGAAAGACGCCCGGCAGCGGCTCTTACCTCCGGAGAGCATCCCACCTTCGTCTTTCGCGTCTTTTGTCGTCTACATCTTAGCAAAACGCTTTTCCACTATGTCTGGCTAGGAAAAACTGTGCCAGCACAGAAAACATCTCCCATCGTGTTCTAGAAGTTGCAGAGATGTCTGCCAAGTGTTTGGCAGGAAGAAAAGTTGTCCAAAACAGCTTCCAATCGAATGTTCCTGTGATTGGAAAAGTCAGGAGAGTGCAAAGGTACTGTTTTCTATCAGTTGGCAAGGTGCGCACACAATCCCAGTGTTGTACAGCTTGCTTCTTCACCTTCCCGAAGCTGCCGCTCTCGCCGGCTGCCGGAGCCCAAGAAGCGGCTTCTTCGCGCAAAGACGATTGTGCCGCTCACAGTGCTCTCCTTAGCGCGGCTTCTGCCGAAAGACGCCCGGCAGCGGTTCTTACCTCCGGAGAGCAACCTACCTTCCTCTTTAGCTCCTCTTCTCATCTACACCTCGGCAAAAAGCTTTTCCACTATGTCTGGCTAGGAAAAACTGTGCCAGCACAGAAAACATCTCCCATCGTGTTCTAGAAGTTGCACGGATGTCTGCCAAGTGTTTGGCAGGAAGAAAAGTTGTCCAAAACAGCTTCCAATCGAATGTTCCTGTGATTGGAAAAGTCAGGAGAGTGCAAAGGTACTGTTTTCTATCAGTTGGCAAGGTGCGCACACAATCCCAGTGTTGTACAGCTTGCTTCTTCACCTTCCCGAAGCTGCCGCTCTCGCCGGCTGCCGGAGCCCAAGAAGCGGCTTCTTCGCGCAAAGACGATTGTGCCGCTCACAGTGCTCTCCTTAGCGCGGCTTCTGCCGAAAGACGCCCGGCAGCGGCTCTTACCTCCGGAGAGCATCCCACCTTCGTCTTTCGCGTCTTTTGTAGTCTACATCTTAGCAAAACGCTTTTCCACTATGTCTGGCTAGGAAAAACTGTGCCAGCACAGAAAACATCTCCCATCGTGTTCTAGAAGTTGCAGAGATGTCTGCCAAGTGTTTGGCAGGAAGAAAAGAAAAGTTGTCCAAAACAGCTTCCAATCGAATGTTCCTGTGATTGGAAAAGTCAGGAGAGTGCAAAGGTACTGTTTTCTATCAGTTGGCAAGGTGCGCACACAATCCCAGTGTTGTACAGCTTGCTTCTTCACCTTCCCGAAGCTGCCGCTCTCGCCGGCTGCCGGAGCCCAAGAAGCGGCTTCTTCGCGCAAAGACGATTGTGCCGCTCACAGTGCTCTCCTTAGCGCGGCTTCTGCCGAAAGACGCCCGGCAGCGATTCTTACCTCCGGAGAGCAACCTACCTTCCTCTTTAGCTCCTCTTCTCATCTACACCTCGGCAAAAAGCTTTTCCACTATGTCTGGCTAGGAAAAACTGTGCCAGCACAGAAAACATCTCCCATCGTGTTCTAGAAGTTGCACGGATGTCTGCCAAGTGTTTGGCAGGAAGAAAAGAAAAGTTGTCCAAAACAGCTTCCAATCGAATGTTCCTGTGATTGGAAAAGTCAGGAGAGTGCAAAGGTACTGTTTTCTATCAGTTGGCAAGGTGCGCACACAATCCCAGTGTTGTACAGCTTGCTTCTTCACCTTCCCGAAGCTGCCGCTCTCGCCGGCTGCCGGAGCCGAAAAAGCGGCTTCTTCGCGCAAAGACGATTGCGCCGCTCACAGTGCTCTCCTTAGCGCGGCTTCTGCCGAAAGATGCTCGGCAGCGGCTCTTACCTCCGGAGAGCATCCTACCTTCGTCTTTAGCTCCTCTTCTCATCTACACCTCGGCAAAAAGCTTTTCCACTATGTCTGGCTAGGAAAAACTGTGCCAGCACAGAAAACATCTCCCATCGTGTTCTAGAAGTTGCACGGATGTCTGCCAAGTGTTTGGCAGGAAGAAAAGAAAAGTTGTCCAAAACAGCTTCCAATCGAATGTTCCTGTAATTGGAAAAGTCAGGAGAGTGCAAAGGTACTGTTTTCTATCAGTTGGCAAGGTGCGCACACAATCCCAGTGTTGTACAGCTTGCTTCTTCACCTTCCCGAAGCTGCCGCTCTCGCCGGCTGCCGGAGCCGAAAAAGCGGCTTCTTCGCGCAAAGACGATTGTGCCGCTCACAGTGCTCTCCTTAGCGCGGCTTCTGCCGAAAGATGCTCGGCAGCGGCTCTTACCTCCGGAGAGCATCCTACCTTCCTCTTTAGCTCCTCTTCTCATCTACACCTCGGCAAAAAGCTTTTCCACTATGTCTGGCTAGGAAAAACTGTGCCAGCACAGAAAACATCTCCCATCGTGTTCTAGAAGTTGCACGGATGTCTGCCAAGTGTTTGGCAGGAAGAAAAGAAAAGTTGTCCAAAACAGCTTCCAATCGAATGTTCCTGTGATTGGAAAAGTCAGGAGAGTGCAAAGGTACTGTTTTCTATCAGTTGGCAAGGTGCGCACACAATCCCAGTGTTGTACAGCTTGCTTCTTCACCTTCCCGAAGCTGCCGCTCTCGCCGGCTGCCGGAGCCGAAAAAGCGGCTTCTTCGCGCAAAGACGATTGCGCCGCTCACAGTGCTCTCCTTAGCGCGGCTTCTGCCGAAAGATGCTCGGCAGCGGCTCTTTCCTCCGGAGAGCATCCTATCTTCGTCTTTCGCGTCTTTTGTAGTCTACATCTTAGCAAAACGCTTTCCCACTATGTCTGGCTAGGAAAAACTGTGCCAGCACAGAAAACATCTCCCATCGTGTTCTAGAAGTTGCACGGATGTCTGCCAAGTGTTTGGCAGGAAGAAAAGAAAAGTTGTCCAAAACAGCTTCCAATCGAATGTTCCTGTGATTGGAAAAGTCAGGAGAGTGCAAAGGTACTGTTTTCTATCAGTTGGCAAGGTGCGCACACAATCCCAGTGTTGTACAGCTTGCTTCTTCACCTTCCCGAAGCTGCCGCTCTCGCCGGCTGCCGGAGCCCAAGAAGCGGCTTCTTCGCGCAAAGACGATTGTGCCGCTCACAGTGCTCTCCTTAGCGCGGCTTCTGCCGAAAGATGCCCGGCAGCGGCTCTTTGCTCCGGAGAGCATCCTATCTTCGTCTTTCGCGTCTTTTGTAGTCTACATCTTAGCAAAACGCTTTCCCACTATGTCTGGCTAGGAAAAACTGTGCCAGCACAGAAAACATCTCCCATCATGTTCTAGAAGTTGCAGAGATGACTGCCAAGTGTTTGGCAGGAAGAAAAGAAAAGTTGTCCAAAACAGCTTCCAATCGAATGTTCCTGTGATTGGAAAAGTCAGGAGAGTGCAAAGGTACTGTTTTCTATCAGTTGGCAAGGTGCGCACACAATCCCAGTGTTGTACAGCTTGCTTCTTCACCTTCCCGAAGCTGCCGCTCTCGCCGGCTGCCGGAGCCCAAGAAGCGGCTTCTTCGCGCAAAGACGATTGTGCCGCTCACAGTGCTCTCCTTAGCGCGGCTTCTGCCGAAAGACGCCCGGCAGCGGCTCTTACCTCCGGAGAGCATCCTACCTTCCTCTTTAGTTCCTCTTCTCATCTACCTCACGGCAAAAAGCTTTTCCACTATGTCTGGCTAGGAAAAACTGTGCCAGCACAGAAAACATCTCCCATCGTGTTCTAGAAGTTGCACGGATGTCTGCCAAGTGTTTGGCAGGAAGAAAAGAAAAGTTGTCCAAAACAGCTTCCAATCGAATGTTCCTGTGATTGGAAAAGTCAGGAGAGTGCAAAGGTACTGTTTTCTATCAGTTGGCAAGGTGCGCACACAATCCCAGTGTTGTACAGCTTGCTTCTTCACCTTCCCGAAGCTGCCGCTCTCGCCGGCTGCCGGAGCCGAAAAAGCGGCTTCTTCGCGCAAAGACGATTGTGCCGCTCACAGTGCTCTCCTTAGCGCGGCTTCTGCCGAAAGACGCTCGGCAGCGGCTCTTTCCTCCGGAGAGCATCCCACCTTCGTCTTTCACGTCTTTTGTAGTCTACATATTAGCAAAACGCTTTTCCACTATGTCTGGCTAGGAAAAACTGTGCCAGCACAGAAAACATCTCCCATCGTGTTCTAGAAGTTGCAGAGATGTCTGCCAAGTGTTTGGCAGGAAGAAAAGAAAAGTTGTCCAAAACAGCTTCCAATCGAATGTTCCTGTGATTGGAAAAGTCAGGAGAGTGCAAAGGTACTGTTTTCTATCAGTTGGCAAGGTGCGCACACAATCCCAGTGTTGTACAGCTTGCTTCTTCACCTTCCCGAAGCTGCCGCTCTCGCCGGCTGCCGGAGCCCAAGAAGCGGCTTCTTCGCGCAAAGACGATTGTGCCGCTCACAGTGCTCTCCTTAGCGCGGCTTCTGCCGAAAGACGCCCAGCAGCGGTTCTTACCTCCGGAGAGCAACCTACCTTCCTCTTTAGCTCCTCTTCTCATCTACACCTCGGCAAAAAGCTTTTCCACTATGTCTGGCTAGGAAAAACTGTGCCAGCACAGAAAACATCTCCCATCGTGTTCTAGAAGTTGCAGAGATGTCTGCCAAGTGTTTGGCAGGAAGAAAAGAAAAGTTGTCCAAAACAGCTTCCAATCGAATGTTCCTGTGATTGGAAAAGTCAGGAGAGTGCAAAGGTACTGTTTTCTATCAGTTGGCAAGGTGCGCACACAATCCCAGTGTTGTACAGCTTGCTTCTTCACCTTCCCGAAGCTGCCGCTCTCGCCGGCTGCCGGAGCCCAAGAAGCGGCTTCTTCGCGCAAAGACGATTGTGCCGCTCACAGTGCTCTCCTTAGCGCGGCTTCTGCCGAAAGACGCCCGGCAGCGGCTCTTACCTCCGGAGAGCATCCCACCTTCGTCTTTCGCGTCTTTTGTAGTCTACATCTTAGCAAAACGCTTTTCCACTATGTCTGGCTAGGAAAAACTGT
The DNA here is from genome assembly GCF_028018845.1 of Melospiza georgiana. Classification (NCBI taxonomy): domain Eukaryota; kingdom Metazoa; phylum Chordata; class Aves; order Passeriformes; family Passerellidae; genus Melospiza; species Melospiza georgiana. Next base: position 847,898 of record NC_080451.1, read on the forward strand.
GCCAGCACAGAAAACATCTCCCATCGTGTTCTAGAAGTTGCAGAGATATCTGCCAAGTGTTTGGCAGGAAGAAAAGAAAAGTTGTCCAAAACAGCTTCCAATCGAATGTTCCTGTGATTGGAAAAGTCAGGAGAGTGCAAAGGTACTGTTTTCTATCAGTTGGCAAGGTGCGCACACAATCCCAGTGTTGTACAGCTTGCTTCTTCACCTTCCCGAAGCTGCCGCTCTCGCCGGCTGCCGGAGCCCAAGAAGCGGCTTCTTCGCGCAAAGACGATTGTGCCGCTCACAGTGCTCTCCTTAGCGCGGCTTCTGCCGAAAGACGCCCGGCAGCGGTTCTTACCTCCGGAGAGCAACCTACCTTCCTCTTTAGCTCCTCTTCTCATCTACACCTCGGCAAAAAGCTTTTCCATTATGTCTGGCTAGGAAAAACTGTGCCAGCACAGAAAACATCTCCCATCGTGTTCTAGAAGTTGCAGAGATGTCTGCCAAGTGTTTGGCAGGAAGAAAAGAAAAGTTGTCCAAAACAGCTTCCAATCGAATGTTCCTGTGATTGGAAAAGTCAGGAGAGTGCAAAGGTACTGTTTTCTATCAGTTGGCAAGGTGCGCACACAATCCCAGTGTTGTACAGCTTGCTTCTTCACCTTCCCGAAGCTGCCGCTCTCGCCGGCTGCCGGAGCCCAAGAAGCGGCTTCTTCGCGCAAAGACGATTGCGCCGCTCACAGTGCTCTCCTTAGCGCGGCTTCTGCCGAAAGATGCTCGGCAGCGGCTCTTACCTCCGGAGAGCATCCTACCTTCGTCTTTAGCTCCTCTTCTCATCTACACCTCGGCAAAAAGCTTTTCCACTATGTCTGGCTAGGAAAAACTGTGCCAGCACAGAAAACATCTCCCATCGTGTTCTAGAAGTTGCACGGATGTCTGCCAAGTGTTTGGCAGGAAGAAAAGAAAAGTTGTCCAAAACAGCTTCCAATCGAATGTTCCTGTGATTGGAAAAGTCAGGAGAGTGCAAAGGTACTGTTTTCTATCAGTTGGCAAGGTGTGCACACAATCCCAGTGTTGTACAGCTTGCTTCTTCACCTTCCCAAAGCTGCCGCTCTCGCCGGCTGCCGGAGCCGAAAAAGCGGCTTCTTCGCGCAAAGACGATTGTGCCGCTCACAGTGCTCTCCTTAGCGCAGCTTCTGCCGAAAGACGCCCGGCAGCGGCTCTTACCTCCGGAGAGCATCCTACCTTCCTCTTTAGCTCCTCTTCTCATCTACACCTCGGCAAAAAGCTTTTCCACTATGTCTGGCTAGGAAAAACTGTGCCAGCACAGAAAACATCTCCCATCGTGTTCTAGAAGTTGCACGGATGTCTGCCAAGTGTTTGGCAGGAAGAAAAGAAAAGTTGTCCAAAACAGCTTCCAATCGAATGTTCCTGTGATTGGAAAAGTCAGGAGAGTGCAAAGGTACTGTTTTCTATCAGTTGGCAAGGTGCGCACACAATCCCAGTGTTGTACAGCTTGCTTCTTCACCTTCCCGAAGCTGCCGCTCTCGCCGGCTGCCGGAGCCCAAGAAGCGGCTTCTTCGCGCAAAGACGATTGTGCCGCTCACAGTGCTCTCCTTAGCGCGGCTTCTGCCGAAAGATGCTCGGCAGCGGCTCTTACCTCCGGAGAGCATCCTATCTTCGTCTTTCGCGTCTTTTGTAGTCTACATCTTAGCAAAACGCTTTCCCACTATGTCTGGCTAGGAAAAACTGTGCCAGCACAGAAAACATCTCCCATCGTGTTCTAGAAGTTGCAGAGATGTCTGCCAAGTGTTTGGCAGGAAGAAAAGAAAAGTTGTCCAAAACAGCTTCCAATCGAATGTTCCTGTGATTGGAAAAGTCAGGAGAGTGCAAAGGTACTGTTTTCTATCAGTTGGCAAGGTGCGCACACAATCCCAGTGTTATACAGCTTGCTTCTTCACCTTCCCGAAGCTGCCGCTCTCGCCGGCTGCCGGAGCCCAAGAAGCGGCTTCTTCGCGCAAAGACGATTGCGCCGCTCACAGTGCTCTCCTTAGCGCGGCTTCTGACGAAAGACGCCCGGCAGCGGCTCTTACCTCCGGAGAGCATCCCACCTTCGTCTTTCGCGTCTTTTGTCGTCTACATCTTAGCAAAACGCTTTTCCACTATGTCTGGCTAGGAAAAACTGTGCCAGCACAGAAAACATCTCCCATCGTGTTCTAGAAGTTGCAGAGATGTCTGCCAAGTGTTTGGCAGGAAGAAAAGTTGTCCAAAACAGCTTCCAATCGAATGTTCCTGTGATTGGAAAAGTCAGGAGAGTGCAAAGGTACTGTTTTCTATCAGTTGGCAAGGTGCGCACACAATCCCAGTGTTGTACAGCTTGCTTCTTCACCTTCCCGAAGCTGCCGCTCTCGCCGGCTGCCGGAGCCCAAGAAGCGGCTTCTTCGCGCAAAGACGATTGTGCCGCTCACAGTGCTCTCCTTAGCGCGGCTTCTGCCGAAAGACGCCCGGCAGCGGTTCTTACCTCCGGAGAGCAACCTACCTTCCTCTTTAGCTCCTCTTCTCATCTACACCTCGGCAAAAAGCTTTTCCACTATGTCTGGCTAGGAAAAACTGTGCCAGCACAGAAAACATCTCCCATCGTGTTCTAGAAGTTGCACGGATGTCTGCCAAGTGTTTGGCAGGAAGAAAAGAAAAGTTGTCCAAAACAGCTTCCAATCGAATGTTCATGTGATTGGAAAAGTCAGGAGAGTGCAAAGGTACTGTTTTCTATCAGTTGGCAAGGTGCGCACACAATCCCAGTGTTGTACAGCTTGCTTCTTCACCTTCCCGAAGCTGCCGCTCTCGCCGGCTGCCGGAGCCCAAGAAGCGGCTTCTTCGCGCAAAGACGATTGTGCCGCTCACAGTGCTCTCCTTAGCGCGGCTTCTGCCGAAAGACGCCCGGCAGCGGCTCTTACCTCCGGAGAGCATCCCACCTTCGTCTTTCGCGTCTTTTGTAGTCTACATCTTAGCAAAACGCTTTTCCACTATGTCTGGCTAGGAAAAACTGTGCCAGCACAGAAAACATCTCCCATCGTGTTCTAGAAGTTGCACGGATGTCTGCCAAGTGTTTGGCAGGAAGAAAAGAAAAGTTGTCCAAAACAGCTTCCAATCGAATGTTCCTGTGATTGGAAAAGTCAGGAGAGTGCAAAGGTACTGTTTTCTATCAGTTGGCAAGGTGCGCACACAATCCCAGTGTTGTACAGCTTGCTTCTTCACCTTCCCGAAGCTGCCGCTCTCGCCGGCTGCCGGAGCCCAAGAAGCGGCTTCTTCGCGCAAAGACGATTGTGCCGCTCACAGTGCTCTCCTTAGCGCGGCTTCTGCCGAAAGACGCCCGGCAGCGGCTCTTACCTCCGGAGAGCATCCTACCTTCGTCTTTAGCTCCTCTTCTCATCTACACCTCGGCAAAACGCTTTCCCACTATGTCTGGCTAGGAAAAACTGTGCCAGCACAGAAAACATCTCCCATCGTGTTCTAAAAGTTGCACGGATGTCTGCCAAGTGTTTGGCAGGAAGAAAAGAAAAGTTGTCCAAAACAGCTTCCAATCGAATGTTCCTGTGATTGGAAAAGTCAGGAGAGTGCAAAGGTACTGTTTTCTATCAGTTGGCAAGGTGCGCACACAATCCCAGTGTTGTACAGCTTGCTTCTTCACCTTCCCGAAGCTGCCGCTCTCGCCGGCTGCCGGAGCCCAAGAAGCGGCTTCTTCGCGCAAAGACGATTGTGCCGCTCACAGTGCTCTCCTTAGCGCGGCTTCTGCCGAAAGATGCCCGGCAGGGGCTCTTTCCTCCGGAGACCATCCTATCTTCGTCTTTCGCGTCTTTTGTAGTCTACATCTTAGCAAAACGCTTTCCCACTATGTCTGGCTAGGAAAAACTGTGCCAGCACAGAAAACATCTCCCATCGTGTTCTAGAAGTTGCACGGATGTCTGCCAAGTGTTTGGCAGGAAGAAAAGAAAAGTTGTCCAAAACAGCTTCCAATCGAATGTTCCTGTGATTGGAAAAGTCAGGAGAGTGCAAAGGTACTGTTTTCTATCAGTTGGCAAGGTGCGCACACAATCCCAGTGTTGTACAGCTTGCTTCTTCACCTTCCCGAAGCTGCCGCTCTCGCCGGCTGCCGGAGCCCAAGAAGCGGCTTCTTCGCGCAAAGACGATTGTGCCGCTCACAGTGCTCTCCTTAGCGCGGCTTCTGCCGAAAGATGCTCGGCAGCGGCTCTTTCCTCCGGAGAGCATCCTATCTTCGTCTTTCGCGTCTTTTGTAGTCTACATCTTAGCAAAACGCTTTCCCACTATGTCTGGCTAGGAAAAACTGTGCCAGCACAGAAAACATCTCCCATCGTGTTCTAGAAGTTGCACGGATGTCTGCCAAGTGTTTGGCAGGAAGAAAAGAAAAGTTGTCCAAAACAGCTTCCAATCGAATGTTCCTGTGATTGGAAAAGTCAGGAGAGTGCAAAGGTACTGTTTTCTATCAGTTGGCAAGGTGCGCACACAATCCCAGTGTTGTACAGCTTGCTTCTTCACCTTCCCGAAGCTGCCGCTCTCGCCGGCTGCCGGAGCCCAAGAAGCGGCTTCTTCGCGCAAAGACGATTGCGCCGCTCACAGTGCTCTCCTTAGCGCGGCTTCTGCCGAAAGACGCCCGGCAGCGGCTCTTACCTCCGGAGAGCATCCCACCTTCGTCTTTCGCGTCTTTTGTAGTCTACATCTTAGCAAAACGCTTTTCCACTATGTCTGGCTAGGAAAAACTGTGCCAGCACAGAAAACATCTCCCATCGTGTTCTAGAAGTTGCAGAGATGTCTGCCAAGTGTTTGGCAGGAAGAAAAGAAAAGTTGTCCAAAACAGCTTCCAATCGAATGTTCCTGTGATTGGAAAAGTCAGGAGAGTGCAAAGGTACTGTTTTCTATCAGTTGGCAAGGTGCGCACACAATCCCAGTGTTGTACAGCTTGCTTCTTCACCTTCCCGAAGCTGCCGCTCTCGCCGGCTGCCGGAGCCCAAGAAGCGGCTTCTTCGCGCAAAGACGATTGTGCCGCTCACAGTGCTCTCCTTAGCGCGGCTTCTGCCGAAAGACGCCCGGCAGCGGTTCTTACCTCCGGAGAGCAACCTACCTTCCTCTTTAGCTCCTCTTCTCATCTACACCTCGGCAAAAAGCTTTTCCACTATGTCTGGCTAGGAAAAACTGTGCCAGCACAGAAAACATCTCCCATCGTGTTCTAGAAGTTGCACGGATGTCTGCCAAGTGTTTGGCAGGAAGAAAAGAAAAGTTGTCCAAAACAGCTTCCAATCGAATGTTCCTGTGATTGGAAAAGTCAGGAGAGTGCAAAGGTACTGTTTTCTATCAGTTGGCAAGGTGCGCACACAATCCCAGTGTTGTACAGCTTGCTTCTTCACCTTCCCGAAGCTGCCGCTCTCGCCGGCTGCCGGAGCCCAAGAAGCGGCTTCTTCGCGCAAAGACGATTGTGCCGCTCACAGTGCTCTCCTTAGCGCGGCTTCTGCCGAAAGACGCCCGGCAGCGGTTCTTACCTCCGGAGAGCAACCTACCTTCCTCTTTAGCTCCTCTTCTCATCTACACCTCGGCAAAAAGCTTTTCCACTATGTCTGGCTAGGAAAAACTGTGCCAGCACAGAAAACATCTCCCATCGTGTTCTAAAAGTTGCACGGATGTCTGCCAAGTGTTTGGCAGGAAGAAAAGAAAAGTTGTCCAAAACAGCTTCCAATCGAATGTTCCTGTGATTGGAAAAGTCAGGAGAGTGTAAAGGTACTGTTTTCTATCAGTTGGCAAGGTGCGCACACAATCCCAGTGTTGTACAGCTTGCTTCTTCACCTTCCCGAAGCTGCCGCTCTCGCCGGCTGCCGGAGCCCAAGAAGCGGCTTCTTCGCGCAAAGACGATTGTGCCGCTCACAGTGCTCTCCTTAGCGCGGCTTCTGCCGAAAGATGCTCGGCAGCGGCTCTTACCTCCGGAGAGCATCCTACCTTCGTCTTTAGCTCCTCTTCTCATCTACACCTCGGCAAAAAGCTTTTCCACTATGTCTGGCTAGGAAAAACTGTGCCAGCACAGAAAACATCTCCCATCGTGTTCTAGAAGTTGCACGGATGTCTGCCAAGTGTTTGGCAGGAAGAAAAGAAAAGTTGTCCAAAACAGCTTCCAATCGAATGTTCCTGTGATTGGAAAAGTCAGGAGAGTGCAAAGGTACTGTTTTCTATCAGTTGGCAAGGTGCGCACACAATCCCAGTGTTGTACAGCTTGCTTCTTCACCTTCCCGAAGCTGCCGCTCTCGCCGGCTGCCGGAGCCCAAGAAGCGGCTTCTTCGCGCAAAGACGATTGTGCCGCTCACAGTGCTCTCCTTAGCGCGGCTTCTGCCGAAAGATGCCCGGCAGGGGCTCTTTCCTCCGGAGAGCATCCTATCTTCGTCTTTCGCGTCTTTTGTAGTCTACATCTTAGCAAAACGCTTTCCCACTATGTCTGGCTAGGAAAAACTGTGCCAGCACAGAAAACATCTCCCATCGTGTTCTAGAAGTTGCACGGATGTCTGCCAAGTGTTTGGCAGGAAGAAAAGAAAAGTTGTCCAAAACAGCTTCCAATCGAATGTTCCTGTGATTGGAAAAGTCAGGAGAGTGCAAAGGTACTGTTTTCTATCAGTTGGCAAGGTGCGCACACAATCCCAGTGTTGTACAGCTTGCTTCTTCACCTTCCCGAAGCTGCCGCTCTCGCCGGCTGCCGGAGCCCAAGAAGCGGCTTCTTCGCGCAAAGACGATTGTGCCGCTCACAGTGCTCTCCTTAGCGCGGCTTCTGCCGAAAGATGCTCGGCAGCGGCTCTTTCCTCCGGAGAGCATCCTATCTTCGTCTTTCGCGTCTTTTGTAGTCTACATCTTAGCAAAAAGCTTTTCCACTATGTCTGGCTAGGAAAAACTGTGCCAGCACAGAAAACATCTCCCATCGTGTTCTAGAAGTTGCACGGATGTCTGCCAAGTGTTTGGCAGGAAGAAAAGAAAAGTTGTCCAAAACAGCTTCCAATCGAATGTTCCTGTGATTGGAAAAGTCAGGAGAGTGCAAAGGTACTGTTTTCTATCAGTTGGCAAGGTGCGCACACAATCCCAGTGTTGTACAGCTTGCTTCTTCACCTTCCCGAAGCTGCCGCTCTCGCCGGCTGCCGGAGCCCAAGAAGCGGCTTCTTCGCGCAAAGACGATTGCGCCGCTCACAGTGCTCTCCTTAGCGCGGCTTCTGCCGAAAGACGCCCGGCAGCGGCTCTTACCTCCGGAGAGCATCCCACCTTCGTCTTTCGCGTCTTTTGTAGTCTACATCTTAGCAAAACGCTTTTCCACTATGTCTGGCTAGGAAAAACTGTGCCAGCACAGAAAACATCTCCCATCGTGTTCTAGAAGTTGCAGAGATGTCTGCCAAGTGTTTGGCAGGAAGAAAAGAAAAGTTGTCCAAAACAGCTTCCAATCGAATGTTCCTGTGATTGGAAAAGTCAGGAGAGTGCAAAGGTACTGTTTTCTATCAGTTGGCAAGGTGCGCACACAATCCCAGTGTTGTACAGCTTGCTTCTTCACCTTCCCGAAGCTGCCGCTCTCGCCGGCTGCCGGAGCCCAAGAAGCGGCTTCTTCGCGCAAAGACGATTGTGCCGCTCACAGTGCTCTCCTTAGCGCGGCTTCTGCCGAAAGACGCCCGGCAGCGGTTCTTACCTCCGGAGAGCAACCTACCTTCCTCTTTAGCTCCTCTTCTCATCTACACCTCGGCAAAAAGCTTTTCCACTATGTCTGGCTAGGAAAAACTGTGCCAGCACAGAAAACATCTCCCATCGTGTTCTAGAAGTTGCACGGATGTCTGCCAAGTGTTTGGCAGGAAGAAAAGAAAAGTTGTCCAAAACAGCTTCCAATCGAATGTTCATGTGATTGGAAAAGTCAGGAGAGTGCAAAGGTACTGTTTTCTATCAGTTGGCAAGGTGCGCACACAATCCCAGTGTTGTACAGCTTGCTTCTTCACCTTCCCGAAGCTGCCGCTCTCGCCGGCTGCCGGAGCCCAAGAAGCGGCTTCTTCGCGCAAAGACGATTGTGCCGCTCACAGTGCTCTCCTTAGCGCGGCTTCTGCCGAAAGACGCCCGGCAGCGGCTCTTACCTCCGGAGAGCATCCCACCTTCGTCTTTCGCGTCTTTTGTAGTCTACATCTTAGCAAAACGCTTTTCCACTATGTCTGGCTAGGAAAAACTGTGCCAGCACAGAAAACATCTCCCATCGTGTTCTAGAAGTTGCAGAGATGTCTGCCAAGTGTTTGGCAGGAAGAAAAGAAAAGTTGTCCAAAACAGCTTCCAATCGAATGTTCCTGTGATTGGAAAAGTCAGGAGAGTGCAAAGGTACTGTTTTCTATCAGTTGGCAAGGTGCGCACACAATCCCAGTGTTGTACAGCTTGCTTCTTCACCTTCCCGAAGCTGCCGCTCTCGCCGGCTGCCGGAGCCCAAGAAGCGGCTTCTTCGCGCAAAGACGATTGTGCCGCTCACAGTGCTCTCCTTAGCGCGGCTTCTGCCGAAAGACGCCCGGCAGCGGTTCTTACCTCCGGAGAGCATCCTACCTTCCTCTTTAGCTCCTCTTCTCATCTACACCTCGGCAAAAAGCTTTTCCACTATGTCTGGCTAGGAAAAACTGTGCCAGCACAGAAAACATCTCCCATCGTGTTCTAGAAGTTGCACGGATGTCTGCCAAGTGTTTGGCAGGAAGAAAAGAAAAGTTGTCCAAAACAGCTTCCAATCGAATGTTCCTGTGATTGGAAAAGTCAGGAGAGTGCAAAGGTACTGTTTTCTATCAGTTGGCAAGGTGCGCACACAATCCCAGTGTTGTACAGCTTGCTTCTTCACCTTCCCGAAGCTGCCGCTCTCGCCGGCTGCCGGAGCCCAAGAAGCGGCTTCTTCGCGCAAAGACGATTGCGCCGCCCACAGTGCTCTCCTTAGCGCGGCTTCTGCCGAAAGATGCTCGGCAGCGGCTCTTACCTCCGGAGAGCATCCTACCTTCGTCTTTAGCTCCTCTTCTCATCTACACCTCGGCAAAAAGCTTTTCCACTATGTCTGGCTAGGAAAAACTGTGCCAGCACAGAAAACATCTCCCATCGTGTTCTAGAAGTTGCACGGATGTCTGCCAAGTGTTTGGCAGGAAGAAAAGAAAAGTTGTCCAAAACAGCTTCCAATCGAATGTTCCTGTGATTGGAAAAGTCAGGAGAGTGCAAAGGTACTGTTTTCTATCAGTTGGCAAGGTGCGCACACAATCCCAGTGTTGTACAGCTTGCTTCTTCACCTTCCCGAAGCTGCCGCTCTCGCCGGCTGCCGGAGCCCAAGAAGCGGCTTCTTCGCGCAAAGACGATTGCGCCGCCCACAGTGCTCTCCTTGCGCGGCTTCTGCCGAAAGACGCCCGGCAGCGGCTCTTACCTCCGGAGAGCATCCCACCTTCGTCTTTCGCGTCTTTTGTCGTCTACATCTTAGCAAAACGCTTTTCCACTATGTCTGGCTAGGAAAAACTGTGCCAGCACAGAAAACATCTCCCATCGTGTTCTAGAAGTTGCAGAGATGTCTGCCAAGTGTTTGGCAGGAAGAAAAGTTGTCCAAAACAGCTTCCAATCGAATGTTCCTGTGATTGGAAAAGTCAGGAGAGTGCAAAGGTACTGTTTTCTATCAGTTGGCAAGGTGCGCACACAATCCCAGTGTTGTACAGCTTGCTTCTTCACCTTCCCGAAGCTGCCGCTCTCGCCGGCTGCCGGAGCCCAAGAAGCGGCTTCTTCGCGCAAAGACGATTGTGCCGCTCACAGTGCTCTCCTTAGCGCGGCTTCTGCCGAAAGACGCCCGGCAGCGGTTCTTACCTACGGAGAGCAACCTACCTTCCTCTTTAGCTCCTCTTCTCATCTACACCTCGGCAAAAAGCTTTTCCACTATGTCTGGCTAGGAAAAACTGTGCCAGCACAGAAAACATCTCCCATCGTGTTCTAGAAGTTGCACGGATGTCTGCCAAGTGTTTGGCAGGAAGAAAAGAAAAGTTGTCCAAAACAGCTTCCAATCGAATGTTCATGTGATTGGAAAAGTCAGGAGAGTGCAAAGGTACTGTTTTCTATCAGTTGGCAAGGTGCGCACACAATCCCAGTGTTGTACAGCTTGCTTCTTCACCTTCCCGAAGCTGCCGCTCTCGCCGGCTGCCGGAGCCCAAGAAGCGGCTTCTTCGCGCAAAGACGATTGTGCCGCTCACAGTGCTCTCCTTAGCGCGGCTTCTGCCGAAAGACGCCCGGCAGCGGCTCTTACCTCCGGAGAGCATCCCACCTTCGTCTTTCGCGTCTTTTGTAGTCTACATCTTAGCAAAACGCTTTTCCACTATGTCTGGCTAGGAAAAACTGTGCCAGCACAGAAAACATCTCCCATCGTGTTCTAGAAGTTGCAGAGATGACTGCCAAGTGTTTGGCAGGAAGAAAAGAAAAGTTGTCCAAAACAGCTTCCAATCGAATGTTCCTGTGATTGGAAAAGTCAGGAGAGTGCAAAGGTACTGTTTTCTATCAGTTGGCAAGGTGCGCACACAATCCCAGTGTTGTACAGCTTGCTTCTTCACCTTCCCGAAGCTGCCGCTCTCGCCGGCTGCCGGAGCCCAAGAAGCGGCTTCTTCGCGCAAAGACGATTGTGCCGCTCACAGTGCTCTCCTTAGCGCGGCTTCTGCCGAAAGACGCCCGGCAGCGGCTCTTACCTCCGGAGAGCATCCTATCTTCCTCTTTAGTTCCTCTTCTCATCTACCTCACGGCAAAAAGCTTTCCCACTATGTCTGGCTAGGAAAAACTGTGCCAGCACAGAAAACATCTCCCATCGTGTTCTAGAAGTTGCACGGATGTCTGCCAAGTGTTTGGCAGGAAGAAAAGAAAAGTTGTCCAAAACAGCTTCCAATCGAATGTTCCTGTGATTGGAAAAGTCAGGAGAGTGCAAAGGTACTGTTTTCTATCAGTTGGCAAGGTGCGCACACAATCCCAGTGTTGTACAGCTTGCTTCTTCACCTTCCCGAAGCTGCCGCTCTCGCCAGCTGCCGGAGCCGAAAAAGCGGCTTCTTCGCGCAAAGACGATTGTGCCGCTCACAGTGCTCTCCTTAGCGCGGCTTCTGCCGAAAGACGCCCGGCAGCGGCTCTTACCTCCGGAGAGCATCCCACCTTCGTCTTTCGCGTCTTTTGTAGTCTACATCTTAGCAAAACGCTTTTCCACTATGTCTGGCTAGGAAAAACTGTGCCAGCACAGAAAACATCTCCCATCGTGTTCTAGAAGTTGCAGAGATGTCTGCCAAGTGTTTGGCAGGAAGAAAAGAAAAGTTGTCCAAAACAGCTTCCAATCGAATGTTCCTGTGATTGGAAAAGTCAGGAGAGTGCAAAGGTACTGTTTTCTATCAGTTGGCAAGGTGCGCACACAATCCCAGTGTTGTACAGCTTGCTTCTTCACCTTCCCGAAGCTGCCGCTCTCGCCGGCTGCCGGAGCCCAAGAAGCGGCTTCTTCGCGCAAAGACGATTGTGCCGCTCACAGTGCTCTCCTTAGCGCGGCTTCTGCCGAAAGACGCCCGGCAGCGGTTCTTACCTCCGGAGAGCAACCTACCTTCCTCTTTAGCTCCTCTTCTCATCTACACTTCGGCAAAAAGCTTTTCCACTATGTCTGGCTAGGAAAAACTGTGCCAGCACAGAAAACATCTCCCATCGTGTTCTAGAAGTTGCACGGATGTCTGCCAAGTGTTTGGCAGGAAGAAAAGAAAAGTTGTCCAAAACAGCTTCCAATCGAATGTTCCTGTGATTGGAAAAGTCAGGAGAGTGCAAAGGTACTGTTTTCTATCAGTTGGCAAGGTGCGCACACAATCCCAGTGTTGTACAGCTTGCTTCTTCACCTTCCCGAAGCTGCCGCTCTCGCCGGCTGCCGGAGCCCAAGAAGCGGCTTCTTCGCGCAAAGACGATTGTGCCGCTCACAGTGCTCTCCTTAGCGCGGCTTCTGCCGAAAGATGCTCGGCAGCGGCTCTTACCTCCGGAGACATCCCACCTTCGTCTTTCGCGTCTTTTGTAGTCTACATCTTAGCAAAACGCTTTTCCACTATGTCTGGCTAGGAAAAACTGTGCCAGCACAGAAAACATCTCCCATCGTGTTCTAGAAGTTGCAGAGATGTCTGCCAAGTGTTTGGCAGGAAGAAAAGAAAAGTTGTCCAAAACAGCTTCCAATCGAATGTTCCTGTGATTGGAAAAGTCAGGAGAGTGCAAAGGTACTGTTTTCTATCAGTTGGCAAGGTGCGCACACAATCCCAGTGTTGTACAGCTTGCTTCTTCACCTTCCCGAAGCTGCCGCTCTCGCCGGCTGCCGGAGCCCAAGAAGCGGCTTCTTCGCGCAAAGACGATTGTGCCGCTCACAGTGCTCTCCTTAGCGCGGCTTCTGCCGAAAGACGCCCGGCAGCGGTTCTTACCTCCGGAGAGCAACCTACCTTCCTCTTTAGCTCCTCTTCTCATCTACACCTCGGCAAAAAGCTTTTCCACTATGTCTGGCTAGGAAAAACTGTGCCAGCACAGAAAACATCTCCCATCGTGTTCTAGAAGTTGCACGGATGTCTGCCAAGTGTTTGGCAGGAAGAAAAGAAAAGTTGTCCAAAACAGCTTCCAATCGAATGTTCCTGTGATTGGAAAAGTCAGGAGAGTGCAAAGGTACTGTTTTCTATCAGTTGGCAAGGTGCGCACACAATCCCAGTGTTGTACAGCTTGCTTCTTCACCTTCCCGAAGCTGCCGCTCTCGCCGGCTGCCGGAGCCCAAGAAGCGGCTTCTTCGCGCAAAGACGATTGCGCCGCCCACAGTGCTCTCCTTAGCGCGGCTTCTGCCGAAAGATGCTCGGCAGCGGCTCTTACCTCCGGAGAGCATCCTACCTTCGTCTTTAGCTCCTCTTCTCATCTACACCTCGGCAAAAAGCTTTTCCACTATGTCTGGCTAGGAAAAACTGTGCCAGCACAGAAAACATCTCCCATCGTGTTCTAGAAGTTGCACGGATGTCTGCCAAGTGTTTGGCAGGAAGAAAAGAAAAGTTGTCCAAAACAGCTTCCAATCGAATGTTCCTGTGATTGGAAAAGTCAGGAGAGTGCAAAGGTACTGTTTTCTATCAGTTGGCAAGGTGCGCACACAATCCCAGTGTTGTACAGCTTGCTTCTTCACCTTCCCGAAGCTGCCGCTCTCGCCGGCTGCCGGAGCCGAAAAAGCGGCTTCTTCGCGCAAAGACGATTGCGCCGCTCACAGTGCTCTCCTTAGCGCGGCTTCTGCCGAAAGACGCTCGGCAGCGGCTCTTTCCTCCGGAGAGCATCCTATCTTCGTCTTTCGCGTCTTTTGTAGTCTACATCTTAGCAAAACGCTTTCCCACTATGTCTGGCTAGGAAAAACTGTGCCAGCACAGAAAACATCTCCCATCGTGTTCTAGAAGTTGCAGAGATGACTGCCAAGTGTTTGGCAGGAAGAAAAGAAAAGTTGTCCAAAACAGCTTCCAATCGAATGTTCCTGTGATTGGAAAAGTCAGGAGAGTGCAAAGGTACTGTTTTCTATCAGTTGGCAAGGTGCGCACACAATCCCAGTGTTGTACAGCTTGCTTCTTCACCTTCCCGAAGCTGCCGCTCTCGCCGGCTGCCGGAGCCCAAGAAGCGGCTTCTTCGCGCAAAGACGATTGTGCCGCTCACAGTGCTCTCCTTAGCGCGGCTTCTGCCGAAAGACGCCCGGCAGCGGCTCTTACCTCCGGAGAGCATCCTACCTTCCTCTTTAGTTCCTCTTCTCATCTACCTCACGGCAAAAAGCTTTCCCACTATGTCTGGCTAGGAAAAACTGTGCCAGCACAGAAAACATCTCCCATCGTGTTCTAGAAGTTGCACGGATGTCTGCCAAGTGTTTGGCAGGAAGAAAAGGAAAGTTGTCCAAAACAGCTTCCAATCGAATGTTCCTGTGATTGGAAAAGTCAGGAGAGTGCAAAGGTACTGTTTTCTATCAGTTGGCAAGGTGCGCACACAATCCCAGTGTTGTACAGCTTGCTTCTTCACCTTCCCGAAGCTGCCGCTCTCGCCGGCTGCCGGAGCCCAAGAAGCGGCTTCTTCGCGCAAAGACGATTGCGCCGCCCACAGTGCTCTCCTTAGCGCGGCTTCTGCCGAAAGATGCTCGGCAGCGGCTCTTACCTCCGGAGAGCATCCTACCTTCGTCTTTAGCTCCTCTTCTCATCTACACCTCGGCAAAAAGCTTTTCCACTATGTCTGGCTAGGAAAAACTGTGCCAGCACAGAAAACATCTCCCATCGTGTTCTAGAAGTTGCACGGATGTCTGCCAAGTGTTTGGCAGGAAGAAAAGAAAAGTTGTCCAAAACAGCTTCCAATCGAATGTTCCTGTGATTGGAAAAGTCAGGAGAGTGCAAAGGTACTGTTTTCTATCAGTTGGCAAGGTGCGCACACAATCCCAGTGTTGTACAGCTTGCTTCTTCACCTTCCCGAAGCTGCCGCTCTCGCCGGCTGCCGGAGCCGAAAAAGCGGCTTCTTCGCGCAAAGACGATTGCGCCGCTCACAGTGCTCTCCTTAGCGCGGCTTCTGCCGAAAGACGCTCGGCAGCGGCTCTTTCCTCCGGAGAGCATCCTATCTTCGTCTTTCGCGTCTTTTGTAGTCTACATCTTAGCAAAACGCTTTCCCACTATGTCTGGCTAGGAAAAACTGTGCCAGCACAGAAAACATCTCCCATCGTGTTCTAGAAGTTGCAGAGATGACTGCCAAGTGTTTGGCAGGAAGAAAAGAAAAGTTGTCCAAAACAGCTTCCAATCGAATGTTCCTGTGATTGGAAAAGTCAGGAGAGTGCAAAGGTACTGTTTTCTATCAGTTGGCAAGGTGCGCACACAATCCCAGTGTTGTACAGCTTGCTTCTTCACCTTCCCGAAGCTGCCGCTCTCGCCGGCTGCCGGAGCCCAAGAAGCGGCTTCTTCGCGCAAAGACGATTGTGCCGCTCACAGTGCTCTCCTTAGCGCGGCTTCTGCCGAAAGACGCCCGGCAGCGGCTCTTACCTCCGGAGAGCATCCTACCTTCCTCTTTAGTTCCTCTTCTCATCTACCTCACGGCAAAAAGCTTTCCCACTATGTCTGGCTAGGAAAAACTGTGCCAGCACAGAAAACATCTCCCATCGTGTTCTAGAAGTTGCACGGATGTCTGCCAAGTGTTTGGCAGGAAGAAAAGAAAAGTTGTCCAAAACAGCTTCCAATCGAATGTTCCTGTGATTGGAAAAGTCAGGAGAGTGCAAAGGTACTGTTTTCTATCAGTTGGCAAGGTGCGCACACAATCCCAGTGTTGTACAGCTTGCTTCTTCACCTTCCCGAAGCTGCCGCTCTCGCCGGCTGCCGGAGCCGAAAAAGCGGCTTCTTCGCGCAAAGACGATTGTGCCGCTCACAGTGCTCTCCTTAGCGCGGCTTCTGCCGAAAGACGCTCGGCAGCGGCTCTTTCCTCCGGAGAGCATCCTATCTTCGTCTTTCGCGTCTTTTGTAGTCTACATCTTAGCAAAACGCTTTTCCACTATGTCTGGCTAGGAAAAACTGTGCCAGCACAGAAAACATCTCCCATCGTGTTCTAGAAGTTGCAGAGATGTCTGCCAAGTGTTTGGCAGGAAGAAAAGAAAAGTTGTCCAAAACAGCTTCCAATCGAATGTTCATGTGATTGGAAAAGTCAGGAGAGTGCAAAGGTACTGTTTTCTATCAGTTGGCAAGGTGCGCACACAATCCCAGTGTTGTACAGCTTGCTTCTTCACCTTCCCGAAGCTGCCGCTCTCGCCGGCTGCCGGAGCCCAAGAAGCGGCTTCTTCGCGCAAAGACGATTGTGCCGCTCACAGTGCTCTCCTTAGCGCGGCTTCTGCCGAAAGACGCCCGGCAGCGGCTCTTACCTCCGGAGAGCATCCTACCTTCCTCTTTAGTTCCTCTTCTCATCTACCTCACGGCAAAAAGCTTTCCCACTATGTCTGGCTAGGAAAAACTGTGCCAGCACAGAAAACATCTCCCATCGTGTTCTAGAAGTTGCACGGATGTCTGCCAAGTGTTTGGCAGGAAGAAAAGAAAAGTTGTCCAAAACAGCTTCCAATCGAATGTTCCTGTGATTGGAAAAGTCAGGAGAGTGCAAAGGTACTGTTTTCTATCAGTTGGCAAGGTGCGCACACAATCCCAGTGTTGTACAGCTTGCTTCTTCACCTTCCCGAAGCTGCCGCTCTCGCCGGCTGCCGGAGCCCAAGAAGCGGCTTCTTAGCGCAAAGACGATTGTGCCGCTCACAGTGCTCTCCTTAGCGCGGCTTCTGCCGAAAGACGCCCGGCAGCGGCTCTTACCTCCGGAGAGCATCCCACCTTCGTCTTTCGCGTCTTTTGTAGTCTACATCTTAGCAAAACGCTTTTCCACTATGTCTGGCTAGGAAAAACTGTGCCAGCACAGAAAACATCTCCCATCGTGTTCTAGAAGTTGCAGAGATGTCTGCCAAGTGTTTGGCAGGAAGAAAAGAAAAGTTGTCCAAAACAGCTTCCAATCGAATGTTCCTGTGATTGGAAAAGTCAGGAGAGTGCAAAGGTACTGTTTTCTATCAGTTGGCAAGGTGCGCACACAATCCCAGTGTTGTACAGCTTGCTTCTTCACCTTCCCGAAGCTGCCGCTCTCGCCGGCTGCCGGAGCCCAAGAAGCGGCTTCTTCGCGCAAAGACGATTGTGCCGCTCACAGTGCTCTCCTTAGCGCGGCTTCTGCCGAAAGACGCCCGGCAGCGGTTCTTACCTCCGGAGAGCAACCTACCTTCCTCTTTAGCTCCTCTTCTCATCTACACCTCGGCAAAAAGCTTTTCCACTATGTCTGGCTAGGAAAAACTGTGCCAGCACAGAAAACATCTCCCATCGTGTTCTAGAAGTTGCACGGATGTCTGCCAAGTGTTTGGCAGGAAGAAAAGAAAAGTTGTCCAAAACAGCTTCCAATCGAATGTTCCTGTGATTGGAAAAGTCAGGAGAGTGCAAAGGTACTGTTTTCTATCAGTTGGCAAGGTGCGCACACAATCCCAGTGTTGTACAGCTTGCTTCTTCACCTTCCCGAAGCTGCCGCTCTCGCCGGCTGCCGGAGCCCAAGAAGCGGCTTCTTCGCGCAAAGACGATTGCGCCGCTCACAGGGCTCTCCTTAGCGCGGCTTCTGCCGAAAGATGCTCGGCAGCGGCTCTTACCTCCGGAGAGCATCCTACCTTCGTCTTTAGCTCCTCTTCTCATCTACACCTCGGCAAAAAGCTTTTCCACTATGTCTGGCTAGGAAAAACTGTGCCAGCACAGAAAACATCTCCCATCGTGTTCTAGAAGTTGCACGGATGTCTGCCAAGTGTTTGGCAGGAAGAAAAGAAAAGTTGTCCAAAACAGCTTCCAATCGAATGTTCCTGTGATTGGAAAAGTCAGGAGAGTGCAAAGGTACTGTTTTCTATCAGTTGGCAAGGTGCGCACACAATCCCAGTGTTGTACAGCTTGCTTCTTCACCTTCCCGAAGCTGCCGCTCTCGCCGGCTGCCGGAGCCGAAAAAGCGGCTTCTTCGCGCAAAGACGATTGCGCCGCTCACAGTGCTCTCCTTAGCGCGGCTTCTGCCGAAAGACGCTCGGCAGCGGCTCTTTCCTCCGGAGAGCATCCTATCTTCGTCTTTCGCGTCTTTGGTAGTCTACATCTTAGCAAAACGCTTTCCCACTATGTCTGGCTAGGAAAAACTGTGCCAGCACAGAAAACATCTCCCATCGTGTTCTAGAAGTTGCAGAGATGACTGCCAAGTGTTTGGCAGGAAGAAAAGAAAAGTTGTCCAAAACAGCTTCCAATCGAATGTTCCTGTGATTGGAAAAGTCAGGAGAGTGCAAAGGTACTGTTTTCTATCAGTTGGCAAGGTGCGCACACAATCCCAGTGTTGTACAGCTTGCTTCTTCACCTTCCCGAAGCTGCCGCTCTCGCCGGCTGCCGGAGCCCAAGAAGCGGCTTCTTCGCGCAAAGACGATTGCGCCGCTCACAGTGCTCTCCTTAGCGCGGCTTCTGCCGAAAGACGCCCGGCAGCGGCTCTTACCTCCGGAGAGCATCCTACCTTCCTCTTTAGTTCCTCTTCTCATCTACCTCACGGCAAAAAGCTTTTCCACTATGTCTGGCTAGGAAAAACTGTGCCAGCACAGAAAACATCTCCCATCGTGTTCTAGAAGTTGCAGAGATGTCTGCCAAGTGTTTGGCAGGAAGAAAAGAAAAGTTGTCCAAAACAGCTTCCAATCGAATGTTCCTGTGATTGGAAAAGTCAGGAGAGTGCAAAGGTACTGTTTTCTATCAGTTGGCAAGGTGCGCACACAATCCCAGTGTTGTACAGCTTGCTTCTTCACCTTCCCGAAGCTGCCGCTCTCGCCGGCTGCCGGAGCCCAAGAAGCGGCTTCTTCGCGCAAAGACGATTGTGCCGCTCACAGTGCTCTCCTTAGCGCGGCTTCTGCCGAAAGACGCCCGGCAGCGGCTCTTACCTCCGGAGAGCATCCCACCTTCGTCTTTCGCGTCTTTTGTAGTCTACACCTCGGCAAAAAGCTTTCCCACTATGTCTGGCTAGGAAAAACTGTGCCAGCACAGAAAACATCTCCCATCGTGTTCTAGAAGTTGCAGAGATGTCTGCCAAGTGTTTGGCAGGAAGAAAAGAAAAGTTGTCCAAAACAGCTTCCAATCGAATGTTCCTGTGATTGGAAAAGTCAGGAGAGTGCAAAGGTACTGTTTTCTATCAGTTGGCAAGGTGCGCACACAATCCCAGTGTTGTACAGCTTGCTTCTTCACCTTCCCGAAGCTGCCGCTCTCGCCGGCTGCCGGAGCCCAAGAAGCGGCTTCTTCGCGCAAAGACGATTGCGCCGCTCACAGTGCTCTCCTTAGCGCGGCTTCTGCCGAAAGACGCCCGGCAGCGGTTCTTACCTCCGGAGAGCAACCTACCTTCCTCTTTAGCTCCTCTTCTCATCTACACCTCGGCAAAAAGCTTTTCCACTATGTCTGGCTAGGAAAAACTGTGCCAGCACAGAAAACATCTCCCATCGTGTTCTAGAAGTTGCACGGATGTCTGCCAAGTGTTTGGCAGGAAGAAAAGAAAAGTTGTCCAAAACAGCTTCCAATCGAATGTTCCTGTGATTGGAAAAGTCAGGAGAGTGCAAAGGTACTGTTTTCTATCAGTTGGCAAGGTGCGCACACAATCCCAGTGTTGTACAGCTTGCTTCTTCACCTTCCCGAAGCTGCCGCTCTCGCCGGCTGCCGGAGCCCAAGAAGCGGCTTCTTCGCGCAAAGACGATTGCGCCGCTCACAGTGCTCTCCTTAGCGCGGCTTCTGCCGAAAGATGCTCGGCAGCGGCTCTTACCTCCGGAGAGCATCCTACCTTCGTCTTTAGCTCCTCTTCTCATCTACACCTCGGCAAAAAGCTTTTCCACTATGTCTGGCTAGGAAAAACTGTGCCAGCACAGAAAACATCTCCCATCGTGTTCTAGAAGTTGCACGGATGTCTGCCAAGTGTTTGGCAGGAAGAAAAGAAAAGTTGTCCAAAACAGCTTCCAATCGAATGTTCCTGTGATTGGAAAAGTCAGGAGAGTGCAAAGGTACTGTTTTCTATCAGTTGGCAAGGTGCGCACACAATCCCAGTGTTGTACAGCTTGCTTCTTCACCTTCCCGAAGCTGCCGCTCTCGCCGGCTGCCGGAGCCGAAAAAGCGGCTTCTTCGCGCAAAGACGATTGTGCCGCTCACAGTGCTCTCCTTAGCGCGGCTTCTGCCGAAAGACGCCCGGCAGCGGCTCTTACCTCCGGAGAGCATCCTACCTTCCTCTTTAGCTCCTCTTCTCATCTACACCTCGGCAAAAAGCTTTCCCACTATGTCTGGCTAGGAAAAACTGTGCCAGCACAGAAAACATCTCCCATCGTGTTCTAGAAGTTGCACGGATGTCTGCCAAGTGTTTGGCAGGAAGAAAGGAAAAGTTGTCCAAAACAGCTTCCAATCGAATGTTCCTGTGATTGGAAAAGTCAGGAGAGTGCAAAGGTACTGTTTTCTATCAGTTGGCAAGGTGCGCACACAATCCCAGTGTTGTACAGCTTGCTTCTTCACCTTCCCGAAGCTGCCGCTCTCGCCGGCTGCCGGAGCCCAAGAAGCGGCTTCTTCGCGCAAAGACGATTGTGCCGCTCACAGTGCTCTCCTTAGCACGGCTTCTGCCGAAAGATGCTCGGCAGCGGCTCTTTCCTCCGGAGAGCATCCTATCTTCGTCTTTCGCGTCTTTTGTAGTCTACATCTTAGCAAAACGCTTTCCCACTATGTCTGGCTAGGAAAAACTGTGCCAGCACAGAAAACATCTCCCATCGTGTTCTAGAAGTTGCAGAGATGTCTGCCAAGTGTTTGGCAGGAAGAAAAGAAAAGTTGTCCAAAACAGCTTCCAATCGAATGTTCCTGTGATTGGAAAAGTCAGGAGAGTGCAAAGGTACTGTTTTCTATCAGTTGGCAAGGTGCGCACACAATCCCAGTGTTATACAGCTTGCTTCTTCACCTTCCCGAAGCTGCCGCTCTCGCCGGCTGCCGGAGCCCAAGAAGCGGCTTCTTCGCGCAAAGACGATTGCGCCGCTCACAGTGCTCTCCTTGCGCGGCTTCTGCCGAAAGACGCCCGGCAGCGGCTCTTACCTCCGGAGAGCATCCCACCTTCGTCTTTCGCGTCTTTTGTCGTCTACATCTTAGCAAAACGCTTTTCCACTATGTCTGGCTAGGAAAAACTGTGCCAGCACAGAAAACATCTCCCATCGTGTTCTAGAAGTTGCAGAGATGTCTGCCAAGTGTTTGGCAGGAAGAAAAGTTGTCCAAAACAGCTTCCAATCGAATGTTCCTGTGATTGGAAAAGTCAGGAGAGTGCAAAGGTACTGTTTTCTATCAGTTGGCAAGGTGCGCACACAATCCCAGTGTTGTACAGCTTGCTTCTTCACCTTCCCGAAGCTGCCGCTCTCGCCGGCTGCCGGAGCCCAAGAAGCGGCTTCTTCGCGCAAAGACGATTGTGCCGCTCACAGTGCTCTCCTTAGCGCGGCTTCTGCCGAAAGACGCCCGGCAGCGGTTCTTACCTCCGGAGAGCAACCTACCTTCCTCTTTAGCTCCTCTTCTCATCTACACCTCGGCAAAAAGCTTTTCCACTATGTCTGGCTAGGAAAAACTGTGCCAGCACAGAAAACATCTCCCATCGTGTTCTAGAAGTTGCACGGATGTCTGCCAAGTGTTTGGCAGGAAGAAAAGAAAAGTTGTCCAAAACAGCTTCCAATCGAATGTTCCTGTGATTGGAAAAGTCAGGAGAGTGCAAAGGTACTGTTTTCTATCAGTTGGCAAGGTGCGCACACAATCCCAGTGTTGTACAGCTTGCTTCTTCACCTTCCCGAAGCTGCCGCTCTCGCCGGCTGCCGGAGCCCAAGAAGCGGCTTCTTCGCGCAAAGACGATTGTGCCGCTCACAGTGCTCTCCTTAGCGCGGCTTCTGCCGAAAGACGCCCGGCAGCGGCTCTTACCTCCGGAGAGCATCCCACCTTCGTCTTTCGCGTCTTTTGTAGTCTACATCTTAGCAAAACGCTTTTCCACTATGTCTGGCTAGGAAAAACTGTGCCAGCACAGAAAACATCTCCCATCGTGTTCTAGAAGTTGCAGAGATGTCTGCCAAGTGTTTGGCAGGAAGAAAAGAAAAGTTGTCCAAAACAGCTTCCAATCGAATGTTCCTGTGATTGGAAAAGTCAGGAGAGTGCAAAGGTACTGTTTTCTATCAGTTGGCAAGGTGCGCACACAATCCCAGTGTTGTACAGCTTGCTTCTTCACCTTCCCGAAGCTGCCGCTCTCGCCGGCTGCCGGAGCCCAAGAAGCGGCTTCTTCGCGCAAAGACGATTGTGCCGCTCACAGTGCTCTCCTTAGCGCGGCTTCTGCCGAAAGACGCCCGGCAGCGGTTCTTACCTCCGGAGAGCAACCTACCTTCCTCTTTAGCTCCTCTTCTCATCTACACCTCGGCAAAAAGCTTTTCCACTATGTCTGGCTAGGAAAAACTGTGCCAGCACAGAAAACATCTCCCATCGTGTTCTAGAAGTTGCACGGATGTCTGCCAAGTGTTTGGCAGGAAGAAAAGAAAAGTTGTCCAAAACAGCTTCCAATCGAATGTTCCTGTGATTGGAAAAGTCAGGAGAGTGCAAAGGTACTGTTTTCTATCAGTTGGCAAGGTGCGCACACAATCCCAGTGTTGTACAGCTTGCTTCTTCACCTTCCCGAAGCTGCCGCTCTCGCCGGCTGCCGGAGCCCAAGAAGCGGCTTCTTCGCGCAAAGACGATTGCGCCGCTCACAGTGCTCTCCTTAGCGCGGCTTCTGCCGAAAGATGCTCGGCAGCGGCTCTTACCTCCGGAGAGCATCCTACCTTCGTCTTTAGCACCTCTTCTCATCTACACCTCGGCAAAAAGCTTTTCCACTATGTCTGGCTAGGAAAAACTGTGCCAGCACAGAAAACATCTCCCATCGTGTTCTAGAAGTTGCACGGATGTCTGCCAAGTGTTTGGCAGGAAGAAAAGAAAAGTTGTCCAAAACAGCTTCCAATCGAATGTTCCTGTGATTGGAAAAGTCAGGAGAGTGCAAAGGTACTGTTTTCTATAAGTTGGCAAGGTGCGCACACAATCCCAGTGTTGTACAGCTTGCTTCTTCACCTTCCCGAAGCTGCCGCTCTCGCCGGCTGCCGGAGCCCAAGAAGCGGCTTCTTTGCGCAAAGACGATTGTGCCGCTCACAGTGCTCTCCTTAGCGCGGCTTCTGCCGAAAAATGCTCGGCAGCGGCTCTTTCCTCCGGAGAGCATCCTATCTTCGTCTTTCGCGTCTTTTGTAGTCTACATCTTAGCAAAACGCTTTCCCACTATGTCTGGCTAGGAAAAACTGTGCCAGCACAGAAAACATCTCCCATCGTGTTCTAGAAGTTGCACGGATGTCTGCCAAGTGTTTGGCAGGAAGAAAAGAAAAGTTGTCCAAAACAGCTTCCAATCGAATGTTCCTGTGATTGGAAAAGTCAGGAGAGTGCAAAGGTACTGTTTTCTATCAGTTGGCAAGGTGCGCACACAATCCCAGTGTTGTACAGCTTGCTTCTTCACCTTCCCGAAGCTGCCGCTCTCGCCGGCTGCCGGAGCCCAAGAAGCGGCTTCTTCGCGCAAAGACGATTGTGCCGCTCACAGTGCTCTCCTTAGCGCGGCTTCTGCCGAAAGACGCCCGGCAGCGGCTCTTACCTCCGGAGAGCATCCCACCTTCGTCTTTCGCGTCTTTTGTAGTCTACATCTTAGCAAAACGCTTTTCCACTATGTCTGGCTAGGAAAAACTGTGCCAGCACAGAAAACATCTCCCATCGTGTTCTAGAAGTTGCAGAGATGTCTGCCAAGTGTTTGGCAGGAAGAAAAGTTGTCCAAAACAGCTTCCAATCGAATGTTCCTGTGATTGGAAAAGTCAGGAGAGTGCAAAGGTACTGTTTTCTATCAGTTGGCAAGGTGCGCACACAATCCCAGTGTTGTACAGCTTGCTTCTTCACCTTCCCGAAGCTGCCGCTCTCGCCGGCTGCCGGAGCCCAAGAAGCGGCTTCTTCGCGCAAAGACGATTGTGCCGCTCACAGTGCTCTCCTTAGCGCGGCTTCTGCCGAAAGATGCTCGGCAGCGGCTCTTACCTCCGGAGAGCATCCTACCTTCGTCTTTAGCTCCTCTTCTCATCTACACCTCGGCAAAAAGCTTTTCCACTATGTCTGGCTAGGAAAAACTGTGCCAGCACAGAAAACATCTCCCATCGTGTTCTAGAAGTTGCACGGATGTCTGCCAAGTGTTTGGCAGGAAGAAAAGAAAAGTTGTCCAAAACAGCTTCCAATCGAATGTTCCTGTGATTGGAAAAGTCAGGAGAGTGCAAAGGTACTGTTTTCTATCAGTTGGCAAGGTGCGCACACAATCCCAGTGTTGTACAGCTTGCTTCTTCACCTTCCCGAAGCTGCCGCTCTCGCCGGCTGCTGGAGCCCAAGAAGCGGCTTCTTCGCGCAAAGACGATTGTGCCGCTCACAGTGCTCTCCTTAGCGCGGCTTCTGCCGAAAGATGCTCGGCAGCGGCTCTTTCCTCCGGAGAGCATCCTATCTTCGTCTTTCGCGTCTTTTGTAGTCTACATCTTAGCAAAACGCTTTCCCACTATGTCTGGCTAGGAAAAACTGTGCCAGCACAGAAAACATCTCCCATCGTGTTCTAGAAGTTGCACGGATGTCTGCCAAGTGTTTGGCAGGAAGAAAAGAAAAGTTGTCCAAAACAGCTTCCAATCGAATGTTCCTGTGATTGGAAAAGTCAGGAGAGTGCAAAGGTACTGTTTTCTATCAGTTGGCAAGGTGCGCACACAATCCCAGTGTTGTACAGCTTGCTTCTTCACCTTCCCGAAGCTGCCGCTCTCGCCGGCTGCCGGAGCCCAAGAAGCGGCTTCTTCGCGCAAAGACGATTGTGCCGCTCACAGTGCTCTCCTTAGCGCGGCTTCTGCCGAAAGATTCTCGGCAGCGGCTCTTTCCTCCGGAGAGCATCCTATCTTCGTCTTTCGCGTCTTTTGTAGTCTACATCTTAGCAAAACGCTTTTCCACTATGTCTGGCTAGGAAAAACTGTGCCAGCACAGAAAACATCTCCCATCGTGTTCTAGAAGTTGCAGAGATGTCTGCCAAGTGTTTGGCAGGAAGAAAAGAAAAGTTGTCCAAAACAGCTTCCAATCGAATGTTCCTGTGATTGGAAAAGTCAGGAGAGTGCAAAGGTACTGTTTTCTATCAGTTGGCAAGGTGCGCACACAATCCCAGTGTTGTACAGCTTGCTTCTTCACCTTCCCGAAGCTGCCGCTCTCGCCGGCTGCCGGAGCCCAAGAAGCGGCTTCTTCGCGCAAAGACGATTGCGCCGCCCACAGTGCTCTCCTTAGCGCGGCTTCTGCCGAAAGACGCCCGGCAGCGGCTCTTTCCTCCGGAGAGCATCCCACCTTCGTCTTTCGCGTCTTTTGTAGTCTACATCTTAGCAAAACGCTTTTCCACTATGTCTGGCTAGGAAAAACTGTGCCAGCACAGAAAACATCTCCCATCGTGTTCTAGAAGTTGCAGAGATGTCTGCCAAGTGTTTGGCAGGAAGAAAAGTTGTCCAAAACAGCTTCCAATCGAATGTTCCTGTGATTGGAAAAGTCAGGAGAGTGCAAAGGTACTGTTTTCTATCAGTTGGCAAGGTGCGCACACAATCCCAGTGTTGTACAGCTTGCTTCTTCACCTTCCCGAAGCTGCCGCTCTCGCCGGCTGCCGGAGCCCAAGAAGCGGCTTCTTCGCGCAAAGACGATTGTGCCGCTCACAGTGCTCTCCTTAGCGCGGCTTCTGCCGAAAGACGCCCGGCAGCGGCTCTTACCTCCGGAGAGCATCCCACCTTCGTCTTTCGCGTCTTTTGTAGTCTACATCTTAGCAAAACGCTTTTCCACTATGTCTGGCTAGGAAAAACTGTGCCAGCACAGAAAACATCTCCCATCGTGTTCTAGAAGTTGCAGAGATGTCTGCCAAGTGTTTGGCAGGAAGAAAAGAAAAGTTGTCCAAAACAGCTTCCAATCGAATGTTCATGTGATTGGAAAAGTCAGGAGAGTGCAAAGGTACTGTTTTCTATCAGTTGGCAAGGTGCGCACACAATCCCAGTGTTGTACAGCTTGCTTCTTCACCTTCCCGAAGCTGCCGCTCTCGTCGGCTGCCGGAGCCGAAGAAGCGGCTTCTTCGCGCAAAGACGATTGTGCCGCTCACAGTGCTCTCCTTAGCGCGGCTTCTGCCGAAAGACGCCCGGCAGCGGCTCTTACCTCCGGAGAGCATCCCACCTTCGTCTTTCGCGTCTTTTGTAGTCTACATCTTAGCAAAACGCTTTTCCACTATGTCTGGCTAGGAAAAACTGTGCCAGCACAGAAAACATCTCCCATCGTGTTCTAGAAGTTGCAGAGATGTCTGCCAAGTGTTTGGCAGGAAGAAAAGAAAAGTTGTCCAAAACAGCTTCCAATCGAATGTTCCTGTGATTGGAAAAGTCAGGAGAGTGCAAAGGTACTGTTTTCTATCAGTTGGCAAGGTGCGCACACAATCCCAGTGTTGTACAGCTTGCTTCTTCACCTTCCCGAAGCTGCCGCTCTCGCCGGCTGCCGGAGCCCAAGAAGCGGCTTCTTCGCGCAAAGACGATTGTGCCGCTCACAGTGCTCTCCTTAGCGCGGCTTCTGCCGAAAGACGCCCGGCAGCGGTTCTTACCTCCGGAGAGCAACCTACCTTCCTCTTTAGCTCCTCTTCTCATCTACACCTCGGCAAAAAGCTTTTCCACTATGTCTGGCTAGGAAAAACTGTGCCAGCACAGAAAACATCTCCCATCGTGTTCTAGAAGTTGCACGGATGTCTGCCAAGTGTTTGGCAGGAAGAAAAGAAAAGTTGTCCAAAACAGCTTCCAATCGAATGTTCCTGTGATTGGAAAAGTCAGGAGAGTGCAAAGGTACTGTTTTCTATCAGTTGGCAAGGTGCGCACACAATCCCAGTGTTGTACAGCTTGCTTCTTCACCTTCCCGAAGCTGCCGCTCTCGCCGGCTGCCGGAGCCCAAGAAGCGGCTTCTTCGCGCAAAGACGATTGCGCCGCTCACAGTGCTCTCCTTAGCGCGGCTTCTGCCGAAAGATGCTCGGCAGCGGCTCTTACCTCCGGAGAGCATCCTACCTTCCTCTTTAGCTCCTCTTCTCATCTACACCTCGGCAAAAAGCTTTTCCACTATGTCTGGCTAGGAAAAACTGTGCCAGCACAGAAAACATCTCCCATCGTGTTCTAGAAGTTGCAGAGATGTCTGCCAAGTGTTTGGCAGGAAGAAAAGAAAAGTTGTCCAAAACAGCTTCCAATCGAATGTTCCTGTGATTGGAAAAGTCAGGAGAGTGCAAAGGTACTGTTTTCTATAAGTTGGCAAGGTGCGCACACAATCCCAGTGTTGTACAGCTTGCTTCTTCACCTTCCCGAAGCTGCCGCTCTCGCCGGCTGCCGGAGCCGAAAAAGCGGCTTCTTCGCGCAAAGACGATTGTGCCGCTCACAGTGCTCTCCTTAGCGCGGCTTCTGCCGAAAGACGCCCGGCAGCGGCTCTTACCTCCGGAGAGCATCCCACCTTCGTCTTTCGCGTCTTTTGTAGTCTACATCTTAGCAAAACGCTTTCCCACTATGTCTGGCTAGGAAAAACTGTGCCAGCACAGAAAACATCTCCCATCGTGTTCTAGAAGTTGCACGGATGTCTGCCAAGTGTTTGGCAGGAAGAAAAGAAAAGTTGTCCAAAACAGCTTCCAATCGAATGTTCCTGTGATTGGAAAAGTCAGGAGAGTGCAAAGGTACTGTTTTCTATCAGTTGGCAAGGTGCGCACACAATCCCAGTGTTGTACAGCTTGCTTCTTCACCTTCCCGAAGCTGCCGCTCTCGCCGGCTGCCGGAGCCCAAGAAGCGGCTTCTTCGCGCAAAGACGATTGTGCCGCTCACAGTGCTCTCCTTAGCGCGGCTTCTGCCGAAAGATGCTCGGCAGCGGCTCTTTCCTCCGGAGAGCATCCTATCTTCGTCTTTCGCGTCTTTTGTAGTCTACATCTTAGCAAAACGCTTTCCCACTATGTCTGGCTAGGAAAAACTGTGCCAGCACAGAAAACATCTCCCATCGTGTTCTAGAAGTTGCAGAGATGTCTGCCAAGTGTTTGGCAGGAAGAAAAGAAAAGTTGTCCAAAACAGCTTCCAATCGAATGTTCCTGTGATTGGAAAAGTCAGGAGAGTGCAAAGGTACTGTTTTCTATCAGTTGGCAAGGTGCGCACACAATCCCAGTGTTGTACAGCTTGCTTCTTCACCTTCCCGAAGCTGCCGCTCTCGCCGGCTGCCGGAGCCCAAGAAGCGGCTTCTTCGCGCAAAGACGATTGTGCCGCTCACAGTGCTCTCCTTAGCGCGGCTTCTGCCGAAAGACGCCCGGCAGCGGCTCTTACCTCCGGAGAGCATCCTACCTTCCTCTTTAGTTCCTCTTCTCATCTACCTCACGGCAACAAGCTTTCCCAATATGTCTGGCTAGGAAAAACTGTGCCAGCACAGAAAACATCTCCCATCGTGTTCTAGAAGTTGCACGGATGTCTGCCAAGTGTTTGGCAGGAAGAAAAGAAAAGTTGTCCAAAACAGCTTCCAATCGAATGTTCCTGTGATTGGAAAAGTCAGGAGAGTGCAAAGGTACTGTTTTCTATCAGTTGGCAAGGTGCGCACACAATCCCAGTGTTGTACAGCTTGCTTCTTCACCTTCCCGAAGCTGCCGCTCTCGCCGGCTGCCGGAGCCCAAGAAGCGGCTTCTTCGCGCAAAGACGATTGTGCCGCTCACAGTGCTCTCCTTAGCGCGGCTTCTGCCGAAAGACGCCCGGCAGCGGCTCTTACCTCCGGAGAGCATTCCACCTTCGTCTTTCGCGTCTTTTGTAGTCTACATCTTAGCAAAACGCTTTTCCACTATGTCTGGCTAGGAAAAACTGTGCCAGCACAGAAAACATCTCCCATCGTGTTCTAGAAGTTGCAGAGATGTCTGCCAAGTGTTTGGCAGGAAGAAAAGAAAAGTTGTCCAAAACAGCTTCCAATCGAATGTTCCTGTGATTGGAAAAGTCAGGAGAGTGCAAAGGTACTGTTTTCTATCAGTTGGCAAGGTGCGCACACAATCCCAGTGTTGTACAGCTTGCTTCTTCACCTTCCCGAAGCTGCCGCTCTCGCCGGCTGCCGGAGCCCAAGAAGCGGCTTCTTCGCGCAAAGACGATTGTGCCGCTCACAGTGCTCTCCTTAGCGCGGCTTCTGCCGAAAGACGCCCGGCAGCGGTTCTTACATCCGGAGAGCAACCTACCTTCCTCTTTAGCTCCTCTTCTCATCTACACCTCGGCAAAAAGCTTTTCCACTATGTCTGGCTAGGAAAAACTGTGCCAGCACAGAAAACATCTCCCATCGTGTTCTAGAAGTTGCACGGATGTCTGCCAAGTGTTTGGCAGGAAGAAAAGAAAAGTTGTCCAAAACAGCTTCCAATCGAATGTTCCTGTGATTGGAAAAGTCAGGAGAGTGCAAAGGTACTGTTTTCTATCAGTTGGCAAGGTGCGCACACAATCCCAGTGTTGTACAGCTTGCTTCTTCACCTTCCCGAAGCTGCCGCTCTCGCCGGCTGCCGGAGCCGAAAAAGCGGATTCTTCGCGCAAAGACGATTGCGCCGCTCACAGTGCTCTCCTTAGCGCGGCTTCTGCCGAAAGACGCTCGGCAGCGGCTCTTTCCTCCGGAGAGCATCCTATCTTCGTCTTTCGCGTCTTTTGTAGTCTACATCTTAGCAAAACGCTTTCCCACTATGTCTGGCTAGGAAAAACTGTGCCAGCACAGAAAACATCTCCCATCGTGTTCTAGAAGTTGCAGAGATGTCTGCCAAGTGTTTGGCAGGAAGAAAAGAAAAGTTGTCCAAAACAGCTTCCAATCGAATGTTCCTGTGATTGGAAAAGTCAGGAGAGTGCAAAGGTACTGTTTTCTATCAGTTGGCAAGGTGCGCACACAATCCCAGTGTTGTACAGCTTGCTTCTTCACCTTCCCGAAGCTGCCGCTCTCGCCGGCTGCCGGAGCCGAAAAAGCGGCTTCTTCGCGCAAAGACGATTGTGCCGCTCACAGTGCTCTCCTTAGCGCGGCTTCTGCCGAAAGACGCCCGGCAGCGGCTCTTACCTCCGGAGAGCATCCCACCTTCGTCTTTCGCGTCTTTTGTAGTCTACATCTTAGCAAAACGCTTTTCCACTATGTCTGGCTAGGAAAAACTGTGCCAGCACAGAAAACATCTCCCATCGTGTTCTAGAAGTTGCACGGATGTCTGCCAAGTGTTTGGCAGGAAGAAAAGAAAAGTTGTCCAAAACAGCTTCCAATCGAATGTTCCTGTGATTGGAAAAGTCAGGAGAGTGCAAAGGTACTGTTTTCTATCAGTTGGCAAGGTGCGCACACAATCCCAGTGTTGTACAGCTTGCTTCTTCACCTTCCCGAAGCTGCCGCTCTCGCCGGCTGCCGGAGCCCAAGAAGCGGCTTCTTCGCGCAAAGACGATTGTGCCGCTCACAGTGCTCTCCTTAGCGCGGCTTCTGCCGAAAGATGCTCGGCAGCGGCTCTTTCCTCCGGAGAGCATCCTATCTTCGTCTTTCGCGTCTTTTGTAGTCTACATCTTAGCAAAACGCTTTCCCACTATGTCTGGCTAGGAAAAACTGTGCCAGCACAGAAAACATCTCCCATCGTGTTCTAGAAGTTGCAGAGATGTCTGCCAAGTGTTTGGCAGGAAGAAAAGAAAAGTTGTCCAAAACAGCTTCCAATCGAATGTTCCTGTGATTGGAAAAGTCAGGAGAGTGCAAAGGTACTGTTTTCTATCAGTTGGCAAGGTGCGCACACAATCCCAGTGTTGTACAGCTTGCTTCTTCACCTTCCCGAAGCTGCCGCTCTCGCCGGCTGCCGGAGCCCAAGAAGCGGCTTCTTCGCGCAAAGACGATTGTGCCGCTCACAGTGCTCTCCTTAGCGCGGCTTCTGCCGAAAGACGCCCGGCAGCGGTTCTTACCTCCGGAGAGCAACCTACCTTCCTCTTTAGCTCCTCTTCTCATCTACACCTCGGCAAAAAGCTTTTCCACTATGTCTGGCTAGGAAAAACTGTGCCAGCACAGAAAACATCTCCCATCGTGTTCTAGAAGTTGCACGGATGTCTGCCAAGTGTTTGGCAGGAAGAAAAGAAAAGTTGTCCAAAACAGCTTCCAATCGAATGTTCCTGTGATTGGAAAAGTCAGGAGAGTGCAAAGGTACTGTTTTCTATCAGTTGGCAAGGTGCGCACACAATCCCAGTGTTGTACAGCTTGCTTCTTCACCTTCCCGAAGCTGCCGCTCTCGCCGGCTGCCGGAGCCGAAAAAGCGGCTTCTTAGCGCAAAGACGATTGTGCCGCTCACGGTGCTCTCCTTAGCGCGGCTTCTGCCGAAAGACGCCCGGCAGCGGCTCTTTCCTCCGGAGAGCATCCCACCTTCGTCTTTCGCGTCTTTTGTAGTCTACATCTTAGCAAAACGCTTTCCCACTATGTCTGGCTAGGAAAAACTGTGCCAGCACAGAAAACATCTCCCATCGTGTTCTAGAAGTTGCAGAGATGTCTGCCAAGTGTTTGGCAGGAAGAAAAGAAAAGTTGTCC
The DNA here is from genome assembly GCF_028018845.1 of Melospiza georgiana. Taxonomy (NCBI): domain Eukaryota; kingdom Metazoa; phylum Chordata; class Aves; order Passeriformes; family Passerellidae; genus Melospiza; species Melospiza georgiana. Next base: position 879,133 of record NC_080451.1, read on the forward strand.
AAAACAGCTTCCAATCGAATGTTCCTGTGATTGGAAAAGTCAGGAGAGTGCAAAGGTACTGTTTTCTATCAGTTGGCAAGGTGCGCACACAATCCCAGTGTTGTACAGCTTGCTTCTTCACCTTCCCGAAGCTGCCGCTCTCGCCGGCTGCCGGAGCCCAAGAAGCGGCTTCTTCGCGCAAAGACGATTGTGCCGCTCACAGTGCTCTCCTTAGCGCGGCTTCTGCCGAAAGACGCCCGGCAGCGGCTCTTACCTCCGGAGAGCATCCTACCTTCCTCTTTAGTTCCTCTTCTCATCTACCTCACGGCAACAAGCTTTCCCAATATGTCTGGCTAGGAAAAACTGTGCCAGCACAGAAAACATCTCCCATCGTGTTCTAGAAGTTGCACGGATGTCTGCCAAGTGTTTGGCAGGAAGAAAAGAAAAGTTGTCCAAAACAGCTTCCAATCGAATGTTCCTGTGATTGGAAAAGTCAGGAGAGTGCAAAGGTACTGTTTTCTATCAGTTGGCAAGGTGCGCACACAATCCCAGTGTTGTACAGCTTGCTTCTTCACCTTCCCGAAGCTGCCGCTCTCGCCGGCTGCCGGAGCCCAAGAAGCGGCTTCTTCGCGCAAAGACGATTGTGCCGCTCACAGTGCTCTCCTTAGCGCGGCTTCTGCCGAAAGACGCCCGGCAGCGGCTCTTACCTCCGGAGAGCATTCCACCTTCGTCTTTCGCGTCTTTTGTAGTCTACATCTTAGCAAAACGCTTTTCCACTATGTCTGGCTAGGAAAAACTGTGCCAGCACAGAAAACATCTCCCATCGTGTTCTAGAAGTTGCAGAGATGTCTGCCAAGTGTTTGGCAGGAAGAAAAGAAAAGTTGTCCAAAACAGCTTCCAATCGAATGTTCCTGTGATTGGAAAAGTCAGGAGAGTGCAAAGGTACTGTTTTCTATCAGTTGGCAAGGTGCGCACACAATCCCAGTGTTGTACAGCTTGCTTCTTCACCTTCCCGAAGCTGCCGCTCTCGCCGGCTGCCGGAGCCCAAGAAGCGGCTTCTTCGCGCAAAGACGATTGCGCCGCTCACAGTGCTCTCCTTAGCGCGGCTTCTGCCGAAAGATGCTCGGCAGCGGCTCTTACCTCCGGAGAGCATCCTACCTTCGTCTTTAGCTCCTCTTCTCATCTACACCTCGGCAAAAAGCTTTTCCACTATGTCTGGCTAGGAAAAACTGTGCCAGCACAGAAAACATCTCCCATCGTGTTCTAGAAGTTGCACGGATGTCTGCCAAGTGTTTGGCAGGAAGAAAAGAAAAGTTGTCCAAAACAGTTCCAATCGAATGTTCCTGTGATTGGAAAAGTCAGGAGAGTGCAAAGGTACTGTTTTCTATCAGTTGGCAAGGTGCGCACACAATCCCAGTGTTGTACAGCTTGCTTCTTCACCTTCCCGAAGCTGCCGCTCTCGCCGGCTGCCGGAGCCCAAGAAGCGGCTTCTTCGCGCAAAGACGATTGTGCCGCTCACAGTGCTCTCCTTAGCGCGGCTTCTGCCGAAAGACGCCCGGCAGCGGCTCTTACCTCCGGAGAGCATCCCACCTTCGTCTTTCGCGTCTTTTGTAGTCTACATCTTAGCAAAACGCTTTCCCACTATGTCTGGCTAGGAAAAACTGTGCCAGCACAGAAAACATCTCCCATCGTGTTCTAGAAGTTGCACGGATGTCTGCCAAGTGTTTGGCAGGAAGAAAAGAAAAGTTGTCCAAAACAGCTTCCAATCGAATGTTCCTGTGATTGGAAAAGTCAGGAGAGTGCAAAGGTACTGTTTTCTATCAGTTGGCAAGGTGCGCACACAATCCCAGTGTTGTACAGCTTGCTTCTTCACCTTCCCGAAGCTGCCGCTCTCGCCGGCTGCCGGAGCCCAAGAAGCGGCTTCTTCGCGCAAAGACGATTGTGCCGCTCACAGTGCTCTCCTTAGCGCGGCTTCTGCCGAAAGATGCTCGGCAGCGGCGCTTTCCTCCGGAGAGCATCCTATCTTCGTCTTTCGCGTCTTTTGTAGTCTACATCTTAGCAAAACGCTTTCCCACTATGTCTGGCTAGGAAAAACTGTGCCAGCACAGAAAACATCTCCCATCGTGTTCTAGAAGTTGCAGAGATGTCTGCCAAGTGTTTGGCAGGAAGAAAAGAAAAGTTGTCCAAAACAGCTTCCAATCGAATGTTCCTGTGATTGGAAAAGTCAGGAGAGTGCAAAGGTACTGTTTTCTATCAGTTGGCAAGGTGCGCACACAATCCCAGTGTTGTACAGCTTGCTTCTTCACCTTCCCGAAGCTGCCGCTCTCGCCGGCTGCCGGAGCCCAAGAAGCGGCTTCTTCGCGCAAAGACGATTGTGCCGCTCACAGTGCTCTCCTTAGCGCGGCTTCTGCCGAAAGATGCTCGGCAGCGGCTCTTTCCTCCGGAGAGCATCCTATCTTCGTCTTTCGCGTCTTTTGTAGTCTACATCTTAGCAAAACGCTTTCCCACTATGTCTGGCTAGGAAAAACTGTGCCAGCACAGAAAACATCTCCCATCGTGTTCTAGAAGTTGCAGAGATGTCTGCCAAGTGTTTGGCAGGAAGAAAAGAAAAGTTGTCCAAAACAGCTTCCAATCGAATGTTCCTGTGATTGGAAAAGTCAGGAGAGTGCAAAGGTACTGTTTTCTATCAGTTGGCAAGGTGCGCACACAATCCCAGTGTTGTACAGCTTGCTTCTTCACCTTCCCGAAGCTGCCGCTCTCGCCGGCTGCCGGAGCCCAAGAAGCGGCTTCTTCGCGCAAAGACGATTGTGCCGCTCACAGTGCTCTCCTTAGCGCGGCTTCTGCCGAAAGACGCCCGGCAGCGGTTCTTACCTCCGGAGAGCAACCTACCTTCCTCTTTAGCTCCTCTTCTCATCTACACCTCGGCAAAAAGCTTTCCCACTATGTCTGGCTAGGAAAAACTGTGCCAGCACAGAAAACATCTCCCATCGTGTTCTAGAAATTGCACGGATGTCTGCCAAGTGTTTGGCAGGAAGAAAAGAAAAGTTGTCCAAAACAGCTTCCAATCGAATGTTCCTGTGATTGGAAAAGTCAGGAGAGTGCAAAGGTACTGTTTTCTATCAGTTGGCAAGGTGCGCACACAATCCCAGTGTTGTACAGCTTGCTTCTTCACCTTCCCGAAGCTGCCGCTCTCGCCGGCTGCCGGAGCCGAAAAAGCGGCTTCTTAGCGCAAAGACGATTGTGCCGCTCACAGTGCTCTCCTTAGCGCGGCTTCTGCCGAAAGACGCCCGGCAGCGGCTCTTTCCTCCGGAGAGCATCCCACCTTCGTCTTTCGCGTCTTTTGTAGTCTACATCTTAGCAAAACGCTTTCCCACTATGTCTGGCTAGGAAAAACTGTGCCAGCACAGAAAACATCTCCCATCGTGTTCTAGAAGTTGCAGAGATGTCTGCCAAGTGTTTGGCAGGAAGAAAAGAAAAGTTGTCCAAAACAGCTTCCAATCGAATGTTCCTGTGATTGGAAAAGTCAGGAGAGTGCAAAGGTACTGTTTTCTATCAGTTGGCAAGGTGCGCACACAATCCCAGTGTTGTACAGCTTGCTTCTTCACCTTCCCGAAGCTGCCGCTCTCGCCGGCTGCCGGAGCCCAAGAAGCGGCTTCTTCGCGCAAAGACGATTGTGCCGCTCACAGTGCTCTCCTTAGCGCGGCTTCTGCCGAAAGACGCCCGGCAGCGGCTCTTACCTCCGGAGATCATCCTACCTTCCTCTTTAGTTCCTCTTCTCATCTACCTCACGGCAACAAGCTTTCCCAATATGTCTGGCTAGGAAAAACTGTGCCAGCACAGAAAACATCTCCCATCGTGTTCTAGAAGTTGCACGGATGTCTGCCAAGTGTTTGGCAGGAAGAAAAGAAAAGTTGTCCAAAACAGCTTCCAATCGAATGTTCCTGTGATTGGAAAAGTCAGGAGAGTGCAAAGGTACTGTTTTCTATCAGTTGGCAAGGTGCGCACACAATCCCAGTGTTGTACAGCTTGCTTCTTCACCTTCCCGAAGCTGCCGCTCTCGCCGGCTGCCGGAGCCCAAGAAGCGGCTTCTTCGCGCAAAGACGATTGTGCCGCTCACAGTGCTCTCCTTAGCGCGGCTTCTGCCGAAAGACGCCCGGCAGCGGCTCTTACCTCCGGAGAGCATTCCACCTTCGTCTTTCGCGTCTTTTGTAGTCTACATCTTAGCAAAACGCTTTTCCACTATGTCTGGCTAGGAAAAACTGTGCCAGCACAGAAAACATCTCCCATCGTGTTCTAGAAGTTGCAGAGATGTCTGCCAAGTGTTTGGCAGGAAGAAAAGAAAAGTTGTCCAAAACAGCTTCCAATCGAATGTTCCTGTGATTGGAAAAGTCAGGAGAGTGCAAAGGTACTGTTTTCTATCAGTTGGCAAGGTGCGCACACAATCCCAGTGTTGTACAGCTTGCTTCTTCACCTTCCCGAAGCTGCCGCTCTCGCCGGCTGCCGGAGCCCAAGAAGCGGCTTCTTCGCGCAAAGACGATTGTGCCGCTCACAGTGCTCTCCTTAGCGCGGCTTCTGCCGAAAGACGCCCGGCAGCGGTTCTTACATCCGGAGAGCAACCTACCTTCCTCTTTAGCTCCTCTTCTCATCTACACCTCGGCAAAAAGCTTTTCCACTATGTCTGGCTAGGAAAAACTGTGCCAGCACAGAAAACATCTCCCATCGTGTTCTAGAAGTTGCACGGATGTCTGCCAAGTGTTTGGCAGGAAGAAAAGAAAAGTTGTCCAAAACAGCTTCCAATCGAATGTTCCTGTGATTGGAAAAGTCAGGAGAGTGCAAAGGTACTGTTTTCTATCAGTTGGCAAGGTGCGCACACAATCCCAGTGTTGTACAGCTTGCTTCTTCACCTTCCCGAAGCTGCCGCTCTCGCCGGCTGCCGGAGCCGAAAAAGCGGCTTCTTCGCGCAAAGACGATTGCGCCGCTCACAGTGCTCTCCTTAGCGCGGCTTCTGCCGAAAGACGCTCGGCAGCGGCTCTTTCCTCCGGAGAGCATCCTATCTTCGTCTTTCGCGTCTTTTGTAGTCTACATCTTAGCAAAACGCTTTCCCACTATGTCTGGCTAGGAAAAACTGTGCCAGCACAGAAAACATCTCCCATCGTGTTCTAGAAGTTGCAGAGATGTCTGCCAAGTGTTTGGCAGGAAGAAAAGAAAAGTTGTCCAAAACAGCTTCCAATCGAATGTTCCTGTGATTGGAAAAGTCAGGAGAGTGCAAAGGTACTGTTTTCTATCAGTTGGCAAGGTGCGCACACAATCCCAGTGTTGTACAGCTTGCTTCTTCACCTTCCCGAAGCTGCCGCTCTCGCCGGCTGCCGGAGCCCAAGAAGCGGCTTCTTCGCGCAAAGACGATTGTGCCGCTCACAGTGCTCTCCTTAGCGCGGCTTCTGCCGAAAGACGCCCGGCAGCGGCTCTTATCTCCGGAGAGCATCCCACCTTCGTCTTTCGCGTCTTTTGTAGTCTACATCTTAGCAAAACGCTTTTCCACTATGTCTGGCTAGGAAAAACTGTGCCAGCACAGAAAACATCTCCCATCGTGTTCTAGAAGTTGCAGAGATGTCTGCCAAGTGTTTGGCAGGAAGAAAAGAAAAGTTGTCCAAAACAGCTTCCAATCGAATGTTCCTGTGATTGGAAAAGTCAGGAGAGTGCAAAGGTACTGTTTTCTATCAGTTGGCAAGGTGCGCACACAATCCCAGTGTTGTACAGCTTGCTTCTTCACCTTCCCGAAGCTGCCGCTCTCGCCGGCTGCCGGAGCCCAAGAAGCGGCTTCTTCGCGCAAAGACGATTGTGCCGCTCACAGTGCTCTCCTTAGCGCGGCTTCTGCCGAAAGACGCCCGGCAGCGGTTCTTACCTCCGGAGAGCAACCTACCTTCCTCTTTAGCTCCTCTTCTCATCTACACCTCGGCAAAAAGCTTTTCCACTATGTCTGGCTAGGAAAAACTGTGCCAGCACAGAAAACATCTCCCATCGTGTTCTAGAAGTTGCAGAGATGTCTGCCAAGTGTTTGGCAGGAAGAAAAGAAAAGTTGTCCAAAACAGCTTCCAATCGAATGTTCCTGTGATTGGAAAAGTCAGGAGAGTGCAAAGGTACTGTTTTCTATCAGTTGGCAAGGTGCGCACACAATCCCAGTGTTGTACAGCTTGCTTCTTCACCTTCCCGAAGCTGCCGCTCTCGCTGGCTGCCGGAGCCCAAGAAGCGGCTTCTTCGCGCAAAGACGATTGTGCCGCTCACAGTGCTCTCCTTAGCGCGGCTTCTGCCGAAAGACGCCCGGCAGCGGCTCTTACCTCCGGAGAGCATCCTACCTTCGTCTTTAGCTCCTCTTCTCATCTACCTCACGGCAAAAAGCTTTCCCACTATGTCTGGCTAGGAAAAACTGTGCCAGCACAGAAAACATCTCCCATCGTGTTCTAGAAGTTGCACGGATGTCTGCCAAGTGTTTGGCAGGAAGAAAAGAAAAGTTGTCCAAAACAGCTTCCAATCGAATGTTCCTGTGATTGGAAAAGTCAGGAGAGTGCAAAGGTACTGTTTTCTATCAGTTGGCAAGGTGCGCACACAATCCCAGTGTTGTACAGCTTGCTTCTTCACCTTCCCGAAGCTGCCGCTCTCGCCGGCTCCCGGAGCCCAAGAAGCGGCTTCTTCGCGCAAAGACGATTGCGCCGCTCACAGTGCTCTCCTTAGCGCGGCTTCTGCCGAAAGACGCCCGGCAGCGGCTCTTACCTCCGGAGAGCATCCCACCTTCGTCTTTCGCGTCTTTTGTAGTCTACATCTTAGCAAAACGCTTTCCCACTATGTCTGGCTAGGAAAAACTGTGCCAGCACAGAAAACATCTCCCATCGTGTTCTAGAAGTTGCACGGATGTCTGCCAAGTGTTTGGCAGGAAGAAAAGAAAAGTTGTCCAAAACAGCTTCCAATCGAATGTTCCTGTGATTGGAAAAGTCAGGAGAGTGCAAAGGTACTGTTTTCTATCAGTTGGCAAGGTGCGCACACAATCCCAGTGTTGTACAGCTTGCTTCTTCACCTTCCCGAAGCTGCCGCTCTCGCCGGCTGCCGGAGCCCAAGAAGCGGCTTCTTCGCGCAAAGACGATTGTGCCGCTCACAGTGCTCTCCTTAGCGCGGCTTCTGCCGAAAGATGCTCGGCAGCGGCTCTTTCCTCCGGAGAGCATCCTATCTTCGTCTTTCGCGTCTTTTGTAGTCTACATCTTAGCAAAACGCTTTCCCACTATGTCTGGCTAGGAAAAACTGTGCCAGCACAGAAAACATCTCCCATCGTGTTCTAGAAGTTGCAGAGATGTCTGCCAAGTGTTTGGCAGGAAGAAAAGAAAAGTTGTCCAAAACAGCTTCCAATCGAATGTTCCTGTGATTGGAAAAGTCAGGAGAGTGCAAAGGTACTGTTTTCTATCAGTTGGCAAGGTGCGCACACAATCCCAGTGTTGTACAGCTTGCTTCTTCACCTTCCCGAAGCTGCCGCTCTCGCCGGCTGCCGGAGCCCAAGAAGCGGCTTCTTCGCGCAAAGACGATTGTGCCGCTCACAGTGCTCTCCTTAGCGCGGCTTCTGCCGAAAGACGCCCGGCAGCGGCTCTTACCTCCGGAGAGCATCCTACCTTCCTCTTTAGTTCCTCTTCTCATCTACCTCACGGCAACAAGCTTTCCCAATATGTCTGGCTAGGAAAAACTGTGCCAGCACAGAAAACATCTCCCATCGTGTTCTAGAAGTTGCACGGATGTCTGCCAAGTGTTTGGCAGGAAGAAAAGAAAAGTTGTCCAAAACAGCTTCCAATCGAATGTTCCTGTGATTGGAAAAGTCAGGAGAGTGCAAAGGTACTGTTTTCTATCAGTTGGCAAGGTGCGCACACAATCCCAGTGTTGTACAGCTTGCTTCTTCACCTTCCCGAAGCTGCCGCTCTCGCCGGCTGCCGGAGCCCAAGAAGCGGCTTCTTCGCGCAAAGACGATTGTGCCGCTCACAGTGCTCTCCTTAGCGCGGCTTCTGCCGAAAGACGCCCGGCAGCGGCTCTTACCTCCGGAGAGCATTCCACCTTCGTCTTTCGCGTCTTTTGTAGTCTACATCTTAGCAAAACGCTTTTCCACTATGTCTGGCTAGGAAAAACTGTGCCAGCACAGAAAACATCTCCCATCGTGTTCTAGAAGTTGCAGAGATGTCTGCCAAGTGTTTGGCAGGAAGAAAAGAAAAGTTGTCCAAAACAGCTTCCAATCGAATGTTCCTGTGATTGGAAAAGTCAGGAGAGTGCAAAGGTACTGTTTTCTATCAGTTGGCAAGGTGCGCACACAATCCCAGTGTTGTACAGCTTGCTTCTTCACCTTCCCGAAGCTGCCGCTCTCGCCGGCTGCCGGAGCCCAAGAAGCGGCTTCTTCGCGCAAAGACGATTGTGCCGCTCACAGTGCTCTCCTTAGCGCGGCTTCTGCCGAAAGACGCCCGGCAGCGGTTCTTACATCCGGAGAGCAACCTACCTTCCTCTTTAGCTCCTCTTCTCATCTACACCTCGGCAAAAAGCTTTTCCACTATGTCTGGCTAGGAAAAACTGTGCCAGCACAGAAAACATCTCCCATCGTGTTCTAGAAGTTGCACGGATGTCTGCCAAGTGTTTGGCAGGAAGAAAAGAAAAGTTGTCCAAAACAGCTTCCAATCGAATGTTCCTGTGATTGGAAAAGTCAGGAGAGTGCAAAGGTACTGTTTTCTATCAGTTGGCAAGGTGCGCACACAATCCCAGTGTTGTACAGCTTGCTTCTTCACCTTCCCGAAGCTGCCGCTCTCGCCGGCTGCCGGAGCCGAAAAAGCGGATTCTTCGCGCAAAGACGATTGCGCCGCTCACAGTGCTCTCCTTAGCGCGGCTTCTGCCGAAAGACGCTCGGCAGCGGCTCTTTCCTCCGGAGAGCATCCTATCTTCGTCTTTCGCGTCTTTTGTAGTCTACATCTTAGCAAAACGCTTTCCCACTATGTCTGGCTAGGAAAAACTGTGCCAGCACAGAAAACATCTCCCATCGTGTTCTAGAAGTTGCAGAGATGTCTGCCAAGTGTTTGGCAGGAAGAAAAGAAAAGTTGTCCAAAACAGCTTCCAATCGAATGTTCCTGTGATTGGAAAAGTCAGGAGAGTGCAAAGGTACTGTTTTCTATCAGTTGGCAAGGTGCGCACACAATCCCAGTGTTGTACAGCTTGCTTCTTCACCTTCCCGAAGCTGCCGCTCTCGCCGGCTGCCGGAGCCGAAAAAGCGGCTTCTTCGCGCAAAGACGATTGTGCCGCTCACAGTGCTCTCCTTAGCGCGGCTTCTGCCGAAAGACGCCCGGCAGCGGCTCTTACCTCCGGAGAGCATCCCACCTTCGTCTTTCGCGTCTTTTGTAGTCTACATCTTAGCAAAACGCTTTTCCACTATGTCTGGCTAGGAAAAACTGTGCCAGCACAGAAAACATCTCCCATCGTGTTCTAGAAGTTGCACGGATGTCTGCCAAGTGTTTGGCAGGAAGAAAAGAAAAGTTGTCCAAAACAGCTTCCAATCGAATGTTCCTGTGATTGGAAAAGTCAGGAGAGTGCAAAGGTACTGTTTTCTATCAGTTGGCAAGGTGCGCACACAATCCCAGTGTTGTACAGCTTGCTTCTTCACCTTCCCGAAGCTGCCGCTCTCGCCGGCTGCCGGAGCCCAAGAAGCGGCTTCTTCGCGCAAAGACGATTGTGCCGCTCACAGTGCTCTCCTTAGCGCGGCTTCTGCCGAAAGATGCTCGGCAGCGGCTCTTTCCTCCGGAGAGCATCCTATCTTCGTCTTTCGCGTCTTTTGTAGTCTACATCTTAGCAAAACGCTTTCCCACTATGTCTGGCTAGGAAAAACTGTGCCAGCACAGAAAACATCTCCCATCGTGTTCTAGAAGTTGCAGAGATGTCTGCCAAGTGTTTGGCAGGAAGAAAAGAAAAGTTGTCCAAAACAGCTTCCAATCGAATGTTCCTGTGATTGGAAAAGTCAGGAGAGTGCAAAGGTACTGTTTTCTATCAGTTGGCAAGGTGCGCACACAATCCCAGTGTTGTACAGCTTGCTTCTTCACCTTCCCGAAGCTGCCGCTCTCGCCGGCTGCCGGAGCCCAAGAAGCGGCTTCTTCGCGCAAAGACGATTGTGCCGCTCACAGTGCTCTCCTTAGCGCGGCTTCTGCCGAAAGACGCCCGGCAGCGGTTCTTACCTCCGGAGAGCAACCTACCTTCCTCTTTAGCTCCTCTTCTCATCTACACCTCGGCAAAAAGCTTTTCCACTATGTCTGGCTAGGAAAAACTGTGCCAGCACAGAAAACATCTCCCATCGTGTTCTAGAAGTTGCACGGATGTCTGCCAAGTGTTTGGCAGGAAGAAAAGAAAAGTTGTCCAAAACAGCTTCCAATCGAATGTTCCTGTGATTGGAAAAGTCAGGAGAGTGCAAAGGTACTGTTTTCTATCAGTTGGCAAGGTGCGCACACAATCCCAGTGTTGTACAGCTTGCTTCTTCACCTTCCCGAAGCTGCCGCTCTCGCCGGCTGCCGGAGCCGAAAAAGCGGCTTCTTAGCGCAAAGACGATTGTGCCGCTCACGGTGCTCTCCTTAGCGCGGCTTCTGCCGAAAGACGCCCGGCAGCGGCTCTTTCCTCCGGAGAGCATCCCACCTTCGTCTTTCGCGTCTTTTGTAGTCTACATCTTAGCAAAACGCTTTCCCACTATGTCTGGCTAGGAAAAACTGTGCCAGCACAGAAAACATCTCCCATCGTGTTCTAGAAGTTGCAGAGATGTCTGCCAAGTGTTTGGCAGGAAGAAAAGAAAAGTTGTCCAAAACAGCTTCCAATCGAATGTTCCTGTGATTGGAAAAGTCAGGAGAGTGCAAAGGTACTGTTTTCTATCAGTTGGCAAGGTGCGCACACAATCCCAGTGTTGTACAGCTTGCTTCTTCACCTTCCCGAAGCTGCCGCTCTCGCCGGCTGCCGGAGCCCAAGAAGCGGCTTCTTCGCGCAAAGACGATTGTGCCGCTCACAGTGCTCTCCTTAGCGCGGCTTCTGCCGAAAGACGCCCGGCAGCGGCTCTTACCTCCGGAGAGCATCCTACCTTCCTCTTTAGTTCCTCTTCTCATCTACCTCACGGCAACAAGCTTTCCCAATATGTCTGGCTAGGAAAAACTGTGCCAGCACAGAAAACATCTCCCATCGTGTTCTAGAAGTTGCACGGATGTCTGCCAAGTGTTTGGCAGGAAGAAAAGAAAAGTTGTCCAAAACAGCTTCCAATCGAATGTTCCTGTGATTGGAAAAGTCAGGAGAGTGCAAAGGTACTGTTTTCTATCAGTTGGCAAGGTGCGCACACAATCCCAGTGTTGTACAGCTTGCTTCTTCACCTTCCCGAAGCTGCCGCTCTCGCCGGCTGCCGGAGCCCAAGAAGCGGCTTCTTCGCGCAAAGACGATTGTGCCGCTCACAGTGCTCTCCTTAGCGCGGCTTCTGCCGAAAGACGCCCGGCAGCGGCTCTTACCTCCGGAGAGCATTCCACCTTCGTCTTTCGCGTCTTTTGTAGTCTACATCTTAGCAAAACGCTTTTCCACTATGTCTGGCTAGGAAAAACTGTGCCAGCACAGAAAACATCTCCCATCGTGTTCTAGAAGTTGCAGAGATGTCTGCCAAGTGTTTGGCAGGAAGAAAAGAAAAGTTGTCCAAAACAGCTTCCAATCGAATGTTCCTGTGATTGGAAAAGTCAGGAGAGTGCAAAGGTACTGTTTTCTATCAGTTGGCAAGGTGCGCACACAATCCCAGTGTTGTACAGCTTGCTTCTTCACCTTCCCGAAGCTGCCGCTCTCGCCGGCTGCCGGAGCCCAAGAAGCGGCTTCTTCGCGCAAAGACGATTGCGCCGCTCACAGTGCTCTCCTTAGCGCGGCTTCTGCCGAAAGATGCTCGGCAGCGGCTCTTACCTCCGGAGAGCATCCTACCTTCGTCTTTAGCTCCTCTTCTCATCTACACCTCGGCAAAAAGCTTTTCCACTATGTCTGGCTAGGAAAAACTGTGCCAGCACAGAAAACATCTCCCATCGTGTTCTAGAAGTTGCACGGATGTCTGCCAAGTGTTTGGCAGGAAGAAAAGAAAAGTTGTCCAAAACAGTTCCAATCGAATGTTCCTGTGATTGGAAAAGTCAGGAGAGTGCAAAGGTACTGTTTTCTATCAGTTGGCAAGGTGCGCACACAATCCCAGTGTTGTACAGCTTGCTTCTTCACCTTCCCGAAGCTGCCGCTCTCGCCGGCTGCCGGAGCCCAAGAAGCGGCTTCTTCGCGCAAAGACGATTGTGCCGCTCACAGTGCTCTCCTTAGCGCGGCTTCTGCCGAAAGACGCCCGGCAGCGGCTCTTACCTCCGGAGAGCATCCCACCTTCGTCTTTCGCGTCTTTTGTAGTCTACATCTTAGCAAAACGCTTTCCCACTATGTCTGGCTAGGAAAAACTGTGCCAGCACAGAAAACATCTCCCATCGTGTTCTAGAAGTTGCACGGATGTCTGCCAAGTGTTTGGCAGGAAGAAAAGAAAAGTTGTCCAAAACAGCTTCCAATCGAATGTTCCTGTGATTGGAAAAGTCAGGAGAGTGCAAAGGTACTGTTTTCTATCAGTTGGCAAGGTGCGCACACAATCCCAGTGTTGTACAGCTTGCTTCTTCACCTTCCCGAAGCTGCCGCTCTCGCCGGCTGCCGGAGCCCAAGAAGCGGCTTCTTCGCGCAAAGACGATTGTGCCGCTCACAGTGCTCTCCTTAGCGCGGCTTCTGCCGAAAGATGCTCGGCAGCGGCGCTTTCCTCCGGAGAGCATCCTATCTTCGTCTTTCGCGTCTTTTGTAGTCTACATCTTAGCAAAACGCTTTCCCACTATGTCTGGCTAGGAAAAACTGTGCCAGCACAGAAAACATCTCCCATCGTGTTCTAGAAGTTGCAGAGATGTCTGCCAAGTGTTTGGCAGGAAGAAAAGAAAAGTTGTCCAAAACAGCTTCCAATCGAATGTTCCTGTGATTGGAAAAGTCAGGAGAGTGCAAAGGTACTGTTTTCTATCAGTTGGCAAGGTGCGCACACAATCCCAGTGTTGTACAGCTTGCTTCTTCACCTTCCCGAAGCTGCCGCTCTCGCCGGCTGCCGGAGCCCAAGAAGCGGCTTCTTCGCGCAAAGACGATTGTGCCGCTCACAGTGCTCTCCTTAGCGCGGCTTCTGCCGAAAGATGCTCGGCAGCGGCTCTTTCCTCCGGAGAGCATCCTATCTTCGTCTTTCGCGTCTTTTGTAGTCTACATCTTAGCAAAACGCTTTCCCACTATGTCTGGCTAGGAAAAACTGTGCCAGCACAGAAAACATCTCCCATCGTGTTCTAGAAGTTGCAGAGATGTCTGCCAAGTGTTTGGCAGGAAGAAAAGAAAAGTTGTCCAAAACAGCTTCCAATCGAATGTTCCTGTGATTGGAAAAGTCAGGAGAGTGCAAAGGTACTGTTTTCTATCAGTTGGCAAGGTGCGCACACAATCCCAGTGTTGTACAGCTTGCTTCTTCACCTTCCCGAAGCTGCCGCTCTCGCCGGCTGCCGGAGCCCAAGAAGCGGCTTCTTCGCGCAAAGACGATTGTGCCGCTCACAGTGCTCTCCTTAGCGCGGCTTCTGCCGAAAGACGCCCGGCAGCGGTTCTTACCTCCGGAGAGCAACCTACCTTCCTCTTTAGCTCCTCTTCTCATCTACACCTCGGCAAAAAGCTTTCCCACTATGTCTGGCTAGGAAAAACTGTGCCAGCACAGAAAACATCTCCCATCGTGTTCTAGAAATTGCACGGATGTCTGCCAAGTGTTTGGCAGGAAGAAAAGAAAAGTTGTCCAAAACAGCTTCCAATCGAATGTTCCTGTGATTGGAAAAGTCAGGAGAGTGCAAAGGTACTGTTTTCTATCAGTTGGCAAGGTGCGCACACAATCCCAGTGTTGTACAGCTTGCTTCTTCACCTTCCCGAAGCTGCCGCTCTCGCCGGCTGCCGGAGCCGAAAAAGCGGCTTCTTAGCGCAAAGACGATTGTGCCGCTCACAGTGCTCTCCTTAGCGCGGCTTCTGCCGAAAGACGCCCGGCAGCGGCTCTTTCCTCCGGAGAGCATCCCACCTTCGTCTTTCGCGTCTTTTGTAGTCTACATCTTAGCAAAACGCTTTCCCACTATGTCTGGCTAGGAAAAACTGTGCCAGCACAGAAAACATCTCCCATCGTGTTCTAGAAGTTGCAGAGATGTCTGCCAAGTGTTTGGCAGGAAGAAAAGAAAAGTTGTCCAAAACAGCTTCCAATCGAATGTTCCTGTGATTGGAAAAGTCAGGAGAGTGCAAAGGTACTGTTTTCTATCAGTTGGCAAGGTGCGCACACAATCCCAGTGTTGTACAGCTTGCTTCTTCACCTTCCCGAAGCTGCCGCTCTCGCCGGCTGCCGGAGCCCAAGAAGCGGCTTCTTCGCGCAAAGACGATTGTGCCGCTCACAGTGCTCTCCTTAGCGCGGCTTCTGCCGAAAGACGCCCGGCAGCGGCTCTTACCTCCGGAGATCATCCTACCTTCCTCTTTAGTTCCTCTTCTCATCTACCTCACGGCAACAAGCTTTCCCAATATGTCTGGCTAGGAAAAACTGTGCCAGCACAGAAAACATCTCCCATCGTGTTCTAGAAGTTGCACGGATGTCTGCCAAGTGTTTGGCAGGAAGAAAAGAAAAGTTGTCCAAAACAGCTTCCAATCGAATGTTCCTGTGATTGGAAAAGTCAGGAGAGTGCAAAGGTACTGTTTTCTATCAGTTGGCAAGGTGCGCACACAATCCCAGTGTTGTACAGCTTGCTTCTTCACCTTCCCGAAGCTGCCGCTCTCGCCGGCTGCCGGAGCCCAAGAAGCGGCTTCTTCGCGCAAAGACGATTGTGCCGCTCACAGTGCTCTCCTTAGCGCGGCTTCTGCCGAAAGACGCCCGGCAGCGGCTCTTACCTCCGGAGAGCATTCCACCTTCGTCTTTCGCGTCTTTTGTAGTCTACATCTTAGCAAAACGCTTTTCCACTATGTCTGGCTAGGAAAAACTGTGCCAGCACAGAAAACATCTCCCATCGTGTTCTAGAAGTTGCAGAGATGTCTGCCAAGTGTTTGGCAGGAAGAAAAGAAAAGTTGTCCAAAACAGCTTCCAATCGAATGTTCCTGTGATTGGAAAAGTCAGGAGAGTGCAAAGGTACTGTTTTCTATCAGTTGGCAAGGTGCGCACACAATCCCAGTGTTGTACAGCTTGCTTCTTCACCTTCCCGAAGCTGCCGCTCTCGCCGGCTGCCGGAGCCCAAGAAGCGGCTTCTTCGCGCAAAGACGATTGTGCCGCTCACAGTGCTCTCCTTAGCGCGGCTTCTGCCGAAAGACGCCCGGCAGCGGTTCTTACATCCGGAGAGCAACCTACCTTCCTCTTTAGCTCCTCTTCTCATCTACACCTCGGCAAAAAGCTTTTCCACTATGTCTGGCTAGGAAAAACTGTGCCAGCACAGAAAACATCTCCCATCGTGTTCTAGAAGTTGCACGGATGTCTGCCAAGTGTTTGGCAGGAAGAAAAGAAAAGTTGTCCAAAACAGCTTCCAATCGAATGTTCCTGTGATTGGAAAAGTCAGGAGAGTGCAAAGGTACTGTTTTCTATCAGTTGGCAAGGTGCGCACACAATCCCAGTGTTGTACAGCTTGCTTCTTCACCTTCCCGAAGCTGCCGCTCTCGCCGGCTGCCGGAGCCGAAAAAGCGGCTTCTTCGCGCAAAGACGATTGCGCCGCTCACAGTGCTCTCCTTAGCGCGGCTTCTGCCGAAAGACGCTCGGCAGCGGCTCTTTCCTCCGGAGAGCATCCTATCTTCGTCTTTCGCGTCTTTTGTAGTCTACATCTTAGCAAAACGCTTTCCCACTATGTCTGGCTAGGAAAAACTGTGCCAGCACAGAAAACATCTCCCATCGTGTTCTAGAAGTTGCAGAGATGTCTGCCAAGTGTTTGGCAGGAAGAAAAGAAAAGTTGTCCAAAACAGCTTCCAATCGAATGTTCCTGTGATTGGAAAAGTCAGGAGAGTGCAAAGGTACTGTTTTCTATCAGTTGGCAAGGTGCGCACACAATCCCAGTGTTGTACAGCTTGCTTCTTCACCTTCCCGAAGCTGCCGCTCTCGCCGGCTGCCGGAGCCCAAGAAGCGGCTTCTTCGCGCAAAGACGATTGTGCCGCTCACAGTGCTCTCCTTAGCGCGGCTTCTGCCGAAAGACGCCCGGCAGCGGCTCTTAACTCCGGAGAGCATCCCACCTTCGTCTTTCGCGTCTTTTGTAGTCTACATCTTAGCAAAACGCTTTTCCACTATGTCTGGCTAGGAAAAACTGTGCCAGCACAGAAAACATCTCCCATCGTGTTCTAGAAGTTGCAGAGATGTCTGCCAAGTGTTTGGCAGGAAGAAAAGAAAAGTTGTCCAAAACAGCTTCCAATCGAATGTTCCTGTGATTGGAAAAGTCAGGAGAGTGCAAAGGTACTGTTTTCTATCAGTTGGCAAGGTGCGCACACAATCCCAGTGTTGTACAGCTTGCTTCTTCACCTTCCCGAAGCTGCCGCTCTCGCCGGCTGCCGGAGCCCAAGAAGCGGCTTCTTCGCGCAAAGACGATTGTGCCGCTCACAGTGCTCTCCTTAGCGCGGCTTCTGCCGAAAGACGCCCGGCAGCGGTTCTTACCTCCGGAGAGCAACCTACCTTCCTCTTTAGCTCCTCTTCTCATCTACACCTCGGCAAAAAGCTTTTCCACTATGTCTGGCTAGGAAAAACTGTGCCAGCACAGAAAACATCTCCCATCGTGTTCTAGAAGTTGCAGAGATGTCTGCCAAGTGTTTGGCAGGAAGAAAAGAAAAGTTGTCCAAAACAGCTTCCAATCGAATGTTCCTGTGATTGGAAAAGTCAGGAGAGTGCAAAGGTACTGTTTTCTATCAGTTGGCAAGGTGCGCACACAATCCCAGTGTTGTACAGCTTGCTTCTTCACCTTCCCGAAGCTGCCGCTCTCGCTGGCTGCCGGAGCCCAAGAAGCGGCTTCTTCGCGCAAAGACGATTGTGCCGCTCACAGTGCTCTCCTTAGCGCGGCTTCTGCCGAAAGACGCCCGGCAGCGGCTCTTACCTCCGGAGAGCATCCTACCTTCGTCTTTAGCTCCTCTTCTCATCTACCTCACGGCAAAAAGCTTTCCCACTATGTCTGGCTAGGAAAAACTGTGCCAGCACAGAAAACATCTCCCATCGTGTTCTAGAAGTTGCACGGATGTCTGCCAAGTGTTTGGCAGGAAGAAAAGAAAAGTTGTCCAAAACAGCTTCCAATCGAATGTTCCTGTGATTGGAAAAGTCAGGAGAGTGCAAAGGTACTGTTTTCTATCAGTTGGCAAGGTGCGCACACAATCCCAGTGTTGTACAGCTTGCTTCTTCACCTTCCCGAAGCTGCCGCTCTCGCCGGCTCCCGGAGCCCAAGAAGCGGCTTCTTCGCGCAAAGACGATTGCGCCGCTCACAGTGCTCTCCTTAGCGCGGCTTCTGCCGAAAGACGCTCGGCAGCGGCTCTTTCCTCCGGAGAGCATCCTATCTTCGTCTTTCGCGTCTTTTGTAGTCTACATCTTAGCAAAACGCTTTCCCACTATGTCTGGCTAGGAAAAACTGTGCCAGCACAGAAAACATCTCCCATCGTGTTCTAGAAGTTGCAGAGATGTCTGCCAAGTGTTTGGCAGGAAGAAAAGAAAAGTTGTCCAAAACAGCTTCCAATCGAATGTTCCTGTGATTGGAAAAGTCAGGAGAGTGCAAAGGTACTGTTTTCTATCAGTTGGCAAGGTGCACACACAATCCCAGTGTTGTACAGCTTGCTTCTTCACCTTCCCGAAGCTGCCGCTCTCGCCGGCTGCCGGAGCCCAAGAAGCGGCTTCTTCGCGCAAAGACGATTGTGCCGCTCACAGTGCTCTCCTTAGCGCGGCTTCTGCCGAAAGACGCCCGGCAGCGGCTCTTACCTCCGGAGAGCATCCTACCTTCCTCTTTAGTTCCTCTTCTCATCTACCACACGGCAAAAAGCTTTCCCACTATGTCTGGCTAGGAAAAACTGTGCCAGCACAGAAAACATCTCCCATCGTGTTCTAGAAGTTGCACGGATGTCTGCCAAGTGTTTGGCAGGAAGAAAAGAAAAGTTGTCCAAAACAGCTTCCAATCGAATGTTCCTGTGATTGGAAAAGTCAGGAGAGTGCAAAGGTACTGTTTTCTATCAGTTGGCAAGGTGCGCACACAATCCCAGTGTTGTACAGCTTGCTTCTTCACCTTCCCGAAGCTGCCGCTCTCGCCGGCTGCCGGAGCCGAAAAAGCGGCTTCTTCGCGCAAAGACGATTGTGCCGCTCACAGTGCTCTCCTTAGCGCGGCTTCTGCCGAAAGACGCCCGGCAGCGGCTCTTACCTCCGGAGAGCATCCCACCTTCGTCTTTCGCGTCTTTTGTAGTCTACATCTTAGCAAAACGCTTTTCCACTATGTCTGGCTAGGAAAAACTGTGCCAGCACAGAAAACATCTCCCATCGTGTTCTAGAAGTTGCAGAGATGTCTGCCAAGTGTTTGGCAGGAAGAAAAGAAAAGTTGTCCAAAACAGCTTCCAATCGAATGTTCCTGTGATTGGAAAAGTCAGGAGAGTGCAAAGGTACTGTTTTCTATCAGTTGGCAAGGTGCGCACACAATCCCAGTGTTGTACAGCTTGCTTCTTCACCTTCCCGAAGCTGCC
Organism: Melospiza georgiana; assembly: GCF_028018845.1. Taxonomy (NCBI): domain Eukaryota; kingdom Metazoa; phylum Chordata; class Aves; order Passeriformes; family Passerellidae; genus Melospiza; species Melospiza georgiana. The sequence continues at coordinate 897,886 of NC_080451.1, forward strand.
GCTCTCGCCGGCTGCCGGAGCCCAAGAAGCGGCTTCTTCGCGCAAAGACGATTGTGCCGCTCACAGTGCTCTCCTTAGCGCGGCTTCTGCCGAAAGACGCCCGGCAGCGGTTCTTACCTCCGGAGAGCAACCTACCTTCCTCTTTAGCTCCTCTTCTCATCTACACCTCGGCAAAAAGCTTTTCCACTATGTCTGGCTAGGAAAAACTGTGCCAGCACAGAAAACATCTCCCATCGTGTTCTAGAAGTTGCACGGATGTCTGCCAAGTGTTTGGCAGGAAGAAAAGAAAAGTTGTCCAAAACAGCTTCCAATCGAATGTTCCTGTGATTGGAAAAGTCAGGAGAGTGCAAAGGTACTGTTTTCTATCAGTTGGCAAGGTGCGCACACAATCCCAGTGTTGTACAGCTTGCTTCTTCACCTTCCCGAAGCTGCCGCTCTCGCCGGCTGCCGGAGCCCAAGAAGCGGCTTCTTCGCGCAAAGACGATTGTGCCGCTCACAGTGCTCTCCTTAGCGCGGCTTCTGCCGAAAGACGCCCGGCAGCGGCTCTTACCTCCGGAGAGCATCCTACCTTCCTCTTTAGCTCCTCTTCTCATCTACACCTCGGCAAAAAGCTTTTCCACTATGTCTGGCTAGGAAAAACTGTGCCAGCACAGAAAACATCTCCCATCGTGTTCTAGAAGTTGCAGAGATGTCTGCCAAGTGTTTGGCAGGAAGAAAAGAAAAGTTGTCCAAAACAGCTTCCAATCGAATGTTCCTGTGATTGGAAAAGTCAGGAGAGTGCAAAGGTACTGTTTTCTATCAGTTGGCAAGGTGCGCACACAATCCCAGTGTTGTACAGCTTGCTTCTTCACCTTCCCGAAGCTGCCGCTCTCGCCGGCTGCCGGAGCCCAAGAAGCGGCTTCTTCGCGCAAAGACGATTGTGCCGCTCACAGTGCTCTCCTTAGCGCGGCTTCTGCCGAAAGACGCCCGGCAGCGGCTCTTACCTCCGGAGAGAATCCTACCTTCCTCTTTAGTTCCTCTTCTCATCTACCTCACGGCAAAAAGCTTTCCCACTATGTCTGGCTAGGAAAAACTGTGCCAGCACAGAAAACATCTCCCATCGTGTTCTAGAAGTTGCACGGATGTCTGCCAAGTGTTTGGCAGGAAGAAAAGAAAAGTTGTCCAAAACAGCTTCCAATCGAATGTTCCTGTGATTGGAAAAGTCAGGAGAGTGCAAAGGTACTGTTTTCTATCAGTTGGCAAGGTGCGCACACAATCCCAGTGTTGTACAGCTTGCTTCTTCACCTTCCCGAAGCTGCCGCTCTCGCCGGCTCCCGAAGCCCAAGAAGCGGCTTCTTCGCGCAAAGACGATTGCGCCGCTCACAGTGCTCTCCTTAGCGCGGCTTCTGCCGAAAGACGCCCGGCAGCGGCTCTTACCTCCGGAGAGCATCCTACCTTCGTCTTTCGCGTCTTTTGTCGTCTACATCTTAGCAAAACGCTTTTCCACTATGTCTGGCTAGGAAAAACTGTGCCAGCACAGAAAACATCTCCCATCGTGTTCTAGAAGTTGCACGGATGTCTGCCAAGTGTTTGGCAGGAAGAAAAGAAAAGTTGTCCAAAACAGCTTCCAATCGAATGTTCCTGTGATTGGAAAAGTCAGGAGAGTGCAAAGGTACTGTTTTCTATCAGTTGGCAAGGTGCGCACACAATCCCAGTGTTGTACAGCTTGCTTCTTCACCTTCCCGAAGCTGCCGCTCTCGCCGGCTGCCGGAGCCCAAGAAGCGGCTTCTTCGCGCAAAGACGATTGTGCCGCTCACAGTGCTCTCCTTAGCGCGGCTTCTGCCGAAAGACGCCCGGCAGCGGCTCTTACCTCCGGAGAGCATCCTACCTTCCTCTTTAGCTCCTCTTCTCATCTACACCTCGGCAAAAAGCTTTTCCACTATGTCTGGCTAGGAAAAACTGTGCCAGCACAGAAAACATCTCCCATCGTGTTCTAGAAGTTGCAGAGATGTCTGCCAAGTGTTTGGCAGGAAGAAAAGAAAAGTTGTCCAAAACAGCTTCCAATCGAATGTTCCTGTGATTGGAAAAGTCAGGAGAGTGCAAAGGTACTGTTTTCTATCAGTTGGCAAGGTGCGCACACAATCCCAGTGTTGTACAGCTTGCTTCTTCACCTTCCCGAAGCTGCCGCTCTCGCCGGCTGCCGGAGCCCAAGAAGCGGCTTCTTCGCGCAAAGACGATTGCGCCGCTCACAGTGCTCTCCTTAGCGCGGCTTCTGCCGAAAGACGCTCGGCAGCGGCTCTTTCCTCCGGAGAGCATCCTATCTTCGTCTTTCGCGTCTTTTGTAGTCTACATCTTAGCAAAAAGCTTTCCCACTATGTCTGGCTAGGAAAAACTGTGCCAGCACAGAAAACATCTCCCATCGTGTTCTAGAAGTTGCAGAGATGTCTGCCAAGTGTTTGGCAGGAAGAAAAGAAAAGTTGTCCAAAACAGCTTCCAATCGAATGTTCCTGTGATTGGAAAAGTCAGGAGAGTGCAAAGGTACTGTTTTCTATCAGTTGGCAAGGTGCGCACACAATCCCAGTGTTGTACAGCTTGCTTCTTCACCTTCCCGAAGCTGCCACTCTCGCCGGCTGCCGGAGCCCAAGAAGCGGCTTCTTCGCGCAAAGACGATTGTGCCGCTCACAGTGCTCTCCTTAGCGCGGCTTCTGCCGAAAGACGCCCGGCAGCGGCTCTTACCTCCGGAGAGCATCCTACCTTCCTCTTTAGCTCCTCTTCTCATCTACACCTCGGCAAAAAGCTTTTCCACTATGTCTGGCTAGGAAAAACTGTGCCAGCACAGAAAACATCTCCCATCGTGTTCTAGAAGTTGCACGGATGTCTGCCAAGTGTTTGGCAGGAAGAAAAGAAAAGTTGTCCAAAACAGCTTCCAATCGAATGTTCCTGTGATTGGAAAAGTCAGGAGAGTGCAAAGGTACTGTTTTCTATCAGTTGGCAAGGTGCGCACACAATCCCAGTGTTGTACAGCTTGCTTCTTCACCTTCCCGAAGCTGCCGCTCTCGCCGGCTGCCGGAGCCGAAAAAGCGGCTTCTTCGTGCAAAGACGATTGCGCCGCTCACAGTGCTCCTCCTTAGCGCGGCTTCTGCCGAAAGACGCTCGGCAGCGGCTCTTTCCTCCGGAGAGCATCCTATCTTCGTCTTTCGCGTCTTTTGTAGTCTACATCTTAGCAAAACGCTTTCCCACTATGTCTGGCTAGGAAAAACTGTGCCAGCACAGAAAACATCTCCCATCGTGTTCTAGAAGTTGCAGAGATGTCTGCCAAGTGTTTGGCAGGAAGAAAAGAATAGTTGTCCAAAACAGCTTCCAATCGAATGTTCCTGTGATTGGAAAAGTCAGGAGAGTGCAAAGGTACTGTTTTCTATCAGTTGGCAAGGTGCGCACACAATCCCAGTGTTGTACAGCTTGCTTCTTCACCTTCCCGAAGCTGCCGCTCTCGCCGGCTGCCGGAGCCGAAAAAGCGGCTTCTTCGCGCAAAGACGATTGTGCCGCTCACAGTGCTCTCCTTAGCGCGGCTTCTGCCGAAAGACGCCCGGCAGCGGCTCTTACCTCCGGAGAGCATCCTACCTTCCTCTTTAGTTCCTCTTCTCATCTACCTCACGGCAAAAAGCTTTTCCACTATGTCTGGCTAGGAAAAACTGTGCCAGCACAGAAAACATCTCCCATCGTGTTCTAGAAGTTGCACGGATGTCTGCCAAATGTTTGGCAGGAAGAAAAGAAAAGTTGTCCAAAACAGCTTCCAATCGAATGTTCCTGTGATTGGAAAAGTCAGGAGAGTGCAAAGGTACTGTTTTCTATCAGTTGGCAAGGTGCGCACACAATCCCAGTGTTGTACAGCTTGCTTCTTCACCTTCCCGAAGCTGCCGCTCTCGCCGGCTCCCGAAGCCCAAGAAGCGGCTTCTTCGCGCAAAGACGATTGCGCCGCTCACAGTGCTCTCCTTAGCGCGGCTTCTGCCGAAAGACGCCCGGCAGCGGCTCTTACCTCCGGAGAGCATCCTACCTTCGTCTTTCGCGTCTTTTGTCGTCTACATCTTAGCAAAACGCTTTCCCACTGTGTCTGGCTAGGAAAAACTGTGCCAGCACAGAAAACATCTCCCATCGTGTTCTAGAAGTTGCACGGATGTCTGCCAAGTGTTTGGCAGGAAGAAAAGAAAAGTTGTCCAAAACAGCTTCCAATCGAATGTTCATGTGATTGGAAAAGTCAGGAGAGTGCAAAGGTACTGTTTTCTATCAGTTGGCAAGGTGCGCACACAATCCCAGTGTTGTACAGCTTGCTTCTTCACCTTCCCGAAGCTGCCGCTCTCGCCGGCTGCCGGAGCCCAAGAAGCGGCTTCTTCGCGCAAAGACGATTGTGCCGCTCACAGTGCTCTCCTTAGCGCGGCTTCTGCCGAAAGACGCCCGGCAGCGGCTCTTACCTCCGGAGAGCATCCCACCTTCGTCTTTCGCGTCTTTTGTAGTCTACATCTTAGCAAAACGCTTTTCCACTATGTCTGGCTAGGAAAAACTGTGCCAGCACAGAAAACATCTCCCATCGTGTTCTAGAAGTTGCAGAGATGTCTGCCAAGTGTTTGGCAGGAAGAAAAGAAAAGTTGTCCAAAACAGCTTCCAATCGAATGTTCCTGTGATTGGAAAAGTCAGGAGAGTGCAAAGGTACTGTTTTCTATCAGTTGGCAAGGTGCGCACACAATCCCAGTGTTGTACAGCTTGCTTCTTCACCTTCCCGAAGCTGCCGCTCTCGCCGGCTGCCGGAGCCCAAGAAGCGGCTTCTTCGCGCAAAGACGATTGTGCCGCTCACAGTGCTCTCCTTAGCGCGGCTTCTGCCGAAAGACGCCCGGCAGCGGTTCTTACCTCCGGAGAGCAACCTACCTTCCTCTTTAGCTCCTCTTCTCATCTACACCTCGGCAAAAAGCTTTTCCACTATGTCTGGCTAGGAAAAACTGTGCCAGCACAGAAAACATCTCCCATCGTGTTCTAGAAGTTGCACGGATGTCTGCCAAGTGTTTGGCAGGAAGAAAAGAAAAGTTGTCCAAAACAGCTTCCAATCGAATGTTCCTGTGATTGGAAAAGTCAGGAGAGTGCAAAGGTACTGTTTTCTATCAGTTGGCAAGGTGCACACACAATCCCAGTGTTGTACAGCTTGCTTCTTCACCTTCCCGAAGCTGCCGCTCTCGCCGGCTGCCGGAGCCCAAGAAGCGGCTTCTTCGCGCAAAGACGATTGTGCCGCTCACAGTGCTCTCCTTAGCGCGGCTTCTGCCGAAAGACGCCCGGCAGCGGCTCTTACCTCCGGAGAGCATCCTACCTTCCTCTTTAGCTCCTCTTCTCATCTACACCTCGGCAAAAAGCTTTTCCACTATGTCTGGCTAGGAAAAACTGTGCCAGCACAGAAAACATCTCCCATCGTGTTCTAGAAGTTGCACGGATGTCTGTCAAGTGTTTGGCAGGAAGAAAAGAAAAGTTGTCCAAAACAGCTTCCAATCGAATGTTCCTGTGATTGGAAAAGTCAGGAGAGTGCAAAGGTACTGTTTTCTATCAGTTGGCAAGGTGCGCACACAATCCCAGTGTTGTACAGCTTGCTTCTTCACCTTCCCGAAGCTGCCGCTCTCGCCGGCTGCCGGAGCCGAAAAAGCGGCTTCTTCGCGCAAAGACGATTGCGCCGCTCACAGTGCTCTCCTTAGCGCGGCTTCTGCCGAAAGACGCTCGGCAGCGGCTCTTTCCTCCGGAGAGCATCCTATCTTCGTCTTTCGCGTCTTTTGTAGTCTACATCTTAGCAAAACGCTTTCCCACTATGTCTGGCTAGGAAAAACTGTGCCAGCACAGAAAACATCTCCCATCGTGTTCTAGAAGTTGCAGAGATGTCTGCCAAGTGTTTGGCAGGAAGAAAAGAAAAGTTGTCCAAAACAGCTTCCAATCGAATGTTCCTGTGATTGGAAAAGTCAGGAGAGTGCAAAGGTACTGTTTTCTATCAGTTGGCAAGGTGCGCACACAATCCCAGTGTTGTACAGCTTGCTTCTTCACCTTCCCGAAGCTGCCGCTCTCGCCGGCTGCCGGAGCCCAAGAAGCGGCTTCTTCGCGCAAAGACGATTGTGCCGCTCACAGTGCTCTCCTTAGCGCGGCTTCTGCCGAAAGACGCCCGGCAGCGGCTCTTACCTCCGGAGAGCATCCTACCTTCCTTTTAGTTCCTCTTCTCATCTACCTCACGGCAAAAAGCTTTTCCACTATGTCTGGCTAGGAAAAACTGTGCCAGCACAGAAAACATCTCCCATCGTGTTCTAGAAGTTGCACGGATGTCTGCCAAATGTTTGGCAGGAAGAAAAGAAAAGTTGTCCAAAACAGCTTCCAATCGAATGTTCCTGTGATTGGAAAAGTCAGGAGAGTGCAAAGGTACTGTTTTCTATCAGTTGGCAAGGTGCGCACACAATCCCAGTGTTGTACAGCTTGCTTCTTCACCTTCCCGAAGCTGCCGCTCTCGCCGGCTGCCGGAGCCCAAGAAGCGGCTTCTTCGCGCAAAGACGATTGTGCCGCTCACAGTGCTCTCCTTAGCGCGGCTTCTGCCGAAAGACGCCCGGCAGCGGCTCTTACCTCCGGAGAGCATCCTACCTTCCTCTTTAGCTCCTCTTCTCATCTACACCTCGGCAAAAAGCTTTTCCACTATGTCTGGCTAGGAAAAACTGTGCCAGCACAGAAAACATCTCCCATCGTGTTCTAGAAGTTGCACGGATGTCTGCCAAGTGTTTGGCAGGAAGAAAAGAAAAGTTGTCCAAAACAGCTTCCAATCGAATGTTCCTGTGATTGGAAAAGTCAGGAGAGTACAAAGGTACTGTTTTCTATCAGTTGGCAAGGTGCGCACACAATCCCAGTGTTGTACAGCTTGCTTCTTCACCTTCCCGAAGCTGCCGCTCTCGCCGGCTGCCGGAGCCGAAAAAGCGGCTTCTTCGCGCAAAGACGATTGCGCCGCTCACAGTGCTCTCCTTAGCGCGGCTTCTGCCGAAAGACGCTCGGCAGCGGCTCTTTCCTCCGGAGAGCATCCTATCTTCGTCTTTCGCGTCTTTTGTAGTCTACATCTTAGCAAAACGCTTTCCCACTATGTCTGGCTAGGAAAAACTGTGCCAGCACAGAAAACATCTCCCATCGTGTTCTAGAAGTTGCAGAGATGTCTGCCAAGTGTTTGGCAGGAAGAAAAGAAAAGTTGTCCAAAACAGCTTCCAATCGAATGTTCCTGTGATTGGAAAAGTCAGGAGAGTGCAAAGGTACTGTTTTCTATCAGTTGGCAAGGTGCGCACACAATCCCAGTGTTGTACAGCTTGCTTCTTCACCTTCCCGAAGCTGCCGCTCTCGCCGGCTGCCGGAGCCCAAGAAGCGGCTTCTTCGCGCAAAGACGATTGTGCCGCTCACAGTGCTCTCCTTAGCGCGGCTTCTGCCGAAAGACGCCCGGCAGCGGCTCTTACCTCCGGAGAGCATCCTACCTTCCTCTTTAGTTCCTCTTCTCATCTACCTCACGGCAAAAAGCTTTCCCACTATGTCTGGCTAGGAAAAACTGTGCCAGCACAGAAAACATCTCCCATCGTGTTCTAGAAGTTGCACGGATGTCTGCCAAGTGTTTGGCAGGAAGAAAAGAAAAGTTGTCCAAAACAGCTTCCAATCGAATGTTCCTGTGATTGGAAAAGTCAGGAGAGTGCAAAGGTACTGTTTTCTATCAGTTGGCAAGGTGCGCACACAATCCCAGTGTTGTACAGCTTGCTTCTTCACCTTCCCGAAGCTGCCGCTCTCGCCGGCTCCCGAAGCCCAAGAAGCGGCTTCTTCGCGCAAAGACGATTGTGCCGCTCACAGTGCTCTCCTTAGCGCGGCTTCTGCCGAAAGACGCCCGGCAGCGGCTCTTACCTCCGGAGAGCATCCTACCTTCGTCTTTCGCGTCTTTTGTCGTCTACATCTTAGCAAAACGCTTTCCCACTGTGTCTGGCTAGGAAAAACTGTGCCAGCACAGAAAACATCTCCCATCGTGTTCTAGAAGTTGCACGGATGTCTGCCAAATGTTTGGCAGGAAGAAAAGAAAAGTTGTCCAAAACAGCTTCCAATCGAATGTTCCTGTGATTGGAAAAGTTAGGAGAGTGCAAAGGTACTGTTTTCTATCAGTTGGCAAGGTGCGCACACAATCCCAGCGTTGTACAGCTTGCTTCTTCACCTTCCCGAAGCTGCCGCTCTCGCCGGCTCCCGGAGCCGAAAAAGCGGCTTCTTCGCGCAAAGACGATTGCGCCGCTCACAGTGCTCTCCTTAGCGCGGCTTCTGCCGAAAGACGCCCGGCAGCGGCTCTTTCCTCCGGAGAGCATCCTACCTTCGTCTTTCGCGTCTTTTGTAGTCTACATCTTAGCAAAACGCTTTCCCAATATGTCTGGCTAGGAAAAACTGTGCCAGCACAGAAAACATCTCCCATCGTGTTCTAGAAGTTGCACGGATGTCTGCCAAGTGTTTGGCAGGAAGAAAAGAAAAGTTGTCCAAAACAGCTTCCAATCGAATGTTCCTGTGATTGGAAAAGTCAGGAGAGTGCAAAGGTACTGTTTTCTATCAGTTGGCAAGGTGCGCACACAATCCCAGTGTTGTACAGCTTGCTTCTTCACCTTCCCGAAGCTGCCGCTCTCGCCGGCTGCCGGAGCCGAAAAAGCGGCTTCTTCGCGCAAAGACGATTGCGCCGCTCACAGTGCTCTCCTTAGCGCGGCTTCTGCCGAAAGACGCTCGGCAGCGGATCTTTCCTCCGGAGAGCATCCTATCTTCGTCTTTCGCGTCTTTTGTAGTCTACATCTTAGCAAAACGCTTTCCCACTATGTCTGGCTAGGAAAAACTGTGCCAGCACAGAAAACATCTCCCATCGTGTTCTAGAAGTTGCAGAGATGTCTGCCAAGTGTTTGGCAGGAAGAAAAGAAAAGTTGTCCAAAACAGCTTCCAATCGAATGTTCCTGTGATTGGAAAAGTCAGGAGAGTGCAAAGGTACTGTTTTCTATCAGTTGGCAAGGTGCGCACACAATCCCAGTGTTGTACAGCTTGCTTCTTCACCTTCCCGAAGCTGCCGCTCTCGCCGGCTGCCGGAGCCCAAGAAGCGGCTTCTTCGCGCAAAGACGATTGTGCCGCTCACAGTGCTCTCCTTAGCGCGGCTTCTGCCGAAAGACGCCCGGCAGCGGTTCTTACCTCCGGAGAGCAACCTACCTTCCTCTTTAGCTCCTCTTCTCATCTACACCTCGGCAAAAAGCTTTTCCACTATGTCTGGCTAGGAAAAACTGTGCCAGCACAGAAAACATCTCCCATCGTGTTCTAGAAGTTGCACGGATGTCTGCCAAGTGTTTGGCAGGAAGAAAAGAAAAGTTGTCCAAAACAGCTTCCAATCGAATGTTCCTGTGATTGGAAAAGTCAGGAGAGTGCAAAGGTACTGTTTTCTATCAGTTGGCAAGGTGCGCACACAATCCCAGTGTTGTACAGCTTGCTTCTTCACCTTCCCGAAGCTGCCGCTCTCGCCGGCTGCCGGAGCCCAAGAAGCGGCTTCTTCGCGCAAAGACGATTGTGCCGCTCACAGTGCTCTCCTTAGCGCGGCTTCTGCCGAAAGACGCCCGGCAGCGGCTCTTACCTCCGGAGAGCATCCTACCTTCCTCTTTAGCTCCTCTTCTCATCTACACCTCGGCAAAAAGCTTTTCCACTATGTCTGGCTAGGAAAAACTGTGCCAGCACAGAAAACATCTCCCATCGTGTTCTAGAAGTTGCACGGATGTCTGCCAAGTGTTTGGCAGGAAGAAAAGAAAAGTTGTCCAAAACAGCTTCCAATCGAATGTTCCTGTGATTGGAAAAGTCAGGAGAGTGCAAAGGTACTGTTTTCTATCAGTTGGCAAGGTGCGCACACAATCCCAGTGTTGTACAGCTTGCTTCTTCACCTTCCCGAAGCTGCCGCTCTCGCCGGCTGCCGGAGCCGAAAAAGCGGCTTCTTCGCGCAAAGACGATTGCGCCGCTCACAGTGCTCTCCTTAGCGCGGCTTCTGCTGAAAGAAGCTCGGCAGCGGCTCTTTCCTCCGGAGAGCATCCTATCTTCGTCTTTCGCGTCTTTTGTAGTCTACATCTTAGCAAAACGCTTTCCCACTATGTCTGGCTAGGAAAAACTGTGCCAGCACAGAAAACATCTCCCATCGTGTTCTAGAAGTTGCACGGATGTCTGCCAAGTGTTTGGCAGGAAGAAAAGAAAAGTTGTCCAAAACAGCTTCCAATCGAATGTTCCTGTGATTGGAAAAGTCAGGAGAGTGCAAAGGTACTGTTTTCTATCAGTTGGCAAGGTGCGCACACAATCCCAGTGTTGTACAGCTTGCTTCTTCACCTTCCCGAAGCTGCCGCTCTCGCCGGCTGCCGGAGCCCAAGAAGCGGCTTCTTCGCGCAAAGACGATTGTGCCGCTCACAGTGCTCTCCTTAGCGCGGCTTCTGCCGAAAGACGCCCGGCAGCGGCTCTTACCTCCGGAGAGCATCCTACCTTCCTCTTTAGTTCCTCTTCTCATCTACCTCACGGCAAAAAGCTTTCCCACTATGTCTGGCTAGGAAAAACTGTGCCAGCACAGAAAACATCTCCCATCGTGTTCTAGAAGTTGCACGGATGTCTGCCAAGTGTTTGGCAGGAAGAAAAGAAAAGTTGTCCAAAACAGCTTCCAATCGAATGTTCCTGTGATTGGAAAAGTCAGGAGAGTGCAAAGGTACTGTTTTCTATCAGTTGGCAAGGTGCGCACACAATCCCAGTGTTGTACAGCTTGCTTCTTCACCTTCCCGAAGCTGCCGCTCTCGCCGGCTGCCGGAGCCGAAAAAGCGGCTTCTTCGCGCAAAGACGATTGTGCCGCTCACAGTGCTCTCCTTAGCGCAGCTTCTGCCGAAAGACGCTCGGCAGCGGCTCTTACCTCCGGAGAGCATCCTACCTTCGTCTTTAGCTCCTCTTCTCATCTACACCTCGGCAAAAAGCTTTTCCACTATGTCTGGCTAGGAAAAACTGTGCCAGCACAGAAAACATCTCCCATCGTGTTCTAGAAGTTGCACGGATGTCTGCCAAGTGTTTGGCAGGAAGAAAAGAAAAGTTGTCCAAAACAGCTTCCAATCGAATGTTCCTGTGATTGGAAAAGTCAGGAGAGTGCAAAGGTACTGTTTTCTATCAGTTGGCAAGGTGCGCACACAATCCCAGTGTTGTACAGCTTGCTTCTTCACCTTCCCGAAGCTGCCGCTCTCGCCGGCTGCCGGAGCCCAAGAAGCGGCTTCTTCGCGCAAAGACGATTGTGCCGCTCACAGTGCTCTCCTTAGCGCGGCTTCTGCCGAAAGACGCCCGGCAGCGGCTCTTACCTCCGGAGAGCATCCTACCTTCCTCTTTAGCTCCTCTTCTCATCTACACCACGGCAAAAAGCTTTTCCACTATGTCTGGCTAGGAAAAACTGTGCCAGCACAGAAAACATCTCCCATCGTGTTCTAGAAGTTGCACGGATGTCTGCCAAGTGTTTGGCAGGAAGAAAAGAAAAGTTGTCCAAAACAGCTTCCAATCGAATGTTCCTGTGATTGGAAAAGTCAGGAGAGTACAAAGGTACTGTTTTCTATCAGTTGGCAAGGTGCGCACACAATCCCAGTGTTGTACAGCTTGCTTCTTCACCTTCCCGAAGCTGCCGCTCTCGCCGGCTGCCGGAGCCGAAAAAGCGGCTTCTTCGCGCAAAGACGATTGCGCCGCTCACAGTGCTCTTCCTTAGCGCGGCTTCTGCCGAAAGACGCTCGGCAGCGGCTCTTTCCTCCGGAGAGCATCCTATCTTCGTCTTTCGCGTCTTTTGTAGTCTACATCTTAGCAAAACGCTTTCCCACTATGTCTGGCTAGGAAAAACTGTGCCAGCACAGAAAACATCTCCCATCGTGTTCTAGAAGTTGCAGAGATGTCTGCCAAGTGTTTGGCAGGAAGAAAAGAAAAGTTGTCCAAAACAGCTTCCAATCGAATGTTCCTGTGATTGGAAAAGTCAGGAGAGTGCAAAGGTACTGTTTTCTATCAGTTGGCAAGGTGCGCACACAATCCCAGTGTTGTACAGCTTGCTTCTTCACCTTCCCGAAGCTGCCGCTCTCGCCGGCTGCCGGAGCCCAAGAAGCGGCTTCTTCGCGCAAAGACGATTGTGCCGCTCACAGTGCTCTCCTTAGCGCGGCTTCTGCCGAAAGACGCCCGGCAGCGGCTCTTACCTCCGGAGAGCATCCTACCTTCCTCTTTAGTTCCTCTTCTCATCTACCTCACGGCAAAAAGCTTTTCCACTATGTCTGGCTAGGAAAAACTGTGCCAGCACAGAAAACATCTCCCATCGTGTTCTAGAAGTTGCACGGATGTCTGCCAAGTGTTTGGCAGGAAGAAAAGAAAAGTTGTCCAAAACAGCTTCCAATCGAATGTTCCTGTGATTGGAAAAGTCAGGAGAGTGCAAAGGTACTGTTTTCTATCAGTTGGCAAGGTGCGCACACAATCCCAGTGTTGTACAGCTTGCTTCTTCACCTTCCCGAAGCTGCCGCTCTCGCCGGCTCCCGAAGCCCAAGAAGCGGCTTCTTCGCGCAAAGACGATTGCGCCGCTCACAGTGCTCTCCTTAGCGCGGCTTCTGCCGAAAGACGCCCGGCAGCGGCTCTTACCTCCGGAGAGCATCCTACCTTCGTCTTTCGCGTCTTTTGTAGTCTACATCTTAGCAAAACGCTTTCCCACTGTGTCTGGCTAGGAAAAACTGTGCCAGCACAGAAAACATCTCCCATCGTGTTCTAGAAGTTGCACGGATGTCTGCCAAGTGTTTGGCAGGAAGAAAAGAAAAGTTGTCCAAAACAGCTTCCAATCGAATGTTCCTGTGATTGGAAAAGTCAGGAGAGTGCAAAGGTACTGTTTTCTATCAGTTGGCAAGGTGCGCACACAATCCCAGTGTTGTACAGCTTGCTTCTTCACCTTCCCGAAGCTGCCGCTCTCGCCGGCTCCCGAAGCCCAAGAAGCGGCTTCTTCGCGCAAAGACGATTGCGCCGCTCACAGTGCTCTCCTTAGCGCGGCTTCTGCCGAAAGACGCCCGGCAGCGGCTCTTACCTCCGGAGAGCATCCTATCTTCGTCTTTCGCGTCTTTTGTAGTCTACATCTTAGCAAAACGCTTTCCCACTATGTCTGGCTAGGAAAAACTGTGCCAGCACAGAAAACATCTCCCATCGTGTTCTAGAAGTTGCACGGATATCTGCCAAGTGTTTGGCAGGAAGAAAAGAAAAGTTGTCCAAAACAGCTTCCAATCGAATGTTCCTGTGATTGGAAAAGTCAGGAGAGTGCAAAGGTACTGTTTTCTATCAGTTGGCAAGGTGCGCACACAATCCCAGTGTTGTACAGCTTGCTTCTTCACCTTCCCGAAGCTGCCGCTCTCGCCGGCTCCCGAAGCCCAAGAAGCGGCTTCTTCGCGCAAAGACGATTGCGCCGCTCACAGTGCTCTCCTTAGCGCGGCTTCTGCCGAAAGACGCCCGGCAGCGGCTCTTACCTCCGGAGAGCATCCTACCTTCGTCTTTCGCGTCTTTTGTCGTCTACATCTTAGCAAAACGCTTTCCCACTGTGTCTGGCTAGGAAAAACTGTGCCAGCACAGAAAACATCTCCCATCGTGTTCTAGAAGTTGCACGGATGTCTGCCAAATGTTTGGCAGGAAGAAAAGAAAAGTTGTCCAAAACAGCTTCCAATCGAATGTTCCTGTGATTGGAAAAGTTAGGAGAGTGCAAAGGTACTGTTTTCTATCAGTTGGCAAGGTGCGCACACAATCCCAGCGTTGTACAGCTTGCTTCTTCACCTTCCCGAAGCTGCCGCTCTCGCCGGCTCCCGGAGCCGAAAAAGCGGCTTCTTCGCGCAAAGACGATTGCGCCGCTCACAGTGCTCTCCTTAGCGCGGCTTCTGCCGAAAGACGCCCGGCAGCGATTCTTACCTCCGGAGAGCAACCTACCTTCGTCTTTAGCTCCTCTTCTCATCTACACCTCGGCAAAAAGCTTTTCCACTATGTCTGGCTAGGAAAAACTGTGCCAGCACAGAAAACATCTCCCATCGTGTTCTAGAAGTTGCAGAGATGTCTGCCAAGTGTTTGGCAGGAAGAAAAGAAAAGTTGTCCAAAACAGCTTCCAATCGAATGTTCCTGTGATTGGAAAAGTCAGGAGAGTGCAAAGGTACTGTTTTCTATCAGTTGGCAAGGTGCGCACACAATCCCAGTGTTGTACAGCTTGCTTCTTCACCTTCCCGAAGCTGCCGCTCTCGCCGGCTGCCGGAGCCCAAGAAGCGGCTTCTTCGCGCAAAGACGATTGTGCCGCTCACAGTGCTCTCCTTAGCGCGGCTTCTGCCGAAAGACGCCCGGCAGCGGCTCTTTCCTCCGGAGAGCATCCTATCTTCGTCTTTCGCGTCTTTTGTAGTCTACATCTTAGCAAAACGCTTTCCCACTATGTCTGGCTAGGAAAAACTGTGCCAGCACAGAAAACATCTCCCATCGTGTTCTAGAAGTTGCAGAGATGTCTGCCAAGTGTTTGGCAGGAAGAAAAGAAAAGTTGTCCAAAACAGCTTCCAATCGAATGTTCCTGTGATTGGAAAAGTCAGGAGAGTGCAAAGGTACTGTTTTCTATCAGTTGGCAAGGTGCGCACACAATCCCAGTGTTGTACAGCTTGCTTCTTCACCTTCCCGAAGCTGCCGCTCTCGCCGGCTGCCGGAGCCCAAGAAGCGGCTTCTTCGCGCAAAGACGATTGTGCCGCTCACAGTGCTCTCCTTAGCGCGGCTTCTGCCGAAAGACGCCCGGCAGCGGCTCTTTCCTCCGGAGAGCATCCTACCTTCGTCTTTCGCGTCTTTTGTAGTCTACATCTTAGCAAAACGCTTTCCCACTATGTCTGGCTAGGAAAAACTGTGCCAGCACAGAAAACATCTCCCATCGTGTTCTAGAAGTTGCAGAGATGTCTGCCAAGTGTTTGGCAGGAAGAAAAGAAAAGTTGTCCAAAACAGCTTCCAATCGAATGTTCCTGTGATTGGAAAAGTCAGGAGAGTGCAAAGGTACTGTTTTCTATCAGTTGGCAAGGTGCGCACACAATCCCAGTGTTGTACAGCTTGCTTCTTCACCTTCCCGAAGCTGCCGCTCTCGCCGGCTGCCGGAGCCCAAGAAGCGGCTTCTTCGCGCAAAGACGATTGCGCCGCTCACAGTGCTCTCCTTAGCGCGGCTTGTGCCGAAAGACGCTCGGCAGCGGCTCTTACCTCCGGAGAGCATCCTACCTTCGTCTTTAGCTCCTCTTCTCATCTACACCTCGGCAAAAAGCTTTTCCACTATGTCTGGCTAGGAAAAACTGTGCCAGCACAGAAAACATCTCCCATCGTGTTCTAGAAGTTGCATGGATGTCTGCCAAGTGTTTGGCAGGAAGAAAAGAAAAGTTGTCCAAAACAGCTTCCAATCGAATGTTCCTGTGATTGGAAAAGTCAGGAGAGTGCAAAGGTACTGTTTTCTATCAGTTGGCAAGGTGTGCACACAATCCCAGTGTTGTACAGCTTGCTTCTTCACCTTCCCGAAGCTGCCGCTCTCGCCGGCTGCCGGAGCCCAAGAAGCGGCTTCTTCGCGCAAAGACGATTGTGCCGCTCACAGTGCTCTCCTTAGCGCGGCTTCTGCCGAAAGACGCCCGGCAGCGGCTCTTACCTCCGGAGAGCATCCCACCTTCGTCTTTCGCGTCTTTTGTAGTCTACATCTTAGCAAAACGCTTTTCCACTATGTCTGGCTAGGAAAAACTGTGCCAGCACAGAAAACATCTCCCATCGTGTTCTAGAAGTTGCAGAGATGTCTGCCAAGTGTTTGGCAGGAAGAAAAGAATAGTTGTCCAAAACAGCTTCCAATCGAATGTTCCTGTGATTGGAAAAGTCAGGAGAGTGCAAAGGTACTGTTTTCTATCAGTTGGCAAGGTGCGCACACAATCCCAGTGTTGTACAGCTTGCTTCTTCACCTTCCCGAAGCTGCCGCTCTCGCCGCCTCCCGAAGCCCAAGAAGCGGCTTCTTCGCGCAAAGACGATTGCGCCGCTCACAGTGCTCTCCTTAGCGCGGCTTCTGCCGAAAGACGCCCGGCAGCGGCTCTTACCTCCGGAGAGCATCCTACCTTCGTCTTTCGCGTCTTTTGTCGTCTACATCTTAGCAAAACGCTTTCCCACTGTGTCTGGCTAGGAAAAACTGTGCCAGCACAGAAAACATCTCCCATCGTGTTCTAGAAGTTGCACGGATGTCTGCCAAGTGTTTGGCAGGAAGAAAAGAAAAGTTGTCCAAAACAGCTTCCAATCGAATGTTCCTGTGATTGGAAAAGTCAGGAGAGTGCAAAGGTACTGTTTTCTATCAGTTGGCAAGGTGCGCACACAATCCCAGTGTTGTACAGCTTGCTTCTTCACCTTCCCGAAGCTGCCGCTCTCGCCGGCTGCCGGAGCCCAAGAAGCGGCTTCTTCGCGCAAAGACGATTGCGCCGCTCACAGTGCTCTCCTTAGCGCGGCTTCTGCCGAAAGACGCTCGGCAGCGGCTCTTACCTCCGGAGAGCATCCTACCTTCGTCTTTAGCTCCTCTTCTCATCTACACCTCGGCAAAAAGCTTTTCCACTATGTCTGGCTAGGAAAAACTGTGCCAGCACAGAAAACATCTCCCATCGTGTTCTAGAAGTTGCACGGATGTCTGCCAAGTGTTTGGCAGGAAGAAAAGAAAAGTTGTCCAAAACAGCTTCCAATCGAATGTTCCTGTGATTGGAAAAGTCAGGAGAGTGCAAAGGTACTGTTTTCTATCAGTTGGCAAGGTGCGCACACAATCCCAGTGTTGTACAGCTTGCTTCTTCACCTTCCCGAAGCTGCCGCTCTCGCCGGCTCCCGGAGCAGAAAAAGCGGCTTCTTCGCGCAAAGACGATTGCGCCGCTCACAGTGCTCTCCTTAGCGCGGCTTCTGCCGAAAGATGCTCGGCAGCGGCTCTTACCTCCGGAGAGCATCCTACCTTCCTCTTTAGCTCCTCTTCTCATCTACACCTCGGCAAAAAGCTTTTCCACTATGTCTGGCTAGGAAAAACTGTGCCAGCACAGAAAACATCTCCCATCGTGTTCTAGAAGTTGCACGGATGTCTGCCAAGTGTTTGGCAGGAAGAAAAGAAAAGTTGTCCAAAACAGCTTCCAATCGAATGTTCCTGTGATTGGAAAAGTCAGGAGAGTGCAAAGGTACTGTTTTCTATCAGTTGGCAAGGTGCGCACACAATCCCAGTGTTGTACAGCTTGCTTCTTCACCTTCCCGAAGCTGCCGCTCTCGCCGGCTCCCGAAGCCCAAGAAGCGGCTTCTTCGCGCAAAGACGATTGCGCCGCTCACAGTGCTCTCCTTAGCGCGGCTTCTGCCGAAAGACGCCCGGCAGCGGCTCTTACCTCCGGAGAGCATCCTACCTTCGTCTTTCGCGTCTTTTGTCGTCTACATCTTAGCAAAACGCTTTCCCACTGTGTCTGGCTAGGAAAAACTCTGCCAGCACAGAAAACATCTCCCATCGTGTTCTAGAAGTTGCACGGATGTCTGCCAAATGTTTGGCAGGAAGAAAAGAAAAGTTGTCCAAAACAGCTTCCAATCGAATGTTCCTGTAATTGGAAAAGTCAGGAGAGTGCAAAGGTACTGTTTTCTATCAGTTGGCAAGGTGCGCACACAATCCCAGCGTTGTACAGCTTGCTTCTTCACCTTCCCGAAGCTGCCGCTCTCGCCGGCTCCCGGAGCCGAAAAAGCGGCTTCTTCGCGCAAAGACGATTGTGCCGCTCACAGTGCTCTCCTTAGCGCGGCTTCTGCCGAAAGACGCCCGGCAGCGGCTCTTTCCTCCGGAGAGCATCCTACCTTCGTCTTTCGCGTCTTTTGTAGTCTACATCTTAGCAAAACGCTTTCCCACTATGTCTGGCTAGGAAAAACTGTGCCAGCACAGAAAACATCTCCCATCGTGTTCTAGAAGTTGCACGGATGTCTGCCAAGTGTTTGGCAGGAAGAAAAGAAAAGTTGTCCAAAACAGCTTCCAATCGAATGTTCCTGTGATTGGAAAAGTCAGGAGAGTGCAAAGGTACTGTTTTCTATCAGTTGGCAAGGTGCGCACACAATCCCAGTGTTGTACAGCTTGCTTCTTCACCTTCCCGAAGCTGCCGCTCTCGCCGGCTGCCGGAGCCCAAGAAGCGGCTTCTTCGCGCAAAGACGATTGCGCCGCTCACAGTGCTCTCCTTAGTGCGGCTTCTGCCGAAAGACGCCCGGCAGCGGCTCTTACCTCCGGAGAGCATCCTACCTTCGTCTTTAGCTCCTCTTCTCATCTACACCTCGGCAAAAAGCTTTTCCACTATGTCTGGCTAGGAAAAACTGTGCCAGCACAGAAAACATCTCCCATCGTGTTCTAGAAGTTGCACGGATGTCTGCCAAGTGTTTGGCAGGAAGAAAAGAAAAGTTGTCCAAAACAGCTTCCAATCGAATGTTCCTGTGATTGGAAAAGTCAGGAGAGTGCAAAGGTACTGTTTTCTATCAGTTGGCAAGGTGCGCACACAATCCCAGTGTTGTACAGCTTGCTTCTTCACCTTCCCGAAGCTGCCGCTCTCGCCGGCTGCCGGAGCCGAAAAAGCGGCTTCTTCGCGCAAAGACGATTGCGCCGCTCACAGTGCTCTCCTTAGCGCGGCTTCTGCCGAAAGACGCTCGGCAGCGGCTCTTTCCTCCGGAGAGCATCCTATCTTCGTCTTTCGCGTCTTTTGTAGTCTACATCTTAGCAAAACGCTTTCCCACTATGTCTGGCTAGGAAAAACTGTGCCAGCACAGAAAACATCTCCCATCGTGTTCTAGAAGTTGCAGAGATGTCTGCCAAGTGTTTGGCAGGAAGAAAAGAAAAGTTGTCTAAAACAGCTTCCAATCGAATGTTCCTGTGATTGGAAAAGTCAGGAGAGTGCAAAGGTACTGTTTTCTATCAGTTGGCAAGGTGCGCACACAATCCCAGTGTTGTACAGCTTGCTTCTTCACCTTCCCGAAGCTGCCGCTCTCGCCGGCTGCCGGAGCCCAAGAAGCGGCTTCTTCGCGCAAAGACGATTGTGCCGCTCACAGTGCTCTCCTTAGCGCGGCTTCTGCCGAAAGACGCCCGGCAGCGGCTCTTAACTCCGGAGAGCATCCTACCTTCCTCTTTAGTTCCTCTTCTCATCTACCTCACGGCAAAAAGCTTTCCCACTATGTCTGGCTAGGAAAAACTGTGCCAGCACAGAAAACATCTCCCATCGTGTTCTAGAAGTTGCACGGATGTCTGCCAAGTGTTTGGCAGGAAGAAAAGAAAAGTTGTCCAAAACAGCTTCCAATCGAATGTTCCTGTGATTGGAAAAGTCAGGAGAGTGCAAAGGTACTGTTTTCTATAAGTTGGCAAGGTGCGCACACAATCCCAGTGTTGTACAGCTTGCTTCTTCACCTTCCCGAAGCTGCCGCTCTCGCCGGCTCCCGAAGCCCAAGAAGCGGCTTCTTCGCGCAAAGACGATTGCGCCGCTCACAGTGCTCTCCTTAGCGCGGCTTCTGCCGAAAGACGCCCGGCAGCGGCTCTTACCTCCGGAGAGCATCCTACCTTCGTCTTTCGCGTCTTTTGTCGTCTACATCTTAGCAAAACGCTTTCCCACTATGTCTGGCTAGGAAAAACTGTGCCAGCACAGAAAACATCTCCCATCGTGTTCTAGAAGTTGCAGAGATGTCTGCCAAGTGTTTGGCAGGAAGAAAAGAAAAGTTGTCCAAAACAGCTTCCAATCGAATGTTCCTGTGATTGGAAAAGTCAGGAGAGTGCAAAGGTACTGTTTTCTATCAGTTGGCAAGGTGCGCACACAATCCCAGTGTTGTACAGCTTGCTTCTTCACCTTCCCGAAGCTGCCGCTCTCGCCGGTTGCCGGAGCCCAAGAAGCGGCTTCTTCGCGCAAAGACGATTGTGCCGCTCACAGTGCTCTCCTTAGCGCGGCTTCTGCCGAAAGACGCCCGGCAGCGGTTCTTACCTCCGGAGAGCAACCTACCTTCCTCTTTAGCTCCTCTTCTCATCTACACCACGGCAAAAAGCTTTTCCACTATGTCTGGCTAGGAAAAACTGTGCCAGCACAGAAAACATCTCCCATCGTGTTCTAGAAGTTGCAGAGATGTCTGCCAAGTGTTTGGCAGGAAGAAAAGAAAAGTTGTCCAAAACAGCTTCCAATCGAATGTTCCTGTGATTGGAAAAGTCAGGAGAGTGCAAAGGTACTGTTTTCTATCAGTTGGCAAGGTGCGCACACAATCCCAGTGTTGTACAGCTTGCTTCTTTACCTTCCCGAAGCTGCCGCTCTCGCCGGCTGCCGGAGCCCAAGAAGCGGCTTCTTCGCGCAAAGACGATTGTGCCGCTCACAGTGCTCTCCTTAGCGCGGCTTCTGCCGAAAGACGCCCGGCAGCGGCTCTTACCTCCGGAGAGCATCCTACCTTCCTCTTTAGCTCCTCTTCTCATCTACACCTCGGCAAAAAGCTTTTCCACTATGTCTGGCTAGGAAAAACTGTGCCAGCACAGAAAACATCTCCCATCGTGTTCTAGAAGTTGCACGGATGTCTGCCAAGTGTTTGGCAGGAAGAAAAGAAAAGTTGTCCAAAACAGCTTCCAATCGAATGTTCCTGTGATTGGAAAAGTCAGGAGAGTGCAAAGGTACTGTTTTCTATCAGTTGGCAAGGTGCGCACACAATCCCAGTGTTGTACAGCTTGCTTCTTCACCTTCCCGAAGCTGCCGCTCTCGCCGGCTGCCGGAGCCGAAAAAGCGGCTTCTTCGCGCAAAGACGATTGCGCCGCTCACAGTGCTCTCCTTAGCGCGGCTTCTGCCGAAAGACGCTCGGCAGCGGCTCTTTCCTCCGGAGAGCATCCTATCTTCGTCTTTCGCGTCTTTTGTAGTCTACATCTTAGCAAAACGCTTTCCCACTATGTCTGGCTAGGAAAAACTGTGCCAGCACAGAAAACATCTCCCATCGTGTTCTAGAAGTTGCAGAGATGTCTGCCAAGTGTTTGGCAGGAAGAAAAGAAAAGTTGTCCAAAACAGCTTCCAATCGAATGTTCCTGTGATTGGAAAAGTCAGGAGAGTGCAAAGGTACTGTTTTCTATCAGTTGGCAAGGTGCGCACACAATCCCAGTGTTGTACAGCTTGCTTCTTCACCTTCCCGAAGCTGCCGCTCTCGCCGGCTGCCGGAGCCCAAGAAGCGGCTTCTTCGCGCAAAGACGATTGTGCCGCTCACAGTGCTCTCCTTAGCGCGGCTTCTGCCGAAAGACGCCCGGCAGCGGCTCTTACCTCCGGAGAGCATCCTACCTTCCTCTTTAGTTCCTCTTCTCATCTACCTCACGGCAAAAAGCTTTCCCACTATGTCTGGCTAGGAAAAACTGTGCCAGCACAGAAAACATCTCCCATCGTGTTCTAGAAGTTGCACGGATGTCTGCCAAGTGTTTGGCAGGAAGAAAAGAAAAGTTGTCCAAAACAGCTTCCAATCGAATGTTCCTGTGATTGGAAAAGTCAGGAGAGTGCAAAGGTACTGTTTTCTATCAGTTGGCAAGGTGCGCACACAATCCCAGTGTTGTACAGCTTGCTTCTTCACCTTCCCGAAGCTGCCGCTCTCGCCGGCTGCCGGAGCCCAAGAAGCGGCTTCTTCGCGCAAAGACGATTGTGCCGCTCACAGTGCTCTCCTTAGCGCGGCTTCTGCCGAAAGACGCCCGGCAGCGGCTCTTACCTCCGGAGAGCATCCCACCTTCGTCTTTCGCGTCTTTTGTAGTCTACATCTTAGCAAAACGCTTTTCCACTATGTCTGGCTAGGAAAAACTGTGCCAGCACAGAAAACATCTCCCATCGTGTTCTAGAAGTTGCAGAGATGTCTGCCAAGTGTTTGGCAGGAAGAAAAGAAAAGTTGTCCAAAACAGCTTCCAATCGAATGTTCCTGTGATTGGAAAAGTCAGGAGAGTGCAAAGGTACTGTTTTCTATCAGTTGGCAAGGTGCGCACACAATCCCAGTGTTGTACAGCTTGCTTCTTCACCTTCCCGAAGCTGCCGCTCTCGCCGGCTGCCGGAGCCGAAAAAGCGGCTTCTTCGCGCAAAGACGATTGCGCCGCTCACAGTGCTCTCCTTAGCGCGGCTTCTGCCGAAAGACGCTCGGCAGCGGCTCTTTCCTCCGGAGAGCATCCTATCTTCGTCTTTCGCGTCTTTTGTAGTCTACATCTTAGCAAAACGCTTTCCCACTATGTCTGGCTAGGAAAAACTGTGCCAGCACAGAAAACATCTCCCATCGTGTTCTAGAAGTTGCAGAGATGTCTGCCAAGTGTTTGGCAGGAAGAAAAGAAAAGTTGTCCAAAACAGCTTCCAATCGAATGTTCCTGTGATTGGAAAAGTCAGGAGAGTGCAAAGGTACTGTTTTCTACCAGTTGGCAAGGTGCGCACACAATCCCAGTGTTGTACAGCTTGCTTCTTCACCTTCCCGAAGCTGCCGCTCTCGCCGGCTGCCGGAGCCCAAGAAGCGGCTTCTTCGCGCAAAGACGATTGTGCCGCTCACAGTGCTCTCCTTAGCGCGGCTTCTGCCGAAAGACGCCCGGCAGCGGCTCTTTCCTCCGGAGAGCATCCTACCTTCGTCTTTCGCGTCTTTTGTAGTCTACATCTTAGCAAAACGCTTTCCCACTATGTCTGGCTAGGAAAAACTGTGCCAGCACAGAAAACATCTCCCATCGTGTTCTAGAAGTTGCACGGATGTCTGCCAAGTGTTTGGCAGGAAGAAAAGAAAAGTTGTCCAAAACAGCTTCCAATCGAATGTTCCTGTGATTGGAAAAGTCAGGAGAGTGCAAAGGTACTGTTTTCTATCAGTTGGCAAGGTGCGCACACAATCCCAGTGTTGTACAGCTTGCTTCTTCACCTTCCCGAAGCTGCCGCTCTCGCCGGCTGCCGGAGCCCAAGAAGCGGCTTCTTCGCGCAAAGACGATTGCGCCGCTCACAGTGCTCTCCTTAGCGCGGCTTCTGCCGAAAGACGCTCGGCAGCGGCTCTTACCTCCGGAGAGCATCCTACCTTCGTCTTTAGCTCCTCTTCTCATCTACACCTCGGCAAAAAGCTTTTCCACTATGTCTGGCTAGGAAAAACTGTGCCAGCACAGAAAACATCTCCCATCGTGTTCTAGAAGTTGCATGGATGTCTGCCAAGTGTTTGGCAGGAAGAAAAGAAAAGTTGTCCAAAACAGCTTCCAATCGAATGTTCCTGTGATTGGAAAAGTCAGGAGAGTGCAAAGGTACTGTTTTCTATCAGTTGGCAAGGTGTGCACACAATCCCAGTGTTGTACAGCTTGCTTCTTCACCTTCCCGAAGCTGCCGCTCTCGCCGGCTGCCGGAGCCCAAGAAGCGGCTTCTTCGCGCAAAGACGATTGTGCCGCTCACAGTGCTCTCCTTAGCGCGGCTTCTGCCGAAAGACGCCCGGCAGCGGCTCTTACCTCCGGAGAGCATCCCACCTTCGTCTTTCGCGTCTTTTGTAGTCTACATCTTAGCAAAACGCTTTTCCACTATGTCTGGCTAGGAAAAACTGTGCCAGCACAGAAAACATCTCCCATCGTGTTCTAGAAGTTGCAGAGATGTCTGCCAAGTGTTTGGCAGGAAGAAAAGAAAAGTTGTCCAAAACAGCTTCCAATCGAATGTTCCTGTGATTGGAAAAGTCAGGAGAGTGCAAAGGTACTGTTTTCTATCAGTTGGCAAGGTGCGCACACAATCCCAGTGTTGTACAGCTTGCTTCTTCACCTTCCCGAAGCTGCCGCTCTCGCCGGCTGCCGGAGCCGAAAAAGCGGCTTCTTCGCGCAAAGACGATTGCGCCGCTCACAGTGCTCTCCTTAGCGCGGCTTCTGCCGAAAGACGCTCGGCAGCGGCTCTTTCCTCCGGAGAGCATCCTATCTTCGTCTTTCGCGTCTTTTGTAGTCTACATCTTAGCAAAACGCTTTCCCACTATGTCTGGCTAGGAAAAACTGTGCCAGCACAGAAAACATCTCCCATCGTGTTCTAGAATTTGCAGAGATGTCTGCCAAGTGTTTGGCAGGAAGAAAAGAAAAGTTGTCCAAAACAGCTTCCAATCGAATGTTCCTGTGATTGGAAAAGTCAGGAGAGTGCAAAGGTACTGTTTTCTATCAGTTGGCAAGGTGCGCACACAATCCCAGTGTTGTACAGCTTGCTTCTTCACCTTCCCGAAGCTGCCGCTCTCGCCGGCTGCCGGAGCCCAAGAAGCGGCTTCTTCGCGCAAAGACGATTGTGCCGCTCACAGTGCTCTCCTTAGCGCGGCTTCTGCCGAAAGACGCCCGGCAGCGGCTCTTACCTCCGGAGAGCATCCTACCTTCCTCTTTAGTTCCTCTTCTCATCTACCTCACGGCAAAAAGCTTTCCCACTATGTCTGGCTAGGAAAAACTGTGCCAGCACAGAAAACATCTCCCATCGTGTTCTAGAAGTTGCACGGATGTCTGCCAAGTGTTTGGCAGGAAGAAAAGAAAAGTTGTCCAAAACAGCTTCCAATCGAATGTTCCTGTGATTGGAAAAGTCAGGAGAGTGCAAAGGTACTGTTTTCTATCAGTTGGCAAGGTGCGCACACAATCCCAGTGTTGTACAGCTTGCTTCTTCACCTTCCCGAAGCTGCCGCTCTTGCCGCCTCCCGAAGCCCAAGAAGCGGCTTCTTCGCGCAAAGACGATTGCGCCGCTCACAGTGCTCTCCTTAGCGCGGCTTCTGCCGAAAGACGCCCGGCAGCGGCTCTTACCTCCGGAGAGCATCCTACCTTCGTCTTTCGCGTCTTTTGTCGTCTACATCTTAGCAAAACGCTTTCCCACTGTGTCTGGCTAGGAAAAACTGTGCCAGCACAGAAAACATCTCCCATCGTGTTCTAGAAGTTGCACGGATGTCTGCCAAGTGTTTGGCAGGAAGAAAAGAAAAGTTGTCCAAAACAGCTTCCAATCGAATGTTCCTGTGATTGGAAAAGTCAGGAGAGTGCAAAGGTACTGTTTTCTATCAGTTGGCAAGGTGCGCACACAATCCCAGTGTTGTACAGCTTGCTTCTTCACCTTCCCGAAGCTGCCGCTCTCGCCGGCTGCCGGAGCCCAAGAAGCGGCTTCTTCGCGCAAAGACGATTGCGCCGCTCACAGTGCTCTCCTTAGCGCGGCTTCTGCCGAAAGACGCTCGGCAGCGGCTCTTACCTCCGGAGAGCATCCTACCTTCGTCTTTAGCTCCTCTTTTCATCTACACCTCGGCAAAAAGCTTTTCCACTATGTCTGGCTAGGAAAAACTGTGCCAGCACAGAAAACATCTCCCATCGTGTTCTAGAAGTTGCACGGATGTCTGCCAAGTGTTTGGCAGGAAGAAAAGAAAAGTTGTCCAAAACAGCTTCCAATCGAATGTTCCTGTGATTGGAAAAGTCAGGAGAGTGCAAAGGTACTGTTTTCTATCAGTTGGCAAGGTGCGCACACAATCCCAGTGTTGTACAGCTTGCTTCTTCACCTTCCCGAAGCTGCCGCTCTCGCCGGCTCCCGGAGCAGAAAAAGCGGCTTCTTCGCGCAAAGACGATTGCGCCGCTCACAGTGCTCTCCTTAGCGCGGCTTCTGCCGAAAGACGCTCGGCAGCGGCTCTTACCTCCGGAGAGCATCCTACCTTCCTCTTTAGCTCCTCTTCTCATCTACACCTCGGCAAAAAGCTTTTCCACTATGTCTGGCTAGGAAAAACTGTGCCAGCACAGAAAACATCTCCCATCGTGTTCTAGAAGTTGCACGGATGTCTGCCAAGTGTTTGGCAGGAAGAAAAGAAAAGTTGTCCAAAACAGCTTCCAATCGAATGTTCCTGTGATTGGAAAAGTCAGGAGAGTGCAAAGGTACTGTTTTCTATCAGTTGGCAAGGTGCGCACACAATCCCAGTGTTGTACAGCTTGCTTCTTCACCTTCCCGAAGCTGCCGCTCTCGCCGGCTCCCGAAGCCCAAGAAGCGGCTTCTTCGCGCAAAGACGATTGCGCCGCTCACAGTGCTCTCCTTAGCGCGGCTTCTGCCGAAAGACGCCCGGCAGCGGCTCTTACCTCCGGAGAGCATCCTACCTTCGTCTTTCGCGTCTTTTGTCGTCTACATCTTAGCAAAACGCTTTCCCACTGTGTCTGGCTAGGAAAAACTGTGCCAGCACAGAAAACATCTCCCATCGTGTTCTAGAAGTTGCACGGATGTCTGCCAAATGTTTGGCAGGAAGAAAAGAAAAGTTGTCCAAAACAGCTTCCAATCGAATGTTCCTGTAATTGGAAAAGTCAGGAGAGTGCAAAGGTACTGTTTTCTATCAGTTGGCAAGGTGCGCACACAATCCCAGCGTTGTACAGCTTGCTTCTTCACCTTCCCGAAGCTGCCGCTCTCGCCGGCTCCCGGAGCCGAAAAAGCGGCTTCTTCGCGCAAAGACGATTGTGCCGCTCACAGTGCTCTCCTTAGCGCGGCTTCTGCCGAAAGACGCCCGGCAGCGGCTCTTTCCTCCGGAGAGCATCCTACCTTCGTCTTTCGCGTCTTTTGTAGTCTACATCTTAGCAAAACGCTTTCCCACTATGTCTGGCTAGGAAAAACTGTGCCAGCACAGAAAACATCTCCCATCGTGTTCTAGAAGTTGCACGGATGTCTGCCAAGTGTTTGGCAGGAAGAAAAGAAAAGTTGTCCAAAACAGCTTCCAATCGAATGTTCCTGTGATTGGAAAAGTCAGGAGAGTGCAAAGGTACTGTTTTCTATCAGTTGGCAAGGTGCGCACACAATCCCAGTGTTGTACAGCTTGCTTCTTCACCTTCCCGAAGCTGCCGCTCTCGCCGGCTGCCGGAGCCCAAGAAGCGGCTTCTTCGCGCAAAGACGATTGCGCCGCTCACAGTGCTCTCCTTAGCGCGGCTTCTGCCGAAAGACGCCCGGCAGCGGCTCTTACCTCCGGAGAGCATCCTACCTTCCTCTTTAGCTCCTCTTCTCATCTACACCTCGGCAAAAAGCTTTTCCACTATGTCTGGCTAGGAAAAACTGTGCCAGCACAGAAAACATCTCCCATCGTGTTCTAGAAGTTGCATGGATGTCTGCCAAGTGTTTGGCAGGAAGAAAAGAAAAGTTGTCCAAAACAGCTTCCAATCGAATGTTCCTGTGATTGGAAAAGTCAGGAGAGTGCAAAGGTACTGTTTTCTATCAGTTGGCAAGGTGTGCACACAATCCCAGTGTTGTACAGCTTGCTTCTTCACCTTCCCGAAGCTGCCGCTCTCGCCGGCTGCCGGAGCCCAAGAAGCGGCTTCTTCGCGCAAAGACGATTGTGCCGCTCACAGTGCTCTCCTTAGCGCGGCTTCTGCCGAAAGACGCCCGGCAGCGGCTCTTACCTCCGGAGAGCATCCCACCTTCGTCTTTCGCGTCTTTTGTAGTCTACATCTTAGCAAAACGCTTTTCCACTATGTCTGGCTAGGAAAAACTGTGCCAGCACAGAAAACATCTCCCATCGTGTTCTAGTAGTTGCAGAGATGTCTGCCAAGTGTTTGGCAGGAAGAAAAGAAAAGTTGTCCAAAACAGCTTCCAATCGAATGTTCCTGTGATTGGAAAAGTCAGGAGAGTGCAAAGGTACTGTTTTCTATCAGTTGGCAAGGTGCGCACACAATCCCAGTGTTGTACAGCTTGCTTCTTCACCTTCCCGAAGCTGCCGCTCTCGCCGGCTGCCGGAGCCGAAAAAGCGGCTTCTTCGCGCAAAGACGATTGCGCCGCTCACAGTGCTCTCCTTAGCGCGGCTTCTGCCGAAAGACGCTCGGCAGCGGCTCTTTC
This sequence comes from Melospiza georgiana, assembly GCF_028018845.1. Classification (NCBI taxonomy): domain Eukaryota; kingdom Metazoa; phylum Chordata; class Aves; order Passeriformes; family Passerellidae; genus Melospiza; species Melospiza georgiana. The sequence continues at coordinate 925,716 of NC_080451.1, forward strand.
CTCCGGAGAGCATCCTATCTTCGTCTTTCGCGTCTTTTGTAGTCTACATCTTAGCAAAACGCTTTCCCACTATGTCTGGCTAGGAAAAACTGTGCCAGCACAGAAAACATCTCCCATCGTGTTCTAGAAGTTGCAGAGATGTCTGCCAAGTGTTTGGCAGGAAGAAAAGAAAAGTTGTCCAAAACAGCTTCCAATCGAATGTTCCTGTGATTGGAAAAGTCAGGAGAGTGCAAAGGTACTGTTTTCTATCAGTTGGCAAGGTGCGCACACAATCCCAGTGTTGTACAGCTTGCTTCTTCACCTTCCCGAAGCTGCCGCTCTCGCCGGCTGCCGGAGCCCAAGAAGCGGCTTCTTCGCGCAAAGACGATTGTGCCGCTCACAGTGCTCTCCTTAGCGCGGCTTCTGCCGAAAGACGCCCGGCAGCGGCTCTTACCTCCGGAGAGCATCCTACCTTCCTCTTTAGTTCCTCTTCTCATCTACCTCACGGCAAAAAGCTTTCCCACTATGTCTGGCTAGGAAAAACTGTGCCAGCACAGAAAACATCTCCCATCGTGTTCTAGAAGTTGCAGAGATGTCTGCCAAGTGTTTGGCAGGAAGAAAAGAAAAGTTGTCCAAAACAGCTTCCAATCGAATGTTCCTGTGATTGGAAAAGTCAGGAGAGTGCAAAGGTACTGTTTTCTATCAGTTGGCAAGGTGCGCACACAATCCCAGTGTTGTACAGCTTGCTTCTTCACCTTCCCGAAGCTGCCGCTCTCGCCGCCTCCCGAAGCCCAAGAAGCGGCTTCTTCGCGCAAAGACGATTGCGCCGCTCACAGTGCTCTCCTTAGCGCGGCTTCTGCCGAAAGACGCCCGGCAGCGGCTCTTACCTCCGGAGAGCATCCTACCTTCGTCTTTCGCGTCTTTTGTCGTCTACATCTTAGCAAAACGCTTTCCCACTGTGTCTGGCTAGGAAAAACTGTGCCAGCACAGAAAACATCTCCCATCGTGTTCTAGAAGTTGCACGGATGTCTGCCAAGTGTTTGGCAGGAAGAAAAGAAAAGTTGTCCAAAACAGCTTCCAATCGAATGTTCCTGTGATTGGAAAAGTCAGGAGAGTGCAAAGGTACTGTTTTCTATCAGTTGGCAAGGTGCGCACACAATCCCAGTGTTGTACAGCTTGCTTCTTCACCTTCCCGAAGCTGCCGCTCTCGCCGGCTGCCGGAGCCCAAGAAGCGGCTTCTTCGCGCAAAGACGATTGCGCCGCTCACAGTGCTCTCCTTAGCGCGGCTTCTGCCGAAAGACGCTCGGCAGCGGCTCTTACCTCCGGAGAGCATCCTACCTTCGTCTTTAGCTCCTCTTCTCATCTACACCTCGGCAAAAAGCTTTTCCACTATGTCTGGCTAGGAAAAACTGTGCCAGCACAGAAAACATCTCCCATCGTGTTCTAGAAGTTGCACGGATGTCTGCCAAGTGTTTGGCAGGAAGAAAAGAAAAGTTGTCCAAAACAGCTTCCAATCGAATGTTCCTGTGATTGGAAAAGTCAGGAGAGTGCAAAGGTACTGTTTTCTATCAGTTGGCAAGGTGCGCACACAATCCCAGTGTTGTACAGCTTGCTTCTTCACCTTCCCGAAGCTGCCGCTCTCGCCGGCTCCCGGAGCAGAAAAAGCGGCTTCTTCGCGCAAAGACGATTGCGCCGCTCACAGTGCTCTCCTTAGCGCGGCTTCTGCCGAAAGACGCTCGGCAGCGGCTCTTACCTCCGGAGAGCATCCTACCTTCCTCTTTAGCTCCTCTTCTCATCTACACCTCGGCAAAAAGCTTTTCCACTATGTCTGGCTAGGAAAAACTGTGCCAGCACAGAAAACATCTCCCATCGTGTTCTAGAAGTTGCACGGATGTCTGCCAAGTGTTTGGCAGGAAGAAAAGAAAAGTTGTCCAAAACAGCTTCCAATCGAATGTTCCTGTGATTGGAAAAGTCAGGAGAGTGCAAAGGTACTGTTTTCTATCAGTTGGCAAGGTGCGCACACAATCCCAGTGTTGTACAGCTTGCTTCTTCACCTTCCCGAAGCTGCCGCTCTCGCCGGCTCCCGAAGCCCAAGAAGCGGCTTCTTCGCGCAAAGACGATTGCGCCGCTCACAGTGCTCTCCTTAGCGCGGCTTCTGCCGAAAGACGCCCGGCAGCGGCTCTTACCTCCGGAGAGCATCCTACCTTCGTCTTTCGCGTCTTTTGTAGTCTACATCTTAGCAAAACGCTTTCCCACTGTGTCTGGCTAGGAAAAACTGTGCCAGCACAGAAAACATCTCCCATCGTGTTCTAGAAGTTGCACGGATGTCTGCCAAATGTTTGGCAGGAAGAAAAGAAAAGTTGTCCAAAACAGCTTCCAATCGAATGTTCCTGTAATTGGAAAAGTCAGGAGAGTGCAAAGGTACTGTTTTCTATCAGTTGGCAAGGTGCGCACACAATCCCAGCGTTGTACAGCTTGCTTCTTCACCTTCCCGAAGCTGCCGCTCTCGCCGGCTCCCGGAGCCGAAAAAGCGGCTTCTTCGCGCAAAGACGATTGTGCCGCTCACAGTGCTCTCCTTAGCGCGGCTTCTGCCGAAAGACGCCCGGCAGCGGCTCTTTACTCCGGAGAGCATCCTACCTTCGTCTTTCGCGTCTTTTGTAGTCTACATCTTAGCAAAACGCTTTCCCACTATGTCTGGCTAGGAAAAACTGTGCCAGCACAGAAAACATCTCCCATCGTGTTCTAGAAGTTGCACGGATGTCTGCCAAGTGTTTGGCAGGAAGAAAAGAAAAGTTGTCCAAAACAGCTTCCAATCGAATGTTCCTGTGATTGGAAAAGTCAGGAGAGTGCAAAGGTACTGTTTTCTATCAGTTGGCAAGGTGCGCACACAATCCCAGTGTTGTACAGCTTGCTTCTTCACCTTCCCGAAGCTGCCGCTCTCGCCGGCTGCCGGAGCCCAAGAAGCGGCTTCTTCGCGCAAAGACGATTGCGCCGCTCACAGTGCTCTCCTTAGCGCGGCTTCTGCCGAAAGACGCCCGGCAGCGGCTCTTACCTCCGGAGAGCATCCTACCTTCCTCTTTAGCTCCTCTTCTCATCTACACCTCGGCAAAAATCTTTTCCACTATGTCTGGCTAGGAAAAACTGTGCCAGCACAGAAAACATCTCCCATCGTGTTCTAGAAGTTGCACGGATGTCTGCCAAGTGTTTGGCAGGAAGAAAAGAAAGTTGTCCAAAACAGCTTCCAATCGAATGTTCCTGTGATTGGAAAAGTCAGGAGAGTGCAAAGGTACTGTTTTCTATCAGTTGGCAAGGTGCGCACACAATCCCAGTGTTGTACAGCTTGCTTCTTCACCTTCCCGAAGCTGCCGCTCTCGCCGGCTGCCGGAGCCCAAGAAGCGGCTTCTTCGCGCAAAGACGATTGCGCCGCTCACAGTGCTCTCCTTAGCGCGGCTTCTGCCGAAAGACGCCCGGCAGCGGCTCTTACCTCCGGAGAGCATCCTACCTTCCTCTTTAGTTCCTCTTCTCATCTACCTCACGGCAAAAAGCTTTCCCACTATGTCTGGCTAGGAAAAACTGTGCCAGCACAGAAAACATCTCCCATCGTGTTCTAGAAGTTGCACGGATGTCTGCCAAGTGTTTGGCAGGAAGAAAAGAAAAGTTGTCCAAAACAGCTTCCAATCGAATGTTCCTGTGATTGGAAAAGTCAGGAGAGTGCAAAGGTACTGTTTTCTATCAGTTGGCAAGGTGCGCACACAATCCCAGTGTTGTACAGCTTGCTTCTTCACCTTCCCGAAGCTGCCGCTCTCGCCGGCTCCCGAAGCCCAAGAAGCGGCTTCTTCGCGCAAAGACGATTGCGCCGCTCACAGTGCTCTCCTTAGCGCGGCTTCTGCCGAAAGACGCCCGGCAGCGGCTCTTACCTCCGGAGAGCATCCTACCTTCGTCTTTCGCGTCTTTTGTCGTCTACATCTTAGCAAAACGCTTTCCCACTATGTCTGGCTAGGAAAAACTGTGCCAGCACAGAAAACATCTCCCATCGTGTTCTAGAAGTTGCAGAGATGTCTGCCAAGTGTTTGGCAGGAAGAAAAGAAAAGTTGTCCAAAACAGCTTCCAATCGAATGTTCCTGTGATTGGAAAAGTCAGGAGAGTGCAAAGGTACTGTTTTCTATCAGTTGGCAAGGTGCGCACACAATCCCAGTGTTGTACAGCTTGCTTCTTCACCTTCCCGAAGCTGCCGCTCTCGCCGGCTGCCGGAGCCCAAGAAGCGGCTTCTTCGCGCAAAGACGATTGTGCCGCTCACAGTGCTCTCCTTAGCGCGGCTTCTGCCGAAAGACGCCCGGCAGCGGTTCTTACCTCCGGAGAGCAACCTACCTTCCTCTTTAGCTCCTCTTCTCATCTACACCTCGGCAAAAAGCTTTTCCACTATGTCTGGCTAGGAAAAACTGTGCCAGCACAGAAAACATCTCCCATCGTGTTCTAGAAGTTGCAGAGATGTCTGCCAAGTGTTTGGCAGGAAGAAAAGAAAAGTTGTCCAAAACAGCTTCCAATCGAATGTTCCTGTGATTGGAAAAGTCAGGAGAGTGCAAAGGTACTGTTTTCTATCAGTTGGCAAGGTGCGCACACAATCCCAGTGTTGTACAGCTTGCTTCTTCACCTTCCCGAAGCTGCCGCTCTCGCTGGCTGCCGGAGCCCAAGAAGCGGCTTCTTCGCGCAAAGACGATTGTGCCGCTCACAGTGCTCTCCTTAGCGCGGCTTCTGCCGAAAGACGCCCGGCAGCGGCTCTTACCTCCGGAGAGCATCCTACCTTCCTCTTTAGCTCCTCTTCTCATCTACACCTCGGCAAAAAGCTTTTCCACTATGTCTGGCTAGGAAAAACTGTGCCAGCACAGAAAACATCTCCCATCGTGTTCTAGAAGTTGCACGGATGTCTGCCAAGTGTTTGGCAGGAAGAAAAGAAAAGTTGTCCAAAACAGCTTCCAATCGAATGTTCCTGTGATTGGAAAAGTCAGGAGAGTGCAAAGGTACTGTTTTCTATCAGTTGGCAAGGTGCGCACACAATCCCAGTGTTGTACAGCTTGCTTCTTCACCTTCCCGAAGCTGCCGCTCTCGCCGGCTGCCGGAGCCGAAAAAGCGGCTTCTTCGCGCAAAGACGATTGCGCCGCTCACAGTGCTCTCCTTAGCGCGGCTTCTGCCGAAAGACGCTCGGCAGCGGCTCTTTCCTCCGGAGAGCATCCTATCTTCGTCTTTCGCGTCTTTTGTAGTCTACATCTTAGCAAAACGCTTTCCCACTATGTCTGGCTAGGAAAAACTGTGCCAGCACAGAAAACATCTCCCATCGTGTTCTAGAAGTTGCACGGATGTCTGCCAAGTGTTTGGCAGGAAGAAAAGAAAAGTTGTCCAAAACAGCTTCCAATCGAATGTTCCTGTGATTGGAAAAGTCAGGAGAGTGCAAAGGTACTGTTTTCTATCAGTTGGCAAGGTGCGCACACAATCCCAGTATTGTACAGCTTGCTTCTTCACCTTCCCGAAGCTGCCGCTCTCGCCGGCTGCCGGAGCCCAAGAAGCGGCTTCTTCGCGCAAAGACGATTGTGCCGCTCACAGTGCTCTCCTTAGCGCGGCTTCTGCCGAAAGACGCCCGGCAGCGGCTCTTACCTCCGGAGAGCATCCTACCTTCCTCTTTAGCTCCTCTTCTCATCTACACCTCGGCAAAAAGCTTTTCCACTATGTCTGGCTAGGAAAAACTGTGCCAGCACAGAAAACATCTCCCATCGTGTTCTAGAAGTTGCACGGATGTCTGCCAAGTGTTTGGCAGGAAGAAAAGAAAAGTTGTCCAAAACAGCTTCCAATCGAATGTTCCTGTGATTGGAAAAGTCAGGAGAGTGCAAAGGTACTGTTTTCTATCAGTTGGCAAGGTGCGCACACAATCCCAGTGTTGTACAGCTTGCTTCTTCACCTTCCCGAAGCTGCCGCTCTCGCCGGCTCCCGAAGCCCAAGAAGCGGCTTCTTCGCGCAAAGACGATTGCGCCGCTCACAGTGCTCTCCTTAGCGCGGCTTCTGCCGAAAGACGCCCGGCAGCGGCTCTTACCTCCGGAGAGCATCCTACCTTCGTCTTTCGCGTCTTTTGTCGTCTACATCTTAGCAAAACGCTTTCCCACTATGTCTGGCTAGGAAAAACTGTGCCAGCACAGAAAACATCTCCCATCGTGTTCTAGAAGTTGCACGGATGTCTGCCAAATGTTTGGCAGGAAGAAAAGAAAAGTTGTCCAAAACAGCTTCCAATCGAATGTTCCTGTGATTGGAAAAGTCAGGAGAGTGCAAAGGTACTGTTTTCTATCAGTTGGCAAGGTGCGCACACAATCCCAGTGTTGTACAGCTTGCTTCTTCACCTTCCCGAAGCTGCCGCTCTCGCCGGCTGCCGGAGCCCAAGAAGCGGCTTCTTCGCGCAAAGACGATTGCGCCGCTCACAGTGCTCTCCTTAGCGCGGCTTCTGCCGAAAGACGCTCGGCAGCGGCTCTTACCTCCGGAGAGAATCCTACCTTCGTCTTTAGCTCCTCTTCTCATCTACACCTCGGCAAAAAGCTTTTCCACTATGTCTGGCTAGGAAAAACTGTGCCAGCACAGAAAACATCTCCCATCGTGTTCTAGAAGTTGCACGGATGTCTGCCAAGTGTTTGGCAGGAAGAAAAGAAAAGTTGTCCAAAACAGCTTCCAATCGAATGTTCCTGTGATTGGAAAAGTCAGGAGAGTGCAAAGGTACTGTTTTCTATCAGTTGGCAAGGTGCGCACACAATCCCAGTGTTGTACAGCTTGCTTCTTCACCTTCCCGAAGCTGCCGCTCTCGCCGGCTCCCGAAGCCCAAGAAGCGGCTTCTTCGCGCAAAGACGATTGCGCCGCTCACAGTGCTCTCCTTAGCGCGGCTTCTGCCGAAAGACGCTCGGCAGCGGCTCTTACCTCCGGAGAGCATCCTACCTTCCTCTTTAGATCGTCTTCTCATCTACACCTCGGCAAAAAGCTTTCCCACTATGTCTGGCTAGGAAAAACTGTGCCAGCACAGAAAACATCTCCCATCGTGTTCTAGAAGTTGCACGGATGTCTGCCAAGTGTTTGGCAGGAAGAAAAGAAAAGTTGTCCAAAACAGCTTCCAATCGAATGTTCCTGTGATTGGAAAAGTCAGGAGAGTGCAAAGGTACTGTTTTCTATCAGTTGGCAAGGTGCGCACACAATCCCAGTATTGTACAGCTTGCTTCTTCACCTTCCCGAAGCTGCCGCTCTCGCCGGCTCCCGAAGCCCAAGAAGCGGCTTCTTCGCGCAAAGACGATTGCGCCGCTCACAGTGCTCTCCTTAGCGCGGCTTCTGCCGAAAGACGCCCGGCAGCGGCTCTTACCTCCGGAGAGCATCCTACCTTCCTCTTTCGCGTCTTTTGTCGTCTACATCTTAGCAAAACGCTTTCCCACTGTGTCTGGCTAGGAAAAACTGTGCCAGCACAGAAAACATCTCCCATCGTGTTCTAGAAGTTGCACGGATGTCTGCCAAATGTTTGGCAGGAAGAAAAGAAAAGTTGTCCAAAACAGCTTCCAATCGAATGTTCCTGTGATTGGAAAAGTTAGGAGAGTGCAAAGGTACTGTTTTCTATCAGTTGGCAAGGTGCGCACACAATCCCAGCGTTGTACAGCTTGCTTCTTCACCTTCCCGAAGCTGCCGCTCTCGCCGGCTCCCGGAGCCGAAAAAGCGGCTTCTTCGCGCAAAGACGATTGCGCCGCTCACAGTGCTCTCCTTAGCGCGGCTTCTGCCGAAAGACGCCCGGCAGCGGCTCTTTCCTCCGGAGAGCATCCTACCTTCGTCTTTCGCGTCTTTTGTAGTCTACATCTTAGCAAAACGCTTTCCCACTATGTCTGGCTAGGAAAAACTGTGCCAGCACAGAAAACATCTCCCATCGTGTTCTAGAAGTTGCACGGATGTCTGCCAAGTGTTTGGCAGGAAGAAAAGAAAAGTTGTCCAAAACAGCTTCCAATCGAATGTTCCTGTGATTGGAAAAGTCAGGAGAGTGCAAAGGTACTGTTTTCTATCAGTTGGCAAGGTGCGCACACAATCCCAGTGTTGTACAGCTTGCTTCTTCACCTTCCCGAAGCTGCCGCTCTCGCCGGCTGCCGGAGCCCAAGAAGCGGCTTCTTCGCGCAAAGACGATTGCGCCGCTCACAGTGCTCTCCTTAGCGCGGCTTCTGCCGAAAGACGCCCGGCAGCGGCTCTTACCTCCGGAGAGCATCCAACCTTCGTCTTTAGCTCCTCTTCTCATCTACACCTCGGCAAAAAGCTTTTCCACTATGTCTGGCTAGGAAAAACTGTGCCAGCACAGAAAACATCTCCCATCGTGTTCTAGAAGTTGCACGGATGTCTGCCAAGTGTTTGGCAGGAAGAAAAGAAAAGTTGTCCAAAACAGCTTCCAATCGAATGTTCCTGTGATTGGAAAAGTCAGGAGAGTGCAAAGGTACTGTTTTCTATCAGTTGGCAAGGTGCGCACACAATCCCAGTGTTGTACAGCTTGCTTCTTCACCTTCCCGAAGCTGCCGCTCTCGCCGGCTGCCGGAGCCCAAGAAGCGACTTCTTCGCGCAAAGACGATTGCGCCGCTCACAGTGCTCTCCTTAGCGCGGCTTCTGCCGAAAGACGCTCGGCAGCGGCTCTTACCTCCGGAGAGCATCCTACCTTCGTCTTTAGTTCCTCTTCTCATCTACCTCACGGCAAAAAGCTTTCCCACTATGTCTGGCTAGGAAAAACTGTGCCAGCACAGAAAACATCTCCCATCGTGTTCTAGAAGTTGCACGGATGTCTGCCAAGTGTTTGGCAGGAAGAAAAGAAAAGTTGTCCAAAACAGCTTCCAATCGAATGTTCCTGTGATTGGAAAAGTCAGGAGAGTGCAAAGGTACTGTTTTCTATCAGTTGGCAAGGTGCGCACACAATCCCAGTGTTGTACAGCTTGCTTCTTCACCTTCCCGAAGCTGCCGCTCTCGCCGCCTCCCGAAGCCCAAGAAGCGGCTTCTTCGCGCAAAGACGATTGCGCCGCTCACAGTGCTCTCCTTAGCGCGGCTTCTGCCGAAAGACGCCCGGCAGCGGCTCTTACCTCCGGAGAGCATCCTACCTTCGTCTTTCGCGTCTTTTGTCGTCTACATCTTAGCAAAACGCTTTCCCACTGTGTCTGGCTAGGAAAAACTGTGCCAGCACAGAAAACATCTCCCATCGTGTTCTAGAAGTTGCACGGATGTCTGCCAAGTGTTTGGCAGAAGAAAAGAAAAGTTGTCCAAAACAGCTTCCAATCGAATGTTCCTGTGATTGGAAAAGTCAGGAGAGTGCAAAGGTACTGTTTTCTATCAGTTGGCAAGGTGCGCACACAATCCCAGTGTTGTACAGCTTGCTTCTTCACCTTCCCGAAGCTGCCGCTCTCGCCGGCTGCCGGAGCCCAAGAAGCGGCTTCTTCGCGCAAAGACGATTGCGCCGCTCACAGTGCTCTCCTTAGCGCGGCTTCTGCCGAAAGACGCTCGGCAGCGGCTCTTACCTCCGGAGAGCATCCTACCTTCGTCTTTAGCTCCTCTTCTCATCTACACCTCGGCAAAAAGCTTTTCCACTATGTCTGGCTAGGAAAAACTGTGCCAGCACAGAAAACATCTCCCATCGTGTTCTAGAAGTTGCACGGATGTCTGCCAAGTGTTTGGCAGGAAGAAAAGAAAAGTTGTCCAAAACAGCTTCCAATCGAATGTTCCTGTGATTGGAAAAGTCAGGAGAGTGCAAAGGTACTGTTTTCTATCAGTTGGCAAGGTGCGCACACAATCCCAGTGTTGTACAGCTTGCTTCTTCACCTTCCCGAAGCTGCCGCTCTCGCCGGCTCCCGGAGCAGAAAAAGCGGCTTCTTCGCGCAAAGACGATTGCGCCGCTCACAGTGCTCTCCTTAGCGCGGCTTCTGCCGAAAGACGCTCGGCAGCGGCTCTTACCTCCGGAGAGCATCCTACCTTCCTCTTTAGCTCCTCTTCTCATCTACACCTCGGCAAAAAGCTTTTCCACTATGTCTGGCTAGGAAAAACTGTGCCAGCACAGAAAACATCTCCCATCGTGTTCTAGAAGTTGCACGGATGTCTGCCAAGTGTTTGGCAGGAAGAAAAGAAAAGTTGTCCAAAACAGCTTCCAATCGAATGTTCCTGTGATTGGAAAAGTCAGGAGAGTGCAAAGGTACTGTTTTCTATCAGTTGGCAAGGTGCGCACACAATCCCAGTGTTGTACAGCTTGCTTCTTCACCTTCCCGAAGCTGCCGCTCTCGCCGGCTCCCGAAGCCCAAGAAGCGGCTTCTTCGCGCAAAGACGATTGCGCCGCTCACAGTGCTCTCCTTAGCGCGGCTTCTGCCGAAAGACGCCCGGCAGCGGCTCTTACCTCCGGAGAGCATCCTACCTTCGTCTTTCGCGTCTTTTGTCGTCTACATCTTAGCAAAACGCTTTCCCACTGTGTCTGGCTAGGAAAAACTGTGCCAGCACAGAAAACATCTCCCATCGTGTTCTAGAAGTTGCACGGATGTCTGCCAAATGTTTGGCAGGAAGAAAAGAAAAGTTGTCCAAAACAGCTTCCAATCGAATGTTCCTGTAATTGGAAAAGTCAGGAGAGTGCAAAGGTACTGTTTTCTATCAGTTGGCAAGGTGCGCACACAATCCCAGCGTTGTACAGCTTGCTTCTTCACCTTCCCGAAGCTGCCGCTCTCGCCGGCTCCCGGAGCCGAAAAAGCGGCTTCTTCGCGCAAAGACGATTGTGCCGCTCACAGTGCTCTCCTTAGCGCGGCTTCTGCCGAAAGACGCCCGGCAGCGGCTCTTTCCTCCGGAGAGCATCCTACCTTCGTCTTTCACGTCTTTTGTAGTCTACATCTTAGCAAAACGCTTTCCCACTATGTCTGGCTAGGAAAAACTGTGCCAGCACAGAAAACATCTCCCATCGTGTTCTAGAAGTTGCACGGATGTCTGCCAAGTGTTTGGCAGGAAGAAAAGAAAAGTTGTCCAAAACAGCTTCCAATCGAATGTTCCTGTGATTGGAAAAGTCAGGAGAGTGCAAAGGTACTGTTTTCTATCAGTTGGCAAGGTGCGCACACAATCCCAGTGTTGTACAGCTTGCTTCTTCACCTTCCCGAAGCTGCCGCTCTCGCCGGCTGCCGGAGCCCAAGAAGCGGCTTCTTCGCGCAAAGACGATTGCGCCGCTCACAGTGCTCTCCTTAGCGCGGCTTCTGCCGAAAGACGCCCGGCAGCGGCTCTTACCTCCGGAGAGCATCCTACCTTCCTCTTTAGCTCCTCTTCTCATCTACACCTCGGCAAAAAGCTTTTCCACTATGTCTGGCTAGGAAAAACTGTGCCAGCACAGAAAACATCTCCCATCGTGTTCTAGAAGTTGCACGGATGTCTGCCAAGTGTTTGGCAGGAAGAAAAGAAAAGTTGTCCAAAACAGCTTCCAATCGAATGTTCCTGTGATTGGAAAAGTCAGGAGAGTGCAAAGGTACTGTTTTCTATCAGTTGGCAAGGTGCGCACACAATCCCAGTGTTGTACAGCTTGCTTCTTCACCTTCCCGAAGCTGCCGCTCTCGCCGGCTGCCGGAGCCGAAAAAGCGGCTTCTTCGCGCAAAGACGATTGCGCCGCTCACAGTGCTCTCCTTAGCGCGGCTTCTGCCGAAAGACGCTCGGCAGCGGCTCTTTCCTCCGGAGAGCATCCTATCTTCGTCTTTCGCGTCTTTTGTAGTCTACATCTTAGCAAAACGCTTTCCCACTATGTCTGGCTAGGAAAAACTGTGCCAGCACAGAAAACATCTCCCATCGTGTTCTAGAAGTTGCAGAGATGTCTGCCAAGTGTTTGGCAGGAAGAAAAGAAAAGTTGTCCAAAACAGCTTCCAATCGAATGTTCCTGTGATTGGAAAAGTCAGGAGAGTGCAAAGGTACTGTTTTCTATCAGTTGGCAAGGTGCGCACACAATCCCAGTGTTGTACAGCTTGCTTCTTCACCTTCCCGAAGCTGCCGCTCTCGCCGGCTGCCGGAGCCCAAGAAGCGGCTTCTTTGCGCAAAGACGATTGTGCCGCTCACAGTGCTCTCCTTAGAGCGGCTTCTGCCGAAAGACGCCCGGCAGCGGCTCTTACCTCCGGAGAGCATCCTACCTTCCTCTTTAGTTCCTCTTCTCATCTACCTCACGGCAAAAAGCTTTCCCACTATGTCTGGCTAGGAAAAACTGTGCCAGCACAGAAAACATCTCCCATCGTGTTCTAGAAGTTGCACGGATGTCTGCCAAGTGTTTGGCAGGAAGAAAAGAAAAGTTGTCCAAAACAGCTTCCAATCGAATGTTCCTGTGATTGGAAAAGTCAGGAGTGTGCAAAGGTACTGTTTTCTATCAGTTGGCAAGGTGCGCACACAATCCCAGTGTTGTACAGCTTGCTTCTTCACCTTCCCGAAGCTGCCGCTCTCGCCGGCTCCCGAAGCCCAAGAAGCGGCTTCTTCGCGCAAAGACGATTGCGCCGCTCACAGTGCTCTCCTTAGCGCGGCTTCTGCCGAAAGACGCTCGGCAGCGGCTCTTACCTCCGGAGAGCATCCTACCTTCGTCTTTCGCATCTTTTGTCGTCTACATCTTAGCAAAACGCTTTCCCACTATGTCTGGCTAGGAAAAACTGTGCCAGCACAGAAAACATCTCCCATCGTGTTCTAGAAGTTGCAGAGATGTCTGCCAAGTGTTTGGCAGGAAGAAAAGAAAAGTTGTCCAAAACAGCTTCCAATCGAATGTTCCTGTGATTGGAAAAGTCAGGAGAGTGCAAAGGTACTGTTTTCTATCAGTTGGCAAGGTGCGCACACAATCCCAGTGTTGTACAGCTTGCTTCTTCACCTTCCCGAAGCTGCCGCTCTCGCCGGCTGCCGGAGCCCAAGAAGCGGCTTCTTCGCGCAAAGACGATTGTGCCGCTCACAGTGCTCTCCTTAGCGCGGCTTCTGCCGAAAGACGCCCGGCAGCGGTTCTTACCTCCGGAGAGCAACCTACCTTCCTCTTTAGCTCCTCTTCTCATCTACACCTCGGCAAAAAGCTTTTCCACTATGTCTGGCTAGGAAAAACTGTGCCAGCACAGAAAACATCTCCCATCGTGTTCTAGAAGTTGCAGAGATGTCTGCCAAGTGTTTGGCAGGAAGAAAAGAAAAGTTGTCCAAAACAGCTTCCAATCGAATGTTCCTGTGATTGGAAAAGTCAGGAGAGTGCAAAGGTACTGTTTTCTATCAGTTGGCAAGGTGCGCACACAATCCCAGTGTTGTACAGCTTGCTTCTTCACCTTCCCGAAGCTGCCGCTCTCGCTGGCTGCCGGAGCCCAAGAAGCGGCTTCTTCGCGCAAAGACGATTGTGCCGCTCACAGTGCTCTCCTTAGCGCGGCTTCTGCCGAAAGACGCCCGGCAGCGGCTCTTACCTCCGGAGAGCATCCTACCTTCCTCTTTAGCTCCTCTTCTCATCTACACCTCGGCAAAAAGCTTTTCCACTATGTCTGGCTAGGAAAAACTGTGCCAGCACAGAAAACATCTCCCATCGTGTTCTAGAAGTTGCACGGATGTCTGCCAAGTGTTTGGCAGGAAGAAAAGAAAAGTTGTCCAAAACAGCTTCCAATCGAATGTTCCTGTGATTGGAAAAGTCAGGAGAGTGCAAAGGTACTGTTTTCTATCAGTTGGCAAGGTGCGCACACAATCCCAGTGTTGTACAGCTTGCTTCTTCACCTTCCCGAAGCTGCCGCTCTCGCCGGCTGCCGGAGCCGAAAAAGCGGCTTCTTCGCGCAAAGACGATTGCGCCGCTCACAGTGCTCTCCTTAGCGCGGCTTCTGCCGAAAGACGCTCGGCAGCGGCTCTTTCCTCCGGAGAGCATCCTATCTTCGTCTTTCGCGTCTTTTGTAGTCTACATCTTAGCAAAACGCTTTTCCACTATGTCTGGCTAGGAAAAACTGTGCCAGCACAGAAAACATCTCCCATCGTGTTCTAGAAGTTGCACGGATGTCTGCCAAGTGTTTGGCAGGAAGAAAAGAAAAGTTGTCCAAAACAGCTTCCAATCGAATGTTCCTGTGATTGGAAAAGTCAGGAGAGTGCAAAGGTACTGTTTTCTATCAGTTGGCAAGGTGCGCACACAATCCCAGTATTGTACAGCTTGCTTCTTCACCTTCCCGAAGCTGCCGCTCTCGCCGGCTGCCGGAGCCCAAGAAGCGGCTTCTTCGCGCAAAGACGATTGTGCCGCTCACAGTGCTCTCCTTAGCGCGGCTTCTGCCGAAAGACGCCCGGCAGCGGCTCTTACCTCCGGAGAGCATCCTACCTTCCTCTTTAGTTCCTCTTCTCATCTACCTCACGGCAAAAAGCTTTCCCACTATGTCTGGCTAGGAAAAACTGTGCCAGCACAGAAAACATCTCCCATCGTGTTCTAGAAGTTGCACGGATGTCTGCCAAGTGTTTGGCAGGAAGAAAAGAAAAGTTGTCCAAAACAGCTTCCAATCGAATGTTCCTGTGATTGGAAAAGTCAGGAGAGTGCAAAGGTACTGTTTTCTATCAGTTGGCAAGGTGCGCACACAATCCCAGTGTTGTACAGCTTGCTTCTTCACCTTCCCGAAGCTGCCGCTCTCGCCGGCTCCCGAAGCCCAAGAAGCGGCTTCTTCGCGCAAAGACGATTGCGCCGCTCACAGTGCTCTCCTTAGCGCGGCTTCTGCCGAAAGACGCCCGGCAGCGGCTCTTACCTCCGGAGAGCATCCTACCTTCGTCTTTCGCGTCTTTTGTCGTCTACATCTTAGCAAAACGCTTTCCCACTATGTCTGGCTAGGAAAAACTGTGCCAGCACAGAAAACATCTCCCATCGTGTTCTAGAAGTTGCACGGATGTCTGCCAAATGTTTGGCAGGAAGAAAAGAAAAGTTGTCCAAAACAGCTTCCAATCGAATGTTCCTGTGATTGGAAAAGTCAGGAGAGTGCAAAGGTACTGTTTTCTATCAGTTGGCAAGGTGCGCACACAATCCCAGTGTTGTACAGCTTGCTTCTTCACCTTCCCGAAGCTGCCGCTCTCGCCGGCTGCCGGAGCCCAAGAAGCGGCTTCTTCGCGCAAAGACGATTGCGCCGCTCACAGTGCTCTCCTTAGCGCGGCTTCTGCCGAAAGACGCTCGGCAGCGGCTCTTACCTCCGGAGAGCATCCTACCTTCGTCTTTAGCTCCTCTTCTCATCTACACCTCGGCAAAAAGCTTTTCCACTATGTCTGGCTAGGAAAAACTGTGCCAGCACAGAAAACATCTCCCATCGTGTTCTAGAAGTTGCACGGATGTCTGCCAAGTGTTTGGCAGGAAGAAAAGAAAAGTTGTCCAAAACAGCTTCCAATCGAATGTTCCTGTGATTGGAAAAGTCAGGAGAGTGCAAAGGTACTGTTTTCTATCAGTTGGCAAGGTGCGCACACAATCCCAGTGTTGTACAGCTTGCTTCTTCACCTTCCCGAAGCTGCCGCTCTCGCCGGCTGCCGGAGCCCAAGAAGCGGCTTCTTCGCGCAAAGACGATTGCGCCGCTCACAGTGCTCTCCTTAGCGCGGCTTCTGCCGAAAGACGCTCGGCAGCGGCTCTTACCTCCGGAGAGCATCCTACCTTCCTCTTTAGCTCCTCTTCTCATCTACACCTCGGCAAAAAGCTTTCCCACTATGTCTGGCTAGGAAAAACTGTGCCAGCACAGAAAACATCTCCCATCGTGTTCTAGAAGTTGCACGGATGTCTGCCAAGTGTTTGGCAGGAAGAAAAGAAAAGTTGTCCAAAACAGCTTCCAATCGAATGTTCCTGTGATTGGAAAAGTCAGGAGAGTGCAAAGGTACTGTTTTCTATCAGTTGGCAAGGTGCGCACACAATCCCAGTGTTGTACAGCTTGCTTCTTCACCTTCCCGAAGCTGCCGCTCTCGCCGGCTCCCGAAGCCCAAGAAGCGGCTTCTTCGCGCAAAGACGATTGCGCCGCTCACAGTGCTCTCCTTAGCGCGGCTTCTGCCGAAAGACGCCCGGCAGCGGCTCTTACCTCCGGAGAGCATCCTACCTTCGTCTTTCGCGTCTTTTGTCGTCTACATCTTAGCAAAACGCTTTCCCACTGTGTCTGGCTAGGAAAAACTGTGCCAGCACAGAAAACATCTCCCATCGTGTTCTAGAAGTTGCACGGATGTCTGCCAAATGTTTGGCAGGAAGAAAAGAAAAGTTGTCCAAAACAGCTTCCAATCGAATGTTCCTGTGATTGGAAAAGTTAGGAGAGTGCAAAGGTACTGTTTTCTATCAGTTGGCAAGGTGCGCACACAATCCCAGCGTTGTACAGCTTGCTTCTTCACCTTCCCGAAGCTGCCGCTCTCGCCGGCTCCCGGAGCCGAAAAAGCGGCTTCTTCGCGCAAAGACGATTGCGCCGCTCACAGTGCTCTCCTTAGCGCGGCTTCTGCCGAAAGACGCCCGGCAGCGGCTCTTTCCTCCGGAGAGCATCCTACCTTCGTCTTTCGCGTCTTTTGTAGTCTACATCTTAGCAAAACGCTTTCCCACTATGTCTGGCTAGGAAAAACTGTGCCAGCACAGAAAACATCTCCCATCGTGTTCTAGAAGTTGCACGGATGTCTGCCAAGTGTTTGGCAGGAAGAAAAGAAAAGTTGTCCAAAACAGCTTCCAATCGAATGTTCCTGTGATTGGAAAAGTCAGGAGAGTGCAAAGGTACTGTTTTCTATCAGTTGGCAAGGTGCGCACACAATCCCAGTGTTGTACAGCTTGCTTCTTCACCTTCCCGAAGCTGCCGCTCTCGCCGGCTGCCGGAGCCCAAGAAGCGGCTTCTTCGCGCAAAGACGATTGCGCCGCTCACAGTGCTCTCCTTAGCGCGGCTTCTGCCGAAAGACGCCCGGCAGCGGCTCTTACCTCCGGAGAGCATCCAACCTTCGTCTTTAGCTCCTCTTCTCATCTACACCTCGGCAAAAAGCTTTTCCACTATGTCTGGCTAGGAAAAACTGTGCCAGCACAGAAAACATCTCCCATCGTGTTCTAGAAGTTGCACGGATGTCTGCCAAGTGTTTGGCAGGAAGAAAAGAAAAGTTGTCCAAAACAGCTTCCAATCGAATGTTCCTGTGATTGGAAAAGTCAGGAGAGTGCAAAGGTACTGTTTTCTATCAGTTGGCAAGGTGCGCACACAATCCCAGTGTTGTACAGCTTGCTTCTTCACCTTCCCGAAGCTGCCGCTCTCGCCGGCTGCCGGAGCCCAAGAAGCGACTTCTTCGCGCAAAGACGATTGCGCCGCTCACAGTGCTCTCCTTAGCGCGGCTTCTGCCGAAAGACGCTCGGCAGCGGCTCTTACCTCCGGAGAGCATCCTACCTTCGTCTTTAGCTCCTCTTCTCATCTACACCTCGGCAAAAAGCTTTTCCACTATGTCTGGCTAGGAAAAACTGTGCCAGCACAGAAAACATCTCCCATCGTGTTCTAGAAGTTGCACGGATGTCTGCCAAGTGTTTGGCAGGAAGAAAAGAAAAGTTGTCCAAAACAGCTTCCAATCGAATGTTCCTGTGATTGGAAAAGTCAGGAGAGTGCAAAGG